>NC_067157.1:5149523-5474523 GCF_903995435.1 Acomys russatus | reverse complement strand
TTTCATATTTCATCACAAATGGCTGATTGAGCATTTCCACACCCATTATAGTATTCCACTTCCACTCGTTTCCTATTCAGATTTCTTGAACAGCTAGAGTGCAATAGTAGCAACTGTATGTCATAAACATCTTACCACCTCTCTGCGGCAACACATTGCTCATTTGCGTGCCAAGAGCTATGAAGTGCTTATTAAACAGTGCTTACTATTAGAGCACATATATAAAATACCATTTTCTAGCCTGGAAGTTGGTGATACATTAATCTGCATTGTCTAGTCTTTACAATTCATTATAAGTAACGGACATTGCCATGCCATTGGATGGGGAGAGCAAATTATTTCCAGGGAAAGTGTGTTATGCAGAGTGAGGTGTTGCAGGGTGAGGAGGATGTTAATGCTGTTTTCCATTTAGAAACTCATGGACTTGGGGAGTCTTCAGCCCCACTTTCCCCATTTTCATTATACATTCTTCTTATGGTGAGTCTGTGTTTTGTTAAGGTGGGTTTCATCCTCTGAAGTATTTCTAGTCAGTGGCTGACGTCAATTTTCCTGTGAATTGAGAGGATGATGCGCCCTCTGTAGCAAGTGGGACTCATTGACAATTTAGTGCGTGTTGCAATCACTTAATGTAGTCACTAGAATCTATTTTTTTTTTTAAGTTTTTTTGAGACAGGGTTTCTCTGTGTTTTTTTGCTGTCCTGCACTCACTTTATGGACCAGACTGGCCTAGAACCCAAGTGATGTGCCTGCCTCTGCCTCTTAAATGCTGGGATTAAAGGCATGTACTACCATGATCGACTTTTAAAATATAATCTCTTTTTATTTTTGGTCATTAGAAATTTATAATACAATGTTCTTTAAGGTAGACATGCATGTGATGGTTTGAAGAGGTATGAGCTTCATAGACTCATGTGTTTGAATGTTTGGCCACAGAGAGTTTCACTGTTGGGAGATGTGACCTTGTTGGAGGAAGTTCATCACTAGGAAGGGGACCTTTGAGGTCTCATATATGCCCAGTGTGCCTCACAACGTCCTTCTGCTGTGTGTCCCTCACCATGCCTGTCTGCAAGCTGCTGTGCTTCCCACTGTGATGACACTGGTGACACTGGACTAAATCTCTGAAAAAGCAAGCCAGCCCCAAATTAAATGGTTTTCATTGTAAGAGTTGCCATGGCCATGCTGTCTAAGACAATTGGTAGAGGATATAGCTCTCTTCTCTTCATAGCATGGGTTCAACCTCTCAGATAGTCCTTTTTTTTTTTTCAATCAGTGGGACTTTCCTATCTCCAAACTCACCAAGAATGGCATGTTGGAGACAAGGAAATGGAAGTGAAGTCCTGGGGCCTAAGTCATCCTCAGCAGGAATAGAACTGGGTCTGGCCAGGCCAGCATTTGCCCTGCCACCCTCACCGTTCTAAGTGACAAGCTTTATTCTCTTATACAGTTTCAATAACAAAAACATTGTTAGTCTCCTGAACTCATTACTCAGTTGTGCTACCATCTTTGTTTGCCTTTTCTTTGATACTTTTCAGAGCAGGATACAGAAGTAGTATTTGTGCTTAGTATGTATGTATGTATGTATGTATGTATGTATGTATGTATGTATGTGTATATATATATATATATATATATATATATATATATATATATATATATATATATATATATCTGTGTCCTAAGCACATGCATATCTGATGTATTTTTATTTTAGGTGATTTTTACACTATAACCACTTAACTCCAAGTTCAGATTTATCACTAATGAACAACTAAATGAAAGATTTTTACTTCAATTTGTAAAATATTTTTCAAAAATAAAATGTAATTGTCTTATTTCTTTATAAAAAAAGGATGAAGAGTTATACTTAATTTCCTAAGAAAAATCTGAGGCCACAAGGAGAACAATGCTATCTTTTCTGCCTAGAAGGATAATGAAAGAACCATTCGGATTATGTTTAAATAGATTTTAAACTTTATAGGTCCTGAAAATAGTAGTGGACCTCTAATAAAAGTCACATTAACCCTCTATTGATTATAATGACTTCTGTCTTCTGGAAGTTGGTATCATTTCTTTATGCCATATGGGACTTATTACCCTGAGGGAAAGTTAATAAGCCCTCTTCCAGAGCTTCTTTGCCATGAAGCCTTGTTAAATTCTAAGACTAATAGGAAGTGGATTGAGCTAATAAAAATATACCTTAACAGTTAAAAAATCTTGATGAACAACTTGAAAAGGCAATTGGCAGTAACACTACAGGACCACTGTAAACATTAACTTTAGAGCTCATAATGATCTTGATTCCAAATACATAATTTGTTTGTCCTGATGATTTGATGATTTGCACATGCGTCCACCTTAACTGGACTAGCTCCATGATTAACTATTAACTAGTCAGGACAGTATTCATGGCAACTAGCTGTTAAGGAACTGCTTGTCAGGCATCACCAAGTGTGGGTAATTAACTTCCTAAGACACTTCTATCGTCGGGTGAAAAATAGACTCAATAAATTTATACCATGTCACACAGTATGACAGAAGCTCATCCATTCTCTGATTTCAAACATGATACTAGAAGCTGGTGGAGTTTCTTGACAAATATAACCCCAAATTGACATTTACATAAGACCGATTCATTTTATAACAGTGATGACTCACTTTGAAAAAGAATGTATTCTAACAAACGTTGGAAGTATTTTGAGCTGAGGATGGCTGCACATTCAGGTAATTTGACACTGTTTGCAGGGACTCTTGGGAAAGTGAAATCTAAGGCACAAGAAGCCTAGGGACTTTCAGTGGCTATTTGTGGATGCCTGGGGAGCTGAGAGAGGAGAAATGTCATTTCTACAATTCGTAATGGGTTGATTGGCACAAAAGCATGATAGGAATGTAAGGAAAATGGGGGAAAAGAAATCTTTATTTTTTCAAACTAAAATGAAAAATATCTGATGAGTTTTAAGAATTAGCAAAAGTAAACACTGCAAGAATCTCCCCCTTCTCAGAGTGACACATTTTTAAAATTAAAAGAATGAAATCACAGATAATGTTCCTCTTAAAAATGTTATTAGTCCATGTGTGTAGAAATTACATTTCTTCATTTTCTTTTTGAAATAGATTTACCTACTCTTATGTGTTTATCCTGCATGTATATATATATATGTACCATGTGCATACCTGCTGTCTATGGAACCAGAAGAGGTCATTAGCTACCTGAAGGCGGAGGTATGGATGGCTCTGAGCTGCATTGTGGGTGCTGGGAACTGAAGCCAACTCCTCTGCAAGAGCAGCAAGTGCTTTTCATCACTCCAGCTCCCTCCCCTATGGCTGTTTCTTGAACTACTATACTTTCCTGGGAATGAATAGCAATGGCAAAGCTTGATTTTGCTGATGGTTCAGCACTGACATGGCCTTGGGTATATCATACTGACAGTTCTTCTTATCTTTGGAATGCAGTCAACAATACCTGCCCAACTTTAGCTCCAAGGCTGGTGTGTCAAGTGAGTTCAGAGCTATTGGGAGAATTGACGATCAATAATGGACTAGAGAATTCAAATCAGAATTTTAGTTGAACCAGATTTTTGCCTGAAGAATTGCCGTAAAATTCTCCGAACCTTTCCTTTTATTTGTTTATTTTTAGACCTGTTTTGTTCTGAGACTCACCCTGACTGCCAAATATTGCCTCAAAAAAGGACTTTGCAATTACGGAATCTGAGAAGCTAACTGATCACATAGCCATGCTGTGTTCTACCCAGTCTTCCCCGCTTACGGTATTTTTCTTTTGGTTGTTGTTTATATCTTACTATAAAGCACACTTGAGGTGCACTTACAAACGGAAAAGAAATCAATAGTCCAATATTGTTTGAGAAATAGCTGGTGATATATTACTTGTAGTAGTGAAAAAGCCAGGCAGCAGGTATATTCCAGCTGAGGTCAGTTACACAGGACAATCCCGTGATCATTACAAGTAACAAAATAAGGGGGAAAGGAGAACGCTGTTTCCAAATCTTGGCACCCTAAAATACAGCCTTTATGACAATAGATTCATTGTGGCAGGAGAAAGGGACCTGACCACCCTTTGTCCTGCCTTCCTTGCTTGTTCTTGAGTCATTCCCAGGAAAGCAGCAGAAGTGGCAAGTTGCCTTCAGAGCAGTCATATGTGCTCTGTCAAGGACGCCTAAGGTGCCAGGCACAGGGCACCTCACATTTACTATTCTAACAGTCCTGTCAGACACTCCTGTTTTACAGAGCAGGGAGTGAGGCTTGGGGAGATGAAATGACTTACCAAAAAATATGTAGCTGGCAAGTAGAGATGGCATGAATATGGGGCCAGCTGGTCTGATTCCAAAACCCAGACAATTCAGAGCTCTCTGCTGCATCGTCAGCCCCTGAAAGCTGTTAGTGCCATTTTATTTATAGTCCAGGAGACTAACTTCTGTGCAACTTACTGGGTCCAAGTTTATGCATCATTTCAGATTTATTTCCTTTTGTTTTTCCTACAGGAATAACAAGAAGGAGGAAAGAAAAAAAAAGGAAGGAAGGAGGGATGGAGGGAAGATGGGAAAAGGGGGAACAAAATACCCACTAAATGGAGTTAGTTTTTCAGTTTCGGTTCTTACTTATCAACAAGATGAATGCACTTTTGTTTTTGTTTTTGTTTTTTTTTTTTAAATTGACTTTTCTCTTTTTGTAACCAATCTGTTAATCATGTTTTGGTGACTGACTTTTGGCACATTTCCCAGAACCTTTAAGGCAACTCTTAATAAGCACCAAGAAGTCTGTTCGCAGACATAGCCCATTATTATTCATGGACAGTGTTACATAGAGTTAAACTTTTGGAAACTGCACCAAACACATCGAGTTGGGCATGAAAGTAGCTGAATTTCCATTTCGTTTGCTTCTTGCTGAGCCTTCAAATTATAAAGTGAAGCAAAGCCAAAAGATTAATACAATGAAAACAAAGATTGGGAAATTAAATGGACACGATGCAATTTTCTGCCTCATCGGGCTGGCACCAATAATATGCAGAGGAGGGCCTGCTTAGCTCGGTGAGCTGCTGTATAAATGCAGGGACTATCAGTCTCCTTCTCAAGGGAGACTATTTTCTTGAATCATACAGCCATTGACTCTTCCAATTACCAGAGCCCCCACATGCAGCTCTGCGTTATCTGTTTCTTTTTTTTTTTTTAAACTGGTTGCTCTGCTCTGCACAGTGTTATTATTAGCATTTACACAGGTACATGCGTTTAAGCAATCTGAAATATTTTAGTGATAGCTGCAGGGCATACATAAAATCCTGGAGCCCGGTGCCATGTTCATAATTAAATAACAATAATATGTTAAAAAATGGATCTTTCTGGGTGGTTGAAGGCCACAGTGGGTTACCTTTAAATCGTACCTATCAGAAGAGTATTAGCTCATGGACGATGCTTCTCTTTTGTGCTTCTATTGGCACGCCACCCATCATGTATCACTGCTGGCCATTGTCAAGACTCATTAATAAGTGATTTGGGTGATAAGAAACAGCTCTAAGTCACCCCTAACGCTATTTGAAATTACTTCTCTCACAGTTGTAGTCGAAGGCTGTCATGTCTACTACCCAAATTTTCTAGGTGAGTCTGAAGTCCTCTGGAGAATTAAATTGTGCATTAACTTTCAACTGTCCCTCTAAATCTTCCAGACAACCTGGTGCAGCCCGTGGCAATCGATCTCGTGTGGAACACCATGCTTGAGCTGAGGATGGCAGGGAACAGAGGGCTGCAGGACTCCAGAACCCAGTAGAAAGATAATTAATTCTTTCTGATATCCCTTCCAGTCACCTGCAGACCCTGAACAGGAGCCAGCAGAATGGTCATTGAGTTAACCAGATTTTTGTCACTGTAACAAGAACATGGGCGTTTGTTTGGGGCATTTGGGTCACAGTTTGTGGCTTTTAATCCTAGCTGAGCAGACCTAATACTTGTTTGGTTGGTTTTTTGTTTTGTTTTGTTTTTCATTTTTTGTTTGTTTGTTTGTTTGTTTGTTTGTTTGTTTCTTGAGTCAGGGTTTCTCTATGTAGCTCTGGCTATCCTAGAACATGTTTTATAGACTAGGCTGGCCTCAAACTCACAGAGTTTCTTTCTCTTGCCTCTGTCTCCTCAGTGCTGGGACTAAAGGCGTGCACCACCACACTCGGCCCAGACCTATTACTTTTATCCCATGGTGGTAGAAGGTGGGCCAGGACATCATGGCAAGCATGCCAGGTGTGGCCAGACTGGCCATCCCGAGGCTCTAGGTTGAAAAGAGAAGGAGAAAGACAAGAACTGAATCCCAAAGACAATGCATGCAGAAAACACTGAACCCCTACTCAGATCTAGGCAATCGACAGGACATTCTCCACAGCTGTGTGGAGAGCAGGGACTGACTCTGATGTGACCTTTGGTGCCCCATATTTGACCACTTCCTCTTGGTGGGGAGGCCTGGTGGCACTCTGAGAAAGGATAAGCAAGGTACTAAGATAAGACTTGCTAGGCTGTGGCCGTATGGTGGGGGAGGAGGTCCCATCTGTCACAGACCTAGGAAAGGGAAATAGGGTAAAAGAGACCGAGGAATGGGAGGATACAAGTGAGGGGATAACAACTGAGCTGTAATCTGAATAAATTAAATAAAATTAAAAAAAAATAGCAGAGTCCTCTAATCACTGTTCCAAGCACATGCCCAGTGATGTTACCCCCAGCCTGTAAGCCCAACCTCTTAAAGTGCCCATGACCTCTCAATAGCAGTATAGGGAGTCCTTGAAAAACATTCCAGATCTGAACTGCAGTCATTACCATGTACTGTCTCTATGGCTCAACACCTGTAAGAGTTTGTTTGTTTCTTGCTTTGAAGACAACTATTTCCCAAGGAGGAGTTGACACTCTTTCCTTTGTTTTGTCATTATGAAATAATTAAAGTCAAAATATGCAAAAGAATATTTACTCTGAAGGCTGTGTAATTGGCTCTTTACATGACTAGCAGACCCCATCCACCTTGTTAGTCAGCTCTGCTATTTTCTACAGACGCTTAGTTTTAGAAATCAATTGCAATGTCTGGCATCTTGTGGCACTTACTTATAACCCCAGCACTGAGGAGGCTGAGTCAGGAGAAGTCCTAGTTGGAGGCCAAATTAAGATATATAGAAGGTTCCAGCGGGCAACGTAGGCTACATAGTGAGACCCTGTCTCAGAAAACATAAAATAAGCCTGTTCGACCTTGTTTTTTCTTCTAAGACTGGTCAAGTATTTCTGAAGATACTTGATTTTTGAATTTCTCATTTAACAATCAAAATGCTAAAAGATATGTAAAGTCCTTCGAAGATGGCAGATTGAAAATCAACGCTGCCCAATAGCATAACATTCAGAAATAAGAAAGGTGGAAGTGGTCACACTGAGGAGGACAGAGGGAGGAGTGAGCCTGACAGCTGCCTGGCTACTCTTGCTTCCTTTAACTTTTTTCTATTTCTCTTAAAGGTAGACTTTTAGTATAATTTTAATATATTATACTAATGATATATAGTGAATATATACAATATATGATGACTATATAATGAATTTTAGTATAATTAGTTTAGGATTCATATAATTAAAACAAAACAACAACAAAACAAAAACCAAGCCTTGTTTTTCTTTTTATATTGCTTGCTAATTTGTATCATGCATGCATCCTAAGCATGTTTGGGATGGAGGTGAGCAAAACCTGGCTTGGGCAGCTGAATCTGTGACTCTCTGATGTGCCAATTTGGAAACGTGATGCCACGCCTTGAAAGTAGCCAGCTGGAACGCTCTGCACATCACACTTGGGCTGTTCGTTTTCTTTTCCTAATGGGGATAAAATACACCACCTCATCAGAGAAAGAATACTGCACATTTTCTACAAATTTCTGAAATGGTTAAGGAATGACACTATTCCACCTGAGTATATGCACTGAAATGTGGTATTCAGGGATCTTCTGTGAGGGCACAGAGACAGCAAAATTGCTTTTTTGCCTTATTACTTGTCTGAAAGCTTCAGAGTTTTTCACTACTATTTTCAGGACTATGAGGCATGGGTCAGTTTGTACTCTGACTGCCCTGACCGGCCTCTGGGCCCCACCACTTAGAACTAGCAGTCTTGGCACATTACTTCATTTTCTGTACCTTGGTTTCTTTGGCTGTGATATGGGCATAAGAACGGGGCATTTATTATGAAGGTGCTGTGAGCACATAAGTCAATACATGTAAACTGCTTAGATTAGGTCTATCTTTCTCCTTCTCCTCTCCTCCTCCTCCTCCTCCTCCTCTTCTTCTCCTTCTTCTTCTCCTCCTCCTCCTCTTCTCCTTCTCCTCCTCCTCCTCTTCTTTTTCTCCTCTTCTTCCTCCTTCTTCTTTTTCTCCTCCTCCTCCTCCTCCTCCTCCTCCTCCTCCTCTCCCTTCTTCTTCTTCTTCTTCTTCTTCTTCTTCTTCTTCTTCTTCTTCTTCTTCTTCTTCTAGGTTTCTTTTCTTAAGTATTCTTAAATAATAAAATAGTTCAAGAAAAAAAAAAAAACACATGAAAACAGGACGTCCCCTCCCCCATGGTTAGAAACAGGTGTCTGGTATACGAACATACCTTTCAATTTTCTATGTATTTCAGAGATTCTTGATGCTTTCATCATTTTGGTGGTGGAAAAGAGAAGGAATGAGATGTAGAAACAGAGCAGGCAGATTAAATGGATGCCTTTTCAGGAGAAGGAAAACCACTGCTACCTGTCTTCACATGGTCTATGGTTGCTGAACTTAATTATAAAATACATTTTTGGTGTCATCACCATATTTGGTTCCATTAAAAACAAACAGTCTTTGGGGCAGCATGAAGGACAAAAGGCCTGTGATATTTCAGAAACCTAAATGTTTCTACAGGGTGCATGTTTGTTTTCATTAAAAAAAAAATATACACAAAACTCAAATCCAAGTGGATTAAAGACCTCAACATAAAACCAGAGACACTAAACCACTTAGAGGAAAAAGTGGGAAAGAGCCTGGAACATATTGGCACAGGAGACAACTTCCTGAACAGAACACCAATGGCCCAGGCCTTAATGTCAACCATTAATAAATGGGACCT
This sequence comes from Acomys russatus, assembly GCF_903995435.1. Taxonomy (NCBI): domain Eukaryota; kingdom Metazoa; phylum Chordata; class Mammalia; order Rodentia; family Muridae; genus Acomys; species Acomys russatus. The sequence goes on along the minus strand of NC_067157.1, from coordinate 5,465,430 downwards.
CATGAGGCTGAGAAGCTTCTGTAAGGCAGGAGACACTGTCAAGAGAACAAAGCGACAGCCTACAGACTGGGAAAAAATCTTCACCAACCCTACATCTGACAAAGGTCTAATATCCAAAATATATAAAGAACTCAAGAAATTAAACACCACCAAACCGAATAACCCAATTGAGAAATGGGGCTTGGAACTAAACAGAGAATTCTAAACAGAGGAGTATCAAATGGCTGAGAAACACTTAAAGAAATGCTCAACCTCCTTAGTCATCAGGGAAATGCAAATCAAAACAACTCTGAGATTCCATCTTACACCCATCAGAATGGCTAAGATCAAAAACTCAAGCGACACCACATGCTGGCGAGGATGTGGAGAGGGAAGAGGACACTCCTTCATTGCTGGTGGGAATGCAAACTAGTACAGCCACTTTGGAAATCTATCTGGTGTTATCTCAGAAAAATGGGAATAGGGCTTCCTCAAGACCCAGCTATTCCACTCCTTGGAATATACCCAGAAGATGCTCCAGCACAACAAGAAAATTTGCTCAACCATGTTCATAGCAGCCTTATTCATAATAGCCAGAACATGGAAACAGCCTAAGTGTCCCTCAGTAGAAGAGTGGATAAAGAAACTGTGGTACATATACACTATGGAATACTACTCAGCTATTAAAAACAAGGAATTCCTGAAATTTGTGGATAAATGGATTGAGCTAGAAATGATCATAATGAGTGAGTTAACCCAGAAGCAGAAATACTCAAATGGTATATACTCACTTATATCTGCATACTAGCCCAAGGGACATGTCCCAGGAAAGCCTTCACTTACCAGGAAACTGGGACAGAGAGGAAGGCATCCTATTGGGACTCTAAATGAGAGACGCATGGGAGAATAGCAAAATAAAAGGATACAGAGGGTCCTAGAAATCTACAAATAGAACAATATGATAGGCAGATTTGGGCCCAGGGGTCCTGCTCAAACTAAGGCACCAGCCAAGGACAATACAGGAGGTAAACTTTAAACCCCTTCCCAGATCTAGCCAATGGTCAGAATATTCTCCACAGTTGAGTGGAGAGTGTGATATGACTTTCTCATGTACTCTGGTGCCTCACATTTGACCATGTCCCCTGGAGGGGGAGACCTGGTGGCACTCAGAGGAAGGACAGCTGGTAGCCAAGAAGAGACTTGATACCCTATGAGAATATACGGGGGAGGTAATCCCCCTCAGGAACAGTCATAGGGGAGGGGAATAATGGAAAAGGGGGGGGGGAGGAATGGGAGGATACAAGGGATGGGATAAACATTGAGATGTAACAAGAATAAATTAATAATAAAAAAAATGTGAAAAGAAAAGGAAAAAAAAGTATATATCCTGAGCTGGGTGTGGTGGCGCACGCCTTTAATCCTGGCACTCGGGAGGCAGAAGCAGGCAGAGTGCTGTGAGTTCAAGGCCAGCCTGGTCTATACAGTGAGTCTAGGACAGCCAAGGCTACACAGAGAAACCCTGTCTCGAAAAACCAACACACACACACACACACACACACACACACACACATATATCCTGAAGAGAAAGAAAATAGGGAGCATTTTCTAATATCCTAGAGCTATCTAACGATGTCTGGCTGTTACCAAAAAGGTTGTATATGGGACTGATGGTAGAAATTCATATAATTCCCTTGGCTTCATCTGAAATTTTGCTAAGTCATTTGCCTCCATGGTCTATAACCTGACATGGTTGTGTCTACTCTCAGCCGTGCATGAATAACTCCCATTGAAGTGTTTTTCTATAATGTGTAACATTTACATTTTTATTACAGTGGTGAACTTAGCAGAACTGTTGTGTTTGAAAATGTAGAGCTACAGGTAGAGCATAAAACTTGCAGGAGTTATTTTAATTGTAAATATATTTTGATAACAACTTAGCAAGTGACACCAGTAAAATCAACACTTGCTTTTGGTGTGTGAATGTAAGTGGTAGATTGAGCTAGAACAGGCTTCTTTTACATAACCCACACAAATGGGGGTTGACTCTGCAAGGGTGGTAGTCCTCAAGTTTGTAATCCCAGGAACCCCAAGGTCTGACTGCCCCAGGGTTATTAGTTTATGAAGTTCAGAATTTTATGTCAGGCAGACCATCAATCACTGAAGGGTTAAAGATGTGCTTAGGACCCAGGAAAGGGCGTTCAGGGGCCATTTCCTCCACTTGCAGCATTCCTGCCTGGCAGGTTGAGTCACACCAGTCTTTATTAAATGATGTATAATTTGGTGATAAATCGATTTAGCTCTGCCTGTTATAAGTCAGGCCTGAGGTTTCACAGGGGTCAGTGTAGAGGCACCGTGGCTGTTTCATGTCATTAGTGTTCAGCCTGCTGCCATGTGTAACTACTCCAGCACATGTCTTTCATTAGTGGCCACAATGCACGCTTTGTGTGTGACCATCCTCAGATGGTAAAAGCTGATTTAGAGCACTCCCACCTTGCTTTTATGCCAGCAGACCCCATCAGACCCACATGTGTGTGCAGTGCTGGGCTTCTGTGCTCAGGTCAGGCTTATTTCCCATTTTCATCATGCTCCACCCAGCCTATCCAGGCTAACAGTTCTCTCTGAACTTAATGGGTACTAAGTGCTGGCTAAGGCCCTTCCTCTGTACTGGACATCAGAAAGCCGTCATAATCCCACTTCCTTTGGGAAGTTTTCTTTTGCAAAGTGGAAAATAGTGAGTTGTAACACGGTACAAACTTCTGCCATGGACTCTACCAAATGTTACTACGTGTACCAGAAGTCACCTCCATGTTACTTATGCCCCTGAGGGCACACCCAGAAGTTAGCCCTGCTAAACTCATTTTGTGCCTCGCCTACGGTAACAAGCATTGTGTGACATGGGTAAAGATCATGCTCTCTGTCTTAGTTTGTGCATCTCATTCTTGAACTGTCTTTTGGTGAAGATTAGACTTACTTGGAAACAAAGTAGTTGTAGGTGCCACTGGGGAGGCTGGTGGGAATATGGCTTTAAGTTTGGAACTGTGAGGTCACATCTGGCCTTCATTAGTGCTTTGATGTGGAATGTTCTCTGTTTCCACAGTTAAAAGGCAAATGTCATCATCCTTTCTCCCAGTTGTTGGAGTGTTGGGTGAGTTATTGCATATAAATGTGCCCAGTGATGCTTGGCACACTGTTGGCACTCTTTATTAGTTTATTTGTTCATTAATTTATTTTTGAAGACCTACTATGTAGTATGGTAAGCATAGAGGATGTATAGACAAAAAGGAATTGTTCTAGGGGTAAGCTATTGATATAAGTACACTAAGTAAGCATGGTACCTTGGCGGTCAGACAGGCTAAATGCAGTGCAGGAAAGCACAACTGAAGATGTACTGAGAAAGTACGGAGCAGGATTGCTGTCAGAAGATGGTGGCTAATTATTGCAGGAATCCAGGAGAGAAAGGAAGCATCACAAGACAGGGGAATAATGATGGTGGTTTTGTGTAGTGTTGTGGCATTGAAGAGATGATAAGATAGAGAATTCTGGTTCAATTTGAATGGAATACTAGCAGGATTTTCTAATGAGTTGCATATAGTGTGTAAAGGTAAGGAAGGAGTCAAGAATAATTCCCATGTTTTTTGGCATGAACAACTGTAAGGGCACAACTACTCTACGGTGAAGTAGTATGGAAAAGTAGGCAGATCAGGACATTCTCCACAGTTGAGTGGAGAGTGGGGTATGACTTTCACATGAACTCTGGTGCCCCATATTTGACCATGTCCCCTGGATGGGGAGGCCTGGCGGCACTCAGAGGAAGGATAGCAGGCTACCAAGAAGAGACTTGATACCCTATGAACATATACAGGGGGAGGAGGTCCCCTTCAGCTACAGTCATAGGGGAGGGGAGTAAGGGGAAAACAGAAGGGAGAGAGGAATGAGAGGATAGAAGGGATGGGATAACAATTGAAATGTAATATGAATAAATTAATAAAAAATATTTTTAAAAATGAGTCAGATATGCCCATTGGATATCCATGAGGGTATGTCAGCAAGCATTGGGTATGTGAATTTGATCTGGAGAGGTGTTTTTAAAACTCCTAGTATACAAGATGGAATTTAAGACCTGAAATGACATGAAATTGCCAAACATGAACAGGAGAAAGTAGTAAAGTTGCACATTAAGCTCCATCCACCTTTGGAAATAAACTTCCTCCCTACTGGACATCAGAAAGCCCTCATAATCCCACTTACTTTAGGAAGTTTTCTTTTGCTAAGTGGAAGATAGTGAGTTGTAACACAGTACAAACCTCTGCCATGGACTCTACCAAATGTTACTATGTGTACCAGAAGTCACCTCCATGTTACTTATGCCCCTGAGGGCACACCCAGAAGTTAGCCCTGTTAAACTCATTAACCTCATAAACCTAGTGATGATATTATTATTATTATTATTATTATTATTATTATTATTATTATTATTATTATTATTATTATTATTTAGCAAGCTGTGGTCATTTTCTAAAGAGAGCTTGTCTTGAACAAAACAATGGTCTCTCAGAGATGTTAAGGTCCTAATACAGAGAACTTCTGAATGTGTCGTTTTACATGGCCAAAGCCACCTTAGTCAAGAATCTCAAGGTGGGAAGGTCATTCTAGAGTATTAGTAGAATCACCAGAGTCCATAAAAACTATCACAGAAAGCGATGTGGTCAGGAACCAGGTCAAAGTCACGTGCTCTGGAGCTGAAGAAACCAGAGTGAGGAAGACCACAGTCACGATACACCCAGGACAATATAGGTGGTTTTAGAGGGAACACAGCTTTGCCTAGACTTACCTGAAACCCATTTCAGACTTCTGATATCTGGAACCCTAAGACAATAAATCCATACATTTTTTTTAATGTAGCATCTTGCTATGGTAGCCAAAGAAGCGGCTGAGTTGGTTACAGTCTCTTTGTCCTGTGAGGGCTATGTTTTTTGAGGAAAACTATACATGAATAGCTTTTTTTTCCATTGGAAATACTAAAGTTTGCTTGCAAATTGAAATTTTGTTAAGATGCCCTCTTTCTTATCATCTTCTGTCTGTCCATCAATCTATTCCTTCATTCGCTCATCCATCCAGTCATCCCCTCCCCATACAGCTGTCTATCTCTCCACATATCTATCGGGTAGATTAAAAGGAGTTCGTAATTGCTATAAATTCATTAGTGTAAATTTACTGATTTCATGAGTAAGTAACTTACTTCACATTGGGGAAAGATTGCAACCTGTCTCCTATTTATTTATTCTTTTTTTATTTAAAAAAATTTAAGTTTCAATATATTTCAATCCTATTCTTCCTCTCTGGCAAGTTCTTCCAGATCTTCTCCCCCTCCCTACGACCCAACTTTAGTTTTTTTCTCAAAAAAAAAAAACAAAAAAAAAAACAAAAAAAACCCAACATGATGCACCAACAGAACTAGAAAAGCCTCACAAACCTAGAAAACAAAACACCACATCCAAAAGTTAAAAAAAAAAAAAAATCACTAAACTGTAACCAAGTAGAAAAACACACACACCCTCTAACAGCGGGTATAAATGATGACAGTTCAGTTGTTAACTTTCACCTTAGTGGCTAGGTTTTCATTCATTTATTCATTCATTCATTTATTTATTCATTCATTCATTAAAAAATACAGCAACATAAAATAAAATAAAAACTATCACATCAAAGTTGGACAAGACAAACCAACAGAAGGAAAAGAGCCCAAGAGAAGGCACAGAAATCAAAGACCCACTCAGTCACACACTCAGGCATCCAATAAAAACACTACACTGGAACCCATAGCATATATTCAGAGGACCCAGTGAAGACATGTGCAGGCCCTGAGCTGTTGCTTTAGTCTCTGTGAGCTTTGCTCAGTTGATTTGGAGGGCTTTGTTCTCCTGGTATTCTCCATGTCTTCTGACTCTTACACTTTTTCTGCATTTACTTCTGCAGTGTTTCTTGAGCAGAAACTGATGGAGACATACCATTTGTGGCTGAGTGCTCCAAGATCTCTCACTCTCTATGTCCTTCTGTGGGTCACTGTGCTTGTTTCCACCTGCTGTACGAGGAAGCTTCTCTGATGATGGCCGAAGAAGGCACTGACTTATGAGCACAACATAATATTTTTAGGAGTCATTTTATCATTCCATTTTTCTTTCTTTTTTTTTTTTTTTTAAAGACTAGAATTATTTAGTATTGCCACAAGTCCCTGAACTATCTAGTCTTATGTTTTTGATCACCAAGCAGTGATGGGCATGAGCTCCATCTTGTGGAGTGAGCCTTAAGTGAGATCAGTTATTTGTTGGTTACCCTCATAAAATTTATGCCCATATTGCTCTAGCATATCTTGTAGGTAATGCTACATAGCAGATAAAGGCTTTGTGGTTGGCTCAGTCATTTTTATTTTATTTTATTTTTTATGTTTTAAATTTTACTAGTTTATTCATATTACATCTCAATGATTATCCCATCCCTTGTATCCTCCCATTCCTCCCTCCCTCCCATTTTCCCCTTACTTCCCTCCCCTATGACTGTGATGAGGGGGACTCCCTCCTCCTTTATATGTTCATAGGGTATCAAGTCTCTTCTTGGTAGCCTGCTATCCTTCCTCTGAGTGCCACCAGGTCTCCCATCCAAGGGACGTGGTCAAATATGAGGAACCAGAGTATGTGTGAAAGTCAGTCCTCACTCTCCACTCAACTGTGGAGAATGCCCTGTCCATTGGCTAGATCTGGGTAGGGGTTTGAAGTTTACCGCCTGTATTGTCCTTGGCTGGTGCCATAGTTTGAGCGGGACCCCTGGGCCCAAATCTGCTTATCATAATGTTCTTCTTATAGGTTTCTAGGACCTTCTGGATCCTTCTACTTTGCCATTCTCCCATGCTTTTCTCATCTAGAGTCCCAATAGGATGTCCTCCCCTCTGTCCCACTTTCCTGGTAAGTGAAGACATTCATGGGACATGCCCCTTGGGCTAGTGTCCAGATATAAGTGAGTATATACCGTTTGACTCTTTCTGCTTCTGGGTTAACTCACTCATTATGATCATTTCTAGCTCAATCCATTTGTCCACAAATTTTGCGAATTCCTTGCTTCTAATAGCTAAGTAGTATTCCATAGTGTAAGTTTACCACAGCTTCTTTATCCATTCTTCTACTGATGGACACTTAGGCTGTTTCCATGTTCTGGCTATTATGAATAAGGCTGCTATGAACATGGTTGAGCAAATTGTCTTGTTGTGAGCTGGAGCATCTTCTGGGTATATTCCAAGGAGTGGAATAGCTTGGTCTTGAGGAAGCCCTATTCCAATTTTTCTGAGATAGCACCAGATAGATTTCCAAAGTGACTGTACTAGTTTGCATTCCCACCAGCAATGAAGGAGTGTTCCTTTCTCTCCACATCCTCACCAGCATGTGGTGTCATTTGAATTTTGATCTTAGCCATTCTGATGGGTATAAGATGGAATCTCAGTGTCGTATTTTTTTTTTTTTTGCATTGCCCAGATGACTAAGGAGGTTGAGCATTTCTTTAAGTGTTTCTCAGCCATTTGATATTCTTCTGTTGAAGATTCTCTGTTTAGTTCTAAGCCCCATTTCTCAATTTGGTTATTTGGTTTGGTGGCATTTCATTTCTTGAGTTCTTTATATATTTTGGATATTAGACCTTTGTCATATGGAGGGTTGGTGAAGATCTTTTCCCACTCTGTAGGCTGCCACTTTGTTCTGTTGACAGTGTCTCCTGCCTTACAGAAGCTTCTCAGCCTCATGAGGCCCCATTTATTAATTGTTGATATTAAGGCCTGGGCTGTTGCTGTTCTGTTTAGGAAGTTGTCTCCTGTGCCAATGTGTTCCAGGGTCTTCCCTCCTTTTTCTTCTAACTGACTTAGTGTCTCTGGTTTTAAGTTGAGGTCTTTGATCCACTTGGATTTGAGTTTTGTGCATGGTGACAAATATGGGTCCAGTTGCATTTTTTTACACATGGTCATCCAGTTAGACCAGCACCATTTGTTGAAGATGCTATCCTTTTTCCATTGAATGGATTTGGCTTCTTTGTCAAAAATCAAGTGACCATATGTGTGTGGATTCATATCTTGGTCTTCGGTTCGATTCCACTGATCAACCAGCCCATTGCTGTGCCAGTACTATGCTGTTTTAATTACTGTTGCTTTATTGTACAGCTTGAGATCAGGTATGGAGATTCCTCTGGAGGATATTTTATTGTACAAGATTGTTTTAGCTATTCTTGGTTTTTTGTTTTTCCATATGAAGTTCAAAATTGAACTTTCAATGTCTTTAAAAATTGTGTAGGTATTTGGATAGGGATTGCATTAAATCTGTAGATTGCTTTTGGTAAAATGGCCATTTTTACTGTGTTAATTCTCCCAATCCATGAGCAAGGAAGATCATTCCATCTTCTCATGTCATCTTCAATCTCTTTCTTCAGAGTTTTGAAATTTTTTTCAAACAAGTCCTTCACTTGCTTGGTTAGAGTAACTCCTAAATATTTTATATTGCTTGTGGCTAATGTGAAGGGTGTGGTTTTCATAATTTCTTCCTCTGCAAGCTTGTCATTTGTATATAAAAGGCTACACACTTTCTTGAGTTAATTTTGTATCCAGCCAATTTGCTGAAGGTGTTTATCAGCTGTAGGAGTTCTCTTGTGGAATTTTGAGGGTTACTTTTGTACACTATCATATCACCTGCAAATAGGGATAATTTGACTTCCTCCTTTCCTATTTGGATACCCTTGATCTTTTTTTTTGTTGTCTTATTGCTCTGGTTAGAACTTCATATTGAAAAGATATGGAAAGAGTGGGCAGCCTTGCCTTGTTCCCGATTTTAGAGAAATTTCCTTGAGTATCTCATCATTTAATTTGATTTTGGCTATTGGCTTGCTGTATATAGCTGTTATTATGTCGAGGAAAGTGCTTTGTATCCCTGTTCTCTCCAAAACTTTAAACATGAATGCATGTTGGATTTTATCAAATGCTTTCTCTGCATCTAAGGAGATGATCATGTAGTTTTTTTATTTTCAGTTTGTTTATATGGTGGATTGCATTGATGGATTTCCATATATTAAACCATCCCTGCATGTCTGGAATGAAGCCTACCTGGTCATGGTGAATGATATCTTTGATGTGTTCTTGTATTCGTTTTGCAAGTATTTTATTGAGTATTTTTGCATCGATGTTCATAAGAGAAATTGGTCTGAAATTCTCTTTCTTCGTTGGGTCTTTGTGAAGTTTAGGTATCAATGAGACTATGACCTCATAGAATGAATTTGGTAGAGTTCCATCCATTTCTATTTTTTGGAGTAGCTTGTAGAATATTGGTATTAATGCCCCCTTGAAGGTCTGGTAGAATTCTGCACTGAAACCATCTGGCCCTGGCTTTTTTTGGTTGGGAGACTATCAATGATTGCTTCTATTTCTGTAGGGGAAATGAGACTATTAACTTGTTTATCTGTTCTTCACTCAAATTTGGCAAGTGAAATTCATCAAGAAAATCAGGTGGAGGTGGTCTGATGGCCACTCTACTCCCTGTCTCCCTGAGAATACCTTAGTCCTGGAGCTTTGATGCTCTGCTGCTCTGTGATTCCTGGTAGCGTTTCAAGACCCAGACTGCTTGCAGAGTCCAGGTTAGTGTCACAGAGCCCAAACTGTCCACAGACTGATTCCAGTTCATGTCTCTGGGCCCAAATGGGTCTCCCACAGCAGCTCCCACCGGCCACCACACCAATTGCCTCCGTTGGAGGGCTCCGAGCTGCAAACCTCAGCTGCTGCTGCTGCCGCTCCGGTGTGAGAAAATCCGCACTCCTCCCATGTGCAGGGGCACGCTGGTCCTCTGCACCCTGGTCCCTTCGAACCATGGAGCACTCCTGCTGCAGTGGTGTGGGATCCTCGGTGTTTCTGGTTCAGAATTCTGTGCAATTCTGACCGGCTGGGGCTCTGTATCTGCATTATTTGGCATTTTCATTTAGATCACCTTCATATATGTATGCATTTTAGGATGTTTCTACTGTATTAGGTTTCCATAGTACCCCTCAAATACACTTTAATTTTAGCTGTCTTTCATATTCCCTTCTCCCCTCCCAACTTAATCCTCCTATTCCAGAAGCCCCTGTCCATCCATAAATATCTATTATATTTTCCTTTTTCCTAATGACATCTATCTGTTCCCTCTAGACCCATACTCTATACCCACCCTCTGTGGTTTTATTGATTATAGCTTCTTTATATTAACAAAAAAGATAATATCCACATAAAAGCAAATAATTGTTCTTCTGGATCTAGAACATCTTACTCAGAATGATTTATTTTTATAGTTCCATACATTATACTGCAAATTTCATCATGTTACTTTCTTTAACAACTGAGTAATACTCCATTGTGTAAATGTATCACATTTTATTTATCCATTCTTCTGTCGAAGGATATCTAGGTTGTTTCCAATTTCTGGGTATTAAGAATAGAAAAGCAATGAATATAATTAAGTATCTCTGTGGTCAGATGAAGAATCTTTTGGGTATATGCCCCAGTGTAGAATCATTGTATCTTAAGGGAGATCCATTCCCATATTTGCAAGGAACTGTCACACCCACCAGAAATGGAGGAGTATTCCTCTTACTCTACATCCTCACCAGAATGAATTGTTAATTGTTTTATTGATCTTAGACATTCTGACAGGTGTAAGATTAAATATCAAAGTAGTTTTGATTTACATTTGCATCATTGGCTAAGGATGTTGGGCATTTCTTTAAGTGTACTCAGCCTATTGATTATCTGCCTTTGACAATTCTGTTTAGATTGGTACCCCATTTTTACATTGGCTTATTTTTCTTGATATTTAGTTTCTACAGTTCTTATATATTTTGGATATTAGTCCTCTATCAGATATGTAGTTAGTAAAAAAAATCTTTTCCCATTTTGTAGGCTCCTATGTTGGCTGAATGACATGTCCTTTGCCTTACAAAGGCTTCCTAGTTTCATGAGGTCCCATTTAATAATTGTTGATCTTAGTGCCTGAGCTGTTGGCATTTTGTTAAGGAAGTTATCTTCAGTGTCAATGTGTTCAAGGCTCTTCCCCACTTTCACTTTTATCAGATTCAGTGTATCTGTTTTTTTAATTTATTATAATTTATTCAGATTACATCCCAACTGTTATCCTCTCACGATCTTCCAGTTCTCACCTCTCTCCTTCCTTCACCCTATTCACCTCCCCTAAACCTCTGGCAGAAGAAGACCTCCTCCTCCACCATATGGCAGTGTATATATTGAGCTTTTTTTTTTAATCCATTTGGAGTTGAATTTTATGCAAGATGATGAGTATGAATTTATTTGCATTCTTTTTCAAACAACCATCCAGCTTGACCATCACCATTTGTTGAAAATTCTTTTGTCCAATGTGTATTTCTGGCTTCAGCAAGAATCAGATGTCTGCAGGTGTGTTGACTTATGTCTGAGTCTTCAGTTTTATTGCATTGATCAATGTGTTTGGTATTGGGCCAATACCATGCTCTTTTTATTACCATACCTTTGTAGTACAACTTGAAATTGGGGATGGTTATTTGGTTTGGTGGTGTTTAATTTCTTGAGTTCTTTATATATTTCCAGATCTAGCCAATGGACAGGACATTCTCCACAGTTGAGTGGAGAGTGGGGTCTGACTTTCACACGTACTCTGGTGCCTCATATTTGACCATGTCCCCTGGAGGGGGAGACCTAGTGGCACTCAGAGGAAGGATAGCAGGCTACCAAGAAGATACTTGATACCCTATGAGCATATACAGGGGTAGTAAGTCCCCCTCAGTCACAGTCATAGGGGAGGGGAGTAAGGGAAAAATGGGAGGGAGGAATGGGAGGATACAAGGGAGAGGATAACTATTGAGATGTAATATGAATAAATTAATAAAATAAAATTAAAAAAGAAATTGGCGATGGTGATATGTGTTCCAGTCCTTTTACTATTTAGGATGTTTTAGCTGAAAATTGTCTTTTCAAGATCTGAAAAGAATTGTGTTGGAATTTTTTGTGGAGGTTGCACTGAATCCATAGATTGATTTTGTTAGGGTTGTCATTTTTACTATGTAATCCTATCAGTTCAAGAACAAGTGGGATCTTCCTTTTTTCTGTTATCATCTTCAATGACTTGAAGTTCTTATCATATAAATATTTTACTTGCTTGGTTGCAGTTACCCAAAGATATTTTATATTATTTGAGGGTATTGGAAAAGTGTTGTTTCCCTGATACCTTTCTCAGAGTTTGTAACTTGAATATAGGAGAGCTATTGAGTTTTGTGAGTTTATTTTGTATCCAGCTACTTTGCTAAAGGTGTTTATCAGCTGTGGCAGTTCCAAGTGGAATTTTTAGGATCACTTTTGTATACTATTATATCACCTGCAAATAAAGATACTTTGATTTCTTTCTTTCCAGTTTGTATCCCCTTGGTCTCCTTTAGTTGTCTTATTGTTCTAGCTAAGACTTCAAGTACTATAGTGACTAGATATGGAGAGAATAGAAAGCCTTGTTTTGTTCCTGATTTTAGTGGAATTGTTTTGAGTTTCTTTCCAGATTTTGATGTCGGCTGTATGCTTGCTGTAAAGTGCCTTTATTATGTTGAGGTGTGTTTCTTGGATTTCTTATTTTTCCAGGTCTTTTTATCATAAGAGGTATGGGAATTTGCTAAAGGCTTTTTCTTTATTTAATGAGATGATTATGTGGTTTTTGTCTTATAATTTGTTTATATGGTGGATTGCATTTGTTGATTTACATATGGTGAGGCATTTCTGCATCTCTGAGATGAAACCTACTTGATCATGGCGGATGTCTTTTTGATACTTCTTGGATTCAGTTTGTAAGTATTTGGTTGACTTTTTGCATCTATGTTCATAAGGAAATTGGTCTGAAATTCTCTTTCTTTATTGAATCTTTATGTGGCTACCTGGCTTTTAAATAGGCATGGCAATTCAAACCTGAAGGTACAGATGGATAAATATAATATCTATAAATTGAAATTTTGTGATAACTCTACTTCTTTTTTTTTTATTAATTTATTCTTGTTACATCTCAATGTTTATCCCATCCCTTGTATCCTCCCATTCCTCCCCCCCCATTTTCCCATTATTCCCCTCCCCTATGACTGTTTCCTGAGGGGGATTACGTCCCCCTATATATTCTCATAGGGTATCAAGTCTCTTCTTGGCTACTTGCTGTCCTTCCTCTGAGTGCCACCAGGTCTCCCCCTCCAGGGGACATGGTCAAATGTGAGGCACCAGAGTACGTGAGAAAGTCGTATCACACTCTCCACTCAACTGTGGAGAATATTCTGACCATTGGCTAGATCTGGGAAGGGGTTTAAAGTTTACCTCCTGTATTGTCCTTGGCTGGTGCCTTAGTTTGAGCGGGACCCCTGGGCCCAAATCTGCCTATCATATTGTTCTACTTGTAGATTTCTAGGACCCTCTGGATCCTTTTATTTTGCTGTTCTCCCATGCGTCTCTCATTTAGAGTCCCAATAGGATGCATGCCTTCCCCTCGTCCTAGTTTCCTGGTAAGTGAAGGTTTCGGGGACATGCCCCTTGGGCTAGTAATGCAGATATAAGTGAGTATATACCATTTGATTCTTTTTGCTTCTGGGTTAACTCACTCTTATATCATTTCTAGCTCAATCCATTTATCCACAAATTTCGGGAATTCCTTGTTTTTAATAGCTGAGTATTCCATAGTGTATATGTACCACAGTTTCTTTATCCACTCTTCTACTGAGGGACACTTAGGCTGTTTCCATGTTCTGGCTATTATGAATAAGGCTGCTATGAACATGGTTGAGCAATTTCTTGTTGTGTTCTGGGCATCTTCTGGGTATATTCCAAGGAGTGGAATAGCTGGGTCTTGAGGAAGCCCTATTCCCATTTTTCTGAGATAGCACCAGATAGATTTCCAAAGTGGCTGTACTAGTTTGCATTCCCACCAGCAATGAAGGAGTGTTCCTCTCTCCCACATCCTCGCCAGCATGTGGTGTCGCTTGAATTTTGATCTTAGCCATTCTGATGGGTGTAAGATGGAATCTCAGAGTTGTTTTGATTTGCATTTCCCTGATGACTAAGGAGGTTGAGCATTTCTTTAAGTGTTTCTCAGCCATTTGATACTCCTCTGTAGAGAATTCTCTGTTTAGTTCCAAGCCCCATTTCTCAATTGGGTTATTCGGTTTGGTGGTGTTTAATTTCTTGAGTTCTTTATATATTTTGGATATTAGACCTTTGTCAGATGTAGGGTTGATGAAGATTTTTCCCAGTCTGTAGGCTGTCTTTGTTCTCTTGACAGTGTCTCCTGCCTTACAGAAGCTTCTCAGCCTCATGAGGTCCCATTTATTAATGGTTGACATTAAGGCCTGGGCCGTTGGTGTTCTGTTCAGGAAGTTGTCTCCTGTGCCAATATGTTCCAGGCTCTTTCCCACTTTTTCTTCTAAGTGGCTTAGTGTCTCTGGTTTTATGTTGAGGTCTTTAATCCACTTGGATTTGAGTTTTGTGCAAGGTGACAAATATGGGTCCAGTTTCATTTTTTACACATAGACCTCCAGTTAGACCAGCACCATTTGTTGAAGATGCTATCCTTTTTCCATTGAATGGATTTGGCTTCTTTGTCAAAAATCAAGTGACCATATGTGTGTGGATTCATATCTGGGTCTTCGATTCGATTCCACTGATCAACCAGCCTGTTGCTGTGCCAGTACCATGCTGTTTTAAGTACTATTGCTTTATAGTACAGTTTGGATAACTCTACTTCTTATTCCATTACAAATGTTTCTTTATTATATTAATATGTGTATGAGGATCTGCCCTGAAATGGATCCAGTCAACCAGTCAATTTTTTTAGTGTAAAAAAGAATATATATGTATATATATATATGTATTATATTTATCTTTTATTAATTTATTCAGATTACATCTAAATTTTTATGCCTTTACATGTCTCCTCCTATTCCTCCCTCCCTCCCTCTTTCCCCGTATTCTCATCCCCTAGGTGTGTGACAGAAGGGTACCTCCTCCCCTACCATATGGTCACAGCCTATCAAGTCTCATATTGGTAACCTTCCTATTCATTTTCTGAGTGCTACTAGACCTCCCCATCAAGGGAGGTGGTCATATATGGGGCAACAGAGTTCATGTCAGAGCCAGTCCCCATTCTCCATATGACTGTGGATAATGTCCTGTCCCTTGGGGTTCAATATTTACTACATGTATTGTCTTTGGTTGGTGTACTAGCTTGAGCAGACCTCCCTGAGTCCAGATCAGCTCATCATGATTCTCTTCTTGTAGGTTTCTAGGACCTTCTGGATACTTCTATTTCCCTATTCTCCTGTACTTCTTTCACCTAGAGTCCCAATAGGAGGTCCACCCATCTATCCCAAACTCCTGGCAAGTGAAGACTTTCAGGGGATATCCTTGTTGGACTAGTGTCTAATTATAAGTGAATATATACCACATGAGTCTTTCTGAGTATGGGTTAACTCACTCATTATGATTATTTTTAGTTCCATGCATTTGCCCACAAATTAAAGAATTTTCTTGTTTTTAATAGCTGAGTAGTATTCCATAGTGTAAATGTACCACAGTTTCTTTATCCATTCTTTGACTGAGGGACATTTCAGTTGTTTCCAGGATCTGGTTATTACAAAGAAGGCTGCTATGAACATGGTTGAGCATATGTCCTTGTTGTGTGGTGGAGCATCTTCTGGTTATATTCCAAGGAGTGGTATAGCTGGGTCTTGAGGAAGCCCTATTCCCAGCATCCTGAGAAAGCACCAGATTGATTTCCAAAGTGGTTTTACAAGTTTGCACTGCCACCAGCAATGAAGGAATTTTCCCCTTTCTCCACATCCTCACCAATATGTGCTGTCACTTGAGTTTTTTATCATGGCCATTTGGATGGGTGTAAGATGGAATCTCAATGCTGTTTTGATTTGCATTTCTCTGATGACTAAGGATGTTCAGCATTTCTTTAAGTGTTTCTCAGCCATTTGATATTCCTCTGTTGAGAATGCTCTGTTCAATTCTGAGCCCCATTTGTTTATTGGGTTATTTGGTCTGGTGGTGTTTAAATTTCTTGAGCTCTTTATATATTTTCAATATTACACCCTTGTCAGGTGTAGGGTTGGTGAAGATATTTTCTCAGTCTGTAGACTGTCACTTTGTTCTGTTGACAGTGTATTCTGCCTTACAGAAGCTTCACAGCCTCATGAGGTCCCATTTATTAATTGTTGACCTTAAGGTCTGGGCTGTTGGTGTTCTGTTCAGGAAGTTGTCTCCTGTGTCAATGAGTCCAGGGCTCTTTCCTACTTTTTCTTCTAACTGATTTAGTGTCTCTGGTTTTATGTTGAAGTCTTTAATCCACTTGGACTTCAGTTTTGTGCATGGTGATAAATATGGGTCTGCTTCCATTTTTCTACATGTAGACATCCAGGTAGACCAGCACCATTTGTTGAAGACACTATCCTTTTTCCATTGAATAGATTTGGCTTCTTTTTAAAAAATCAAGTGTCCATATGTGTGTGTATTCATTTCTGGGTCTTTGATTTGATTCCATTTATCAACTGTCCTATTGCTGTTCCAGTACCATGATATTTTAACTACTGTTGCTCTATAGTACAGCTTGAGATAGGGTATGGAGATTCCTCTCGAGGATCTTTTATTGTACAGAATTGTTTTAGCTATTCTGGTTTTTTTGTTATTCTACATGAAGTTGATAATTGATCTTTCAATGTCTTTAGAAAATTGTGTAGGTATTTTGATAGGGATTGCATTAAATCTGTAAATTGCTTTGGGTGAGATGGCCATTTTTACTATGTTAATTCTTCCAATCCATGTACAGGGGAGATCTTTCTATCTTCTGATATCTTCAATCTCCTTCTTCAGAGATTTGATTTTTTTTTTCAAAAAAGTCTTTCACTTGCTTGTTTAGAGTTACTCCTAGCTATTTTATGTTGCTTGTGGCTATCATGAAGGGTGTAATTTCCCTAATTTCTTCCTCTGCACCATTATTATTTGTACATAGGAAGGCTACTGACTTTTTGAGTTAATGTTGTATCCAGCCATTTTGCTGAAGGCGTTAATCAGCTGTAGGAGTTCTCTGGTGGTATTTTGGGGGTCACTTATGTACTCTATAATATCATCTCCAAAAAGGAATAATTTGACTTCCTCCTTTCCAATTTGGATCCCCTTGATCTTGTTTTGTTGTCTTATTGCTCTAGCTAGAAGTTCAAGAACTATATTAAAGAGATTGGAGAAAATGGTCAACCTTGCCTGGTCATGGAGTTTAGAGGACTTTCCTTGAGTATCTCTCCATTTAATTTGATGTTGGCTATTGGCTTGCTGTATATAGCCTTTATTTATTTACACATATGCCTTGAAACCCTGATCTTTCCAAAAACTTTAAACATGAATGTGTGTTGGATTATGTCAAATGTTTTTTCTGAGTCTAAGAAGATGATCATGTGGTTTTTATTTTCAGTTTGTTTATATGGTGGAATACATTGATGGATATCTGTATATTAAAACATTCCTGCATGAAGCCTACCTGGTCATGGTGAATGATATCTTTGATGTGTTCTTGTATTTGGTTTGCTAATATTTTATTATTTTTGTACCAACATTCATAAGAGAAATTGGTCTGAAATTCTCTTTGTTAGGTCTTTGTGAGGTTCGGGTATCAAAGTGCCTGTGTCCTCATAGAATGAATTTGGTAATGTTCCATTCATTTCTACCTTTTGAAGTGGCTTAAAAAGTAATTGTATTAGCTCTTCTTTAAAGGTCTGGGAGAATTCTGCACTGAAACCATCTAGCCCTGAGTTTGGTTGTTGTTGTTGTTGGGAGACTATTAATGACTGCTTCCATTTCTGTAGGGGAAATAGGACTATTTAGTTTGTTTATCTGATCTTGATTCAGTTTTAGCAAATGGATTCAATCAAGAGAACTGTCCATTTCCCTTTGGTTTTTAAATTTTGTGTTATATATGCCTTTGAAGTAGGATCTTATGATTCTTTGTATTTCTTCAGTGTTTGTTATGTCTCCCTTTTCATTTCTGATTTTGTTGATTTGGATAGTGTCTCTCTGCCTTTCAGTTAGTTTAGCTAATGATTTGTCTATCTTGTTGATTTTCTTAAAGAACCAGCTCCTGGTTTTGTTGATTCTTTGAATTGTTCTCTTTGTTTCTAATTTATTAATTTCAGCCTTGAGTTTGATTATTTCAAGACATGTACTCCTCTTGGGTGTTTCTGCCTCTTTTTTTCCTATTGTTTCCAGGTGTGTCATTAAGTTGCTTATACGAGATGTTTCTACTTTCTTTATAAGGGCACTTAATACTGCTTTCAATGTGTTCTACAAAGTTGGGTATGTTGTTCCTTCATTTTCATTGAATTTCAGGAAGTCCTTAATTTCTTTCTTTATTTCTTCCTTGACCCAGCTGTTATTAAGTAGAGAGTTGTTTAGTTTCCATGTGTGTGTAGGCTTTTTGTTATTTTTATTGTTGTTGAAGTGCAATCTATGACCATGGTGATCTGATAGGATACAAAGTATTATTTCAATCTTCTTGTATCTGTTGAGGCTTGTTTTGTGACCTACTAGTTGATCAATTTTGGAGAAGGTTCCATGAGGTGCTGAGAAGAAGGTATAATCCTTTGTGTTTGGATGAAAAGTTCTATGGATATCTGTTAGATCCATTTGATTCATGACATTGGTTAATGTCATTATTTCTTGCTTTGGTTTCTGTTTCAATGACCTATCTTTCAGTGAAAGTGGGATGTTGAAGTCTCCCACTATTAATGTGTGGGGATCCATCTGTGGTTTAAGCTTTGTTAATACTTCTTTTACAAATGTGGTTTCCCTTGTATTGGGAGCATAGATGTTCAGAATTGTGATGTTATCTTGGTTGATTTTACCTTTGATGAGTATGAAGTGTCCTTCCTCATCCCTTTTGATTAATTTTGGTTGAAAATCTATTTTATTAGATAATAAAATTGCTACACCAGCTTGTTTCTTGTGTCTGTTTGCTTGGAATATTTTTGTAGCCTTTTACCCTGAGGTAATGTCTATCCTTGTGGCTGAGATGTGTTTCTTGAATGCAGAAGAATGTTGGATTTTGTTTCTGCATCTATTCCGCTAGTCTGTGTCTTTTTATTGGAGAATTGAGACCATTGATGTTGAGAGATTAATGACCAGTGACTGTTAAGTCCCTTGATTTTGATGTTGAGTGCAGTAGAGAGTTTGTGTGGTTGTGTTTTTGTGACACAGTAGTTATCTATTTACCATGTAATTTTGGTTGTAGCTTGTCCCTTTGGGGTGGAGTTTTCTTTCTAGTAATTTCTGTAAAGCTGGATTTGTGGATAGGAACTGCTTGATTTTGTTTTTATCATTGAATATCTTGTTTTCTATATCAATGGTTATTAATAGTTTCACTGGGTATAGTAGTCTGGCCTGGCATCCATGGTCTCTTAGGGTTCATAGGATCTCTGTAGAGGCCCTTCTGGCTTTTATGGTCTCTCCTGAGAAGTCTGATGTAATTCTGAAAAGTTTGCCATATATGTTACTTGGCCCTTTTCTCTTGAAGCTTTTAATATATTTTTCTTTTTCTGTATATATTGCTTTTGATTTTTATGTACGAGAAGTTTTTCTTTTCTGGTCTATTCTATTTGGTGTTCTGTAGGCCTCTTGTATGTTTATAAACATCTCTTTCTTTGAATTGGTGAAGTTTTCTTCTATGATTTTGTTGAAAATATTTTCTGGGCCTTGGAGTCTGGAGTATTCTCTTTCCTCAATGCCTATTATTCTTAGGTTTCATGTTTTCATGGTGTCCTTGCTTTCTTGGATGTTTTCTGTCAGGAAATTTTCAGATTTAGCATTTTCTTTGGTGGTTGCTTCAAGATCTATGATGGTGTCTTCTGACCCGAGATTCATTCCTCCGTCTTTCTGTTTGAGAAGCTCACTTCTGTGTTGTTTGCTTTCTTCTGTAAGCTTTCTCTTTCCCATTTTTATTCTGTCTGTGTCTTTATCATTGTTTACATTTTCATCTTCAGCTCAAACTGTTTTATTGATTTCCTTCATTTGATTTTTTTATTTTCCTGAATTTCTTACAGTGCTCCTCTATAGGCCTCTTTCATGTCTTCCATCTGTTTGGCTGCATCTTCCTGCATTTGTTTATGGATTTTATTAGTTTCTTCCATTATTATCTTCATTAGTAAGAATTTGAGGTCATTTTCTTGTATTTCAATTGTGCTTGAGTTCTCCATGTTGCTTTCTTTGGGATAGCTAGGGTGTGGAGATGCCATATGTTTTTGTTTATGTTTTTATGCTTGCCTTAAGTCATCTTGCTGTCTTTGATATTGGGAGGTAGCTTCTGAAATCCTCCACTGGTTGTTGAAGGCAGTTTCTTGGTGAGTGATTATAGATCAAGGGCCTTTGCCTGTGGTGGTGAGGGAACTCTTCCCTGGGACAGGCAGGTGACCTGGTTTCAGCTCCTGAAGACTTTGCTCCATACCTTGGGCTCCCCACTGGGTCAGCTCCAGTATCAGCTTGTGGTAGTGTATGTAGAGCCAGTTATCCTGTCTGTGGCTGGGCTATGAACACCCTGCCCTTGGGCCCTGGGGTTTTGGGTCCTAGGCTCACATCACCTTAGAATGCTTGAACCCCTTCTGGCTTCTAGAAGTTTAGGTTTCTGCCTGTTCCAATCAGGTAGAGGGGCCTAGGTTCTGCCTGTGTAGCACCTGGGCTTTCTGTGGACTGTTGCGAGGTAGATGGGGGTGGGGGCTGAAGACAGGTCCACCTGTTTCCCCAAGATTTCCCTACACCAGGAGCTCTGATGCTTCCCTGCTGGGATTTCAATCCCAAATACTGAGTTTGTGCTGCCGATCAAGGTCAGAGCTCACAGCTCAAAGGTGGGTCCTGTCCAGGTGCTGGGGACTGGGTTACCGTCAGTATTGTATTCAGTCTCAACCTGTGCCACTGTGGCTAGTCTCGAGGCTGATGTGGCTGGGTGTCCCCTGTCTCAGACCCCACACTGTGGTGGCTGGGTGTTCTGGTCTCAGACCGTGCTGCTGTGATTCTGGGGACTAGTCTGCCATCCTCCCTGGGGTGCTGGATGACTGGAGGTCTGACTCACCCATGGTTCACACTGTGTGTATCTCATTCATCCAGTTATCCCCAGCTCCCATGGCCTGTGGCTCCTGGTAGTGTCTGTGGTCTCTTCCCTGCAGATCAGACACCACGCATCTTCATCGCTGCCATCTCGGCTCCCTCATCTGTGAGGACTCTGACATGGATTTCATGGTCATGGTTTGTGAGGATCATTCCCTGGATTGCCATGTTTCCCAGTGCAGTCCCCATACTGGCAGGAGCCAGGAGAAGGATGAACCTGGGATCCAGCCAATTTTTTCCAAAATTCTTAGCAATTTTAATGATACTAAAAGTATAAAATGAAATTCACAAACATAATTTTGGTTATCATTTTAATTTGAATTAATGAAACACAGTTAAGTGATTGGACTTTGGAAGTTTAAGTGAATAAAAATAGATACAAGTGTTCCCAGTTTTTGTAAACAATTTTCTCCACCATTAAAAAGCATCAATATAGGCAACTATAACTTGTATCCTAGGAAAATTGAAATTCTTATACTGTAGGATACTGTGAATAGCAGACTACATATAGAGCAAAGTAGTTTAGAATATGAATTTTATACTGAAGAGAGCTGTCATAAATTCATGGCCTGGTCCTTACATGTTACTCAGGCAAGTTGTTTCTCTGTTTTGAAACTCAATTTCCTTGCTGTAAAAATGATAACAGTAACTTCCTCACAGGAATATGTTTTATAGATTGAATGGAGAATGTATTTTTCTGGGAATGTAGCGTCTGGGGCATAGTATGAACTCAAGATGCAAAGCTTTAGTCCTGGTTTCATTATCCACAGTCAACATCTAACACAGTCTTTCTCATTTACATCCCTTATGCTCATTTATTTAGTAACCCACTTGTCAAGCCATTGGTATTCTCCTACCAAAACAATTTATAGGATGATTAGCCTTGGTGGCTGGACATTTCTAGCTCCATAATGCAACATACATGTCACAGACAGCACAGGGGGGAGATGAGTCGTTGACTTCTAAAGGCATACCAGTCACCAACTTTTCTGCCATATGTCTGCTTATCTATGAAGTGCCTCCTGGTTGTATTTGTTACATTATAGCACCATCAGCCATTTTTCAAAATTCATAATGCTTCCCTTATCACCTCATCTTTTCTGCCATTTGGTAACTTACCTGAATGAATTATTTCAGCCACAATTTACAGGACAGATAAAGGTGAGACACTGGCTAAACTAGCAGTGAACCAAGCCATATAGTACACAGTACCTGAAAGAGCACAGCTTACATTAGTAAAATATGTCAGGCAGTGTTTGTTATTTCCTGGAATAAAAACATCTAGATATATGTACAGCTTGCTCTGAGAAGTAAAAGTACTTTTGACTTTGTTTCAAATTGGAATGTAGGTGTTTGTGTGCATCCTTAACCCATGTGCTGCTGTGTTAAGAGAGGATGTTTCTTAGAGTGGTGCCCAGCATAGTATAAACAGTGTGTCTAGTAGCTTGGGGCTGGCATGTTAGGCTATAACTCTTTTCTACCTCTATTTGTTTCCATACTAAGAACACTTATTAGTATCATGAAATGATTTTTGTTCTTCCTAAACCCTTTCCTTTAGATGCTTTTCAAAATTTTTCATTGTGATGCTGAACATCAAAGGTCACCCTTATGAGCATCATGCAAATCAAAGACCTAAAGAGCTGTGGTGTTCACCATCCCTGAGTTGGGGGTGTGGTACAAGAAGAACAAAACAGCTTGCTGTTGCTTCCTCAAATTTCTGCATCTTGACTCTTCAGAAAGGGTTTGAAAACTTGCCACAGCCTGTAGCTTCAACTCCATGCACCCCCATTATTGCTTATGCCAATTTACTGTTAGCATAGGAAAATATTTGAACTGCTTGTGTCAATATCGATACCATGCCGGTCACTGTTGCAGCTAATAAAAGCCATCTGGCTTGCAAATATTGCTACATGGGAGCTGTTGTTTTATACATGACACTTAAATCTATTCTTAAGATGCTTCTGATGATTAACTTTATCTTTGCAATATTCTTAGGTCCCTCCATTCCGTACTCCGAACTCTCTGCTTTCCTTCAGGTTTCATAACAGAGACACATAGGAGCAGCTGATCAAAGATAGTACTTTCAGGGCTCAATTTTCTGCAGAAATTCTTTCCTCACTCCCCCCCCCCCCCAGGTGTTCCCTGTCTTTTTCTCTGATCACATTTGATGGGCTTAGATCCAGGAATTAGGTTTATAACAAAGCAAAGTAAAGACTTAAAATGTGATTGTTTTCACTGTCTCTGAGTTGGGGTGTGATGCATGGTTTCTTGCTGTCCGGTCAAGGGATAGTAATAGCCCTCATGACAGCATTTGTTTACAAATTACAGTGCACTCCCATCTGAGGGCTGTGGTGCATCTACCATGAGAAATGGAGCTGGCATTCCCCAGAGACAAAACATTATGGCTGTATTTGCTAGATGAATGGGTAGAATTTCATGCACTCCAAGAAGACTGTCCTGTGTTTCTGAATATCTACATGCCTGATTCTCATGGTGATAAGAAATCTCCAGAAATGGAAGTTTGGGGAAATCATGTTTATTTTTTTATGATGCAGAAACTTGGGTGACTGTTGAACTGTCTGATTCAATTCATGACAAGTAAGAAGAAGTCTTAAGGCAGCTTCTGTTCAGATGTGAATATAATTATACATTTGACTAACAACCAATATATTAATAATTCACTTTGAACACTTCATAATTAGTTCAGATATGAATAGTGTGTCAAGAGTTTCAGCGAGAGTTTCCATTGGATTTCTTGCCCTTTATTTTATAAGAAAGTATATGCTCATGTATAAACCCAAATGCTCATATAAGCAAGTGTATCATGTGCTGTGTCCAACCTCAATAAAGGCTAAAAATTTAATGAACAGGCTGGCCCTGTCATGAATTCTAACTGTTTCCTGACGAGATAAACAATGACTCTTAATTACAAGTTAAAATTTTTAATTAAGATGATTCTGCAGTAATTATCCCCGTTGTCTGCTTCACTGGATTTTAATGAAAAAAGATTGATTAGTTATAAAACTAGAAACATAATTGAACATTCAGGGTTGCACTGGTCACTGAGGTGAGAGTAATGTGATTAAATTATAAAGCACTCCCCTTAATATAAAGTACTGCACACAGTCAGATCAGGCCTGATGTCTTGGAGGCTCATGTTTCTGTGTGTTAAGGTAAACATAGGTACTTATACAGTTTGCTAATTCATGTAAAAGTGTTTGTTGATCATTTAACTATGTGCTAAAGTAACGCAGAAGTATGTACTATGAGCTGTGAAATGAGATATATCTGCTCAAAGCTTTAGTTCTTTATTTAGCAGTCTCAAAAAAAAAATCTTTGAGCTACAATATTTATATTGTCTGTGAATGGGATAAGTAATACTTTATGTGTCTGTTAAGTTGGTAAATGATGGGCACATGTTTTTACCACAGTTCCTGGCACTTGGTACATGTTTATTTGAGTAGGAGCTGTCTTTATTATTGTTTTTATTAAAATATTCTAAAATTTTCTTATAGGTAATGAAGTTATTTTTCTATTCACTTGCAAAACTTAAAAAAAGACCTTTGAATGTTGACAAGTATACTGAGGGCTTAAAAGCATGGCAAAATTAATGGCAAGTGTAGTGGACAGAGATTAGAAGTTCAGTAACTGACAGAATTTTTGGAGACTTGCTCTGTTTTGGTCACTGTCGGCCCCCCTCCACCAATAACTTACTTCTTGGAAATGCAGAAATTTGACTAATGATATGTGTTAATTTTATTTGGTTTACAATGAATGTAGAACAAATTTCTGTATCTGCCGGCATCAATTCACATAATCACAACTAGTCCATGTTGGCAAGGATACTTTGGTTGCCATGGGTTGGAGGGAATGAAGAACTTGAACATGGTTTTGGGTGTTTAATCCTACCTAACTCCATAAACATGTCCCAACACCATAGTCTGGCCATGTGCTGTAACCTTTGGAGTTAACCGTGTCACAGACAAATATAGTGTAACTAGGCACAAGTGAGAAAATTTAGAAAAAACTCAGGTTTTGTGAGTATAATTATCAGGAAGTTGAAGACAATCTGGCTATGGGGTGTTCAACTTTCTTTGGCCTTCAGGAAACCCTTAAGGATGGATTATTATAATCTGCATTTATAGCCAGGAGGGCTTATATTTGAAAATTGGCTCTTTAATTCATTAGAATCATAGTCTTAAGCAAGATACTTATGAAATGTAAATCTCTCTAAGATTAACAAACACATGATGCAAAACATGACTCCTATTCTTATATTTAGTTGTCAATGGAGAAAGAGAGAGAGAGAGAGAGGAGAGAGAGAGAGAAAGAGAGACAGAGACAGATAGACAGAGAGAGACAGAGACAGAGAGACGAGAGAGAGAGAGAGAGAGAGAGAGAGGAGAGAGAGAGAGAAAGACAGAGACAGAGACAGAGACAGATAGACAGAGAGAGACAGAGACAGAGACAGACAGAGACAGAGACCTAGACAGAGACAGAGACAGAGACACATGCACACATGCCCACATGTGCTCATTTGAGGACCTTTCAGTTGACAAATGAACGAGCAGAGGAAAATTGAAACTTGGAATGAGGAATGCTTTGGTTAGCATCACTCCTTGAATGTTTTGAAAGCCAACGGAAGCATTATGATACAGATGTAGGTGCCAGGGCCTATTTTATGGAGAGACTGATAATTAATCTAAAATATGAAGGATGAATTTGTTAGCTTGGGGATAGAGTAAGGACATTCTTGGAAGAGAGAGTTTCCTGGATAAAAGTTTCACTGTGTGTATGACAGAGCACAGTTGCTAGGCAACTGCTGTGGTAGAGAAAAAAACATAATAAGATTACTTTTAGGGCAGGGGGAATGACAGAAACTAGACAGTTGTGGAAAGCACAAGCATTTGAATATTATACTGATGACTTGAAAGTTTCTATTAGTTCTTTAACAATTTTGTACAGTGTGTTTTGATTATATTCACCTCTCTCTCAGTTCCTTTCAGAGCCACTTCCCACTTCCTACTGACCCAATTTTGTGTCATTAAAACAGAAAACGTTCATCAAGTCCAATTTGTGCTGACCATATATTCTTGGATGATTCTATCCACTGGAGTCTGGTTAGCCAGACTTGCCCTCTCCCAGCAGCTATACATCACCAATAATTCATCCTCTCCCCTTTCTGTGTTGTGATCTGGTCTTGAGCTTGCACAGGTCTTGTGCATGGTGCCAAAGTCACTCTGTGTTCCCATGTGCAGCTTCCCTGCTGAACCTGGAGGACACTGCTGCAGCCACCCACCTTTTACACTTTTTCTAACCCATGTTTTGCAATGGTACCTGAGCCTTGTGAGGAGCAGGTTGTGATACAGATGCCCCATTTAGGGCTGAGTACTTCACAGTCTCTTACTCTCTGTACCTTGATCAGTTGTGAGTCTTTCTGTTAATCACTCTCTTCTGTGAATAGAAACTTCGCTGATGAGCATTGAGAGATGTGTTGATCTATGAGTGTACCGATTAAGTCACTAGGTGTTACTTTGATGCTATACTAGCAATTCTTAGGTATTACAAAATGGTACCTAAAGGCATGATGATATTTCTAGCTTAGAAAGATTATCTTTGCAGCATTATAGAAACTAGATAAGAAATAGTTTGGTGATAGAAAAAAATTGAGAGATTTATTATGTTTTGAATAATATATGCCAGTTTATTCTGTGCCTTCATAAAATGTTATATAAAACATGAAATTTGTTTTGAGGAGATTATAAAATATTTTATTATAGATCTACGGGTGTGACTCAGTGGCAGCGTCCTTGCCCACCAAGTGTAAGGCAATGCATTTAATCTCTAGCACTGCTAACATGTATGTTTGAGAAAGGGTGAGGTCATTGGTAAAACTTGTTTATGAACAGGCAAACAAACTAAATGAGAAAGTTGCAGCTCTTCGGGGACAGTCCAGAGCAGAACCATACACAGTGCTCTGTCTCTGGGCTCTGTGTCATACAGGGTCTCATCTCTTGCTTTCCAGATTTCAGGCTTACTTTTTATTTCTCACCTTGAAATACTCTATTATTTTTTGTTTTTCCTTCTATCTTAGAGGAGACAAGAGCTGACCATCTGTATGAAGACATCTTGGAATGTCGGAGATGGATTCCTTTGAATTCTAATGATGGGATCACAAGTAGGAGCTAAGGATAGAAATGAGAGTGGTCTGGGAGGGTATTGGGGAGGAAGGGTGAATGTAAACAAAAGACACTGTATTAAATTATTAAAGGAACAGTACACGCATAAATGTAATTTTAAAAAGTATAGATTTAATTCTTTGAAAAGTCTGTAGCCAAATAGCTATTGTCTGGTCCATTGGATTGCAACATATGAATTTATGTGGTTTTTTTTATATCTGACAATTTCTCTTGAACATTTAAGCATTGAATATGCTTTAATCCACAATACACTATTTTATCCAAGTAAATTTTATTTATAATACAATTCTGATCTAAGTTTACAGATTTTCATTTCCTAAGTAGACCTGGGCCTTAGGTATAAACACTGACTGGTTCACTGATGAGGATGGAGTTGGTAGGACTGTCAAACCCTGGAGAGCTGGTAGCACATAGGGGGCTGGGCCAGGAAGACAACTGACAGAAGCTATGGAAAAGCTGAACCTCAGCACCAGAGCCAGGTTATACCATCTTACCAGCCCATATAGATTTAACTAGAAATTCCACAGAAAATCAACACGCCTTTCTGTAGAGTTAATGAAAAATGTTTACCACACTGAGGGTACCACTGCTCCTCAGTTGAAGGCACAAGATGTCACAATGAACAAAATAGTGCTTTACCTCTAAAAATAATTGTTAATGTTTCATAATTCATATTTGCTGTAAATATTATTCATATTACCAGTATAATTATTTTATGTGATTGCACTAAATAGGAAAACCTTAATGGCCAACTTGTAAAACCACTTAAAGAAACAGTATGTGAGACAAGTAAACTGTATTTACTTTAATTACTGATTGTGTTTTTTCTCATCAGTCTCATCTGCGACCCTGTAGTGGAAGTTTTGGCATCTTTAAAAATTCAGTTATGTCTGGAGTGACTGCTTATCCATTAAAAGCTAGGCTCACAACCAAAAATAGAAAAACTCAGTTATGCTATGTAATCATGTTTTTGTTTTTATCCCAGGTGTGGGATATGGGGTTGCTCCAAATTGTCCACAGCAGCAGACTATTTGCCTTATGCAGGTGCTGAGAAGAAAGTGATCTTTGCCAGCTACAGAGAGTTTAATTCTGAGGATTTTGGAGAGGGATAAATGCCAGAGCCCTGAGAAAGGGGGGGGGGAGCTCCAAGGAAGAGGAAGGTGGCTGCCATTCCCCCCCCCATTGCTCCTGGTTGCTGTTGATGGAGTTTGATGTGAAAAAGTTTGAGATGTCCTGAAATGCAGATAGGATTTGCCCCAAGGAAACCAATGACCCTAAACAGCAGGAAGTAGTAAGAGCCCTGTGTCCATTCTCCCCACTAACCTTTCTCTCCTACCTAGTATCAGGGTGTGGGAAGGGATTGAGGTGGAGAAGGAAGGTAGAGCTATGAGAACCCCCCCCCAAAATAAAACAGACTTTTAAAAGGTACCTACAAGTGGTGCCTGGCTGTAGGCTTGGAATGATGGAAAATCTGGTTTCAAATGCCGCAGAGGAGACAGCAGGGTACAAAGAAATGAATATACTGTTTTAGGATATAAGCAAAAGGTTCACGGCATCTCTGCCACTGGGTTCTTTTCTGTTTTGTTCCCAGAATGGATTTGATGTTTTTGCTTACTCTTCTTCCTGTATTTCATTTCAAAAAAGGTTGGGAGAATGGTTGAAAAATTGGAAAAGTTGTGAGTGGATATGGAGGAATTTTAAAAACAAAACTGGATGAAATAGAAAAACCAGAAATGTCACTCAATTCTCTCACTTTTGGAAGTATTGCAGAGTTGGCTGTGCAATTAGTTTGTGGGTAGAGGTGGAAGCATTTGGAGAGTGAATCATGCCACTGGAAAAGAGAGAAAAATGGTTCAGACCTGGTAAATGAGAGCTGGCGTTTTCTGCAATTGCCACTCTGCTCCGTTCCAAGGACTTTCAGTGTCATCAGAGCTGGTTCTGTTCTGGCTAAGATAGGTGGAATTCACCCTTCTAGACAGTAAAGTTAGGGTCTAAGAGAAGAGAGGGTAATAAAAGTGATCCTACATTTGAAATTAGCCTACAAACACAAATTCTAAAACTCACTAAAGATTCATTGCTATAGAAGTTAACCAAAATAGAAATAAACAAAAATCATAAATCAGAACATGGACTGGTGCATCATGTGACTAGTAAACCTGTGCTTAAAATTTAGAGGTCTGAGTCATCTATAAAATGATTGTTAGAAGAATGAAAGTATTACACAAACACAGATTGCACTAAAATAGCATACTGGTAGATATGAAAGGGATGCAAACAACTATCTTGGAAATAAAAATGTGAAGCATGAAACAAAGCTACATTACATCAGACAAACTTTAGAATGGACACAGTCAAGGAAGAAGAGTGAGGAACCAAGATGGCGGTGAGCAGTGTGGACCGTGTTTGGAGGCTCCAGTGAACAATTCAGGGAATTGCATAGATTTCTGAGCCAGGAACACTGAGGTCCCCACACCATGGCAGCGGGAGTGCTCCACAGTTCAGAGGGACCAGGGTGCGGAGGACCTGCCTGGCCCTGCACATGGGAGGAGCACAGATTTTCTAGGATCGGAGCAGCAGCGGCAGAAGCAGCAGCAGCAGCAGTGGCACCAGCGGCACCAGCGTCAGCAGCGGCGGTGGCTGAGATTTGCAGCTCAGAGCATTCTGGTGGAGGCGATTGGTGTGGTGGCCAGTGGTGGGAGTTGCTGTGGGAGAGGGGACTCTGAGCAGGATTTGGGTTGTGTGGTGCCTTGGGACCCAGACTGGACTTGGCAGACAGTTTGGCCCCAGAGTCCCGGGTTCAGCTCAGTGCGCAGTGCCGTGGAGACACTGGCTCAGCTCAGCAAGCAATTCTGCCCAAGGCACTAGCTCGGTGCAGCCGCAGTTCTCCTGCTGTGGCACAGGCTGGGCAAAGCGCTCAGTTCCACCGGAGGCGCTGGCTTGGCTCAGCAAGCAGTTCTGCCCGAGACACTAGCTCAGCTCAGCGGGCAGTTCTGGGGCGCTGACAGGCTGAGGTCAGCACGTAGATTTAGCCCAGAGGCCCTAGCTGGACTTGCCGGGCAGATTGGGTCCAGAGACTCTAGCTGAGCTGTGTGCACAGGCTCGGTGGCCCTAAGACTCTGGCTGGACTATCCACACAGTTTAGGCCCGGAGTCCTGGGCTGAACTCAATGCGCAGTGTGAGTCCAGAGTCCCTGGCTGAGCTCGGTGCACAAGTCCTCCCCAAAGTCTCGGGTGGAGCTCGGCATGCAGTTTGGGGCCAGAGTCCCTAACTGTGTTTGGCAGACAGATTGGGCCCAGTGACTCTAGCTGAGATTTAGGCACCGTCCTGGCTCTAAGACTCTGGTTGGACACAGTGTGCAGTTTGAATCCAGAATTCCTGGCTGGACTTGGCGGACAGTTCCGGCCCTGAGTCAATAACTGACCACAGCACACACTTTGGGCCAAAAACCCCTAGCTGAGCTTGGTGCGCAGTCCCAGCCCAAAAATTCTGACTTGACCCAGTGTGCATTTTGGGCCCAGAATCCATAGCTGAGTTCGGCAGACGGCTCAGGCCCTGAGAATCTAGCTGAGTTCGGCCCGTGGTTTGGGCCCCGTGTCCCTGGCTGGACTTTGCAGGGGACAGAGAAGGCTGTGGATACCTTGGCCTGACCCAACGCTCATTCAGAGACCCAGAATGATTGCAGGACTCACAGCACAGGGGAGGTGAGGATCACTGGCTTTGAGAGTCCAAAATGACAGGGCTAACCTCCTACCATCCACACCAGTGAGGTATTAGAGCTTCCAGCCTAGGGAAATGCCAAATCTGGAAAAATCCTGACACAAAACATCCAAGAGATTAAGGACACCATGAAAAGAAGAAATCTGAGGATAATAGGCATTGAAGAAAGAGAAGATATCAGACTCCAAGGCCCAGAAACTATTCTTAACAAAATCATAGAAGAAAATTTCCCCAATCTAAGAAAGAGATGCCTATAAACATACAAGAGGCCTACAGAATACCAAATAGAATTAACCAGAAAAGAAAAACTGCCCGTCACATAGTAATCAAAACACAAAACATACAGAACAAAGAAAAAATATTAAAAGCTGCAAGGGAAAAGGGCCAAATAACATTTAATGGAAAACCTATCAGAATTACACCCGACTTCTCAGCAGAGACCATAAAAGCCAGAAGGGCCTGGACAGAGATCCTGCAAACCCTAAGAGACCAAGATGCCAGGTCAGACTACTTTACTCAGCAAAACTATCAATAACCATTGAAGGAGAAAACAAAATATTCCATGAAAAAAAAAATTCAAACAGTACCTATCCACAAATCCAGCTTTACAGAAGGTACTAGAAGGAAAACTCCATCCCAAAGGGTCAAGCTACAACCAAAACTACTCAGGAAATAGATAACTATCCCATGGCAAAAACACAACTACACAAATGTTCGACTGGAAACAACATCAAAATTAAGACTCTTAACAGTCACTGGTTATTAATATCTCTCAACATCAATGGTCTCAATTCTCCAATAAAAGACACAGACTAACTGAATGAGTGCATAAACAAGATCCAACATTCTTCGACATTCAAGAAACACATCTCACCCATAACGATAGGCATTACCTCAGGGTAAAAGGTTGGAAAAAAATATTCCAAGCAAATGGTCACAAGAAGCAAGCAGGAGTAGCCATTTTAATATCGAACCAAATAGACTTTCAACCAAAATTAATCAAAAGGGATGAGGAAGGACACCTCATACTCACCAAAGGTAAAGTCAACCAAGATGACATCACAATTCTGAACATCTATGCTCCCAATACAAGGGAACCCACATTTGTAAAAGATCTCCTAAAAAAGCTTAAACCGGGGATCCAAGATGGCGGCGAGCAGTGTGGACCGCGTTTGGAGGCTCCAGTGAACAATTCAGGGAATTGCACAGATTTCTGAGCCAGGAACACCGAGGTCCGAACATCACGGCAGCGGGAGTGCTCCACGGTTCGGAGGACCAGGGTGCGGAGGACCCTGCGTGCCCCTCCACACGGGAGGAAGCGTGGTTTTTCTCTGATCGGAGCGGCAGCGGCAGAGGCGGCAGCACCAGCGGCACCAGCAGCGGCGGCTGAGGTTTGCAGCTCATAGCCTTCCGGTGGAGGCGATTGGTGTGGTGGCTGGTGGGAATTGCTGCGGGAGAGGGGACTCGGGGCAGGATTTGGGTCGCGTGGAGCCTTTGGACCCAGATTGGACTCGGCGGACAGTTCGGCCCCAGAGTCCCGGGTATTGGCCCGGCCCAGCAAACAATTCTGCCTGAGGCACTAACTCAGCTCCGGCCGCAGCTCCCCTGCTGTGGCGCAGGCTTGGTTGAGCTCGCTGCTCCACGCTAGGCACTACCTCAGCTCAGCGGCAGCTCCCCTGCGGTGACACAGTCTGGGCGGAGCACTTGGTTTCACCACAAGGCCGCTAACTCAGAGCAGCCCGCAGTTCTCCTGCTGTGGCGCAGGCTTGGTGACGTGCTCGGTTCCATCCTAGGCACCACCTCAGCTCAGCGGCAGCTCCCCTGCGGGGACACAGTCTGGGCGGAGCACTTGTCCCACCACTGGCGCTAACTCAGAGCAGCCACAGTTCTCCTGCTGTGGCGCAGGCTTGGTGACGTGCTCGGTTCCATCCTAGGCACCACCTCAGCTCAGCGGCAGCTCCCCTGCGGGGACACAGTCCGGGGCGGAGCACTTGTTCCACCACTGGCGCTAACTCAGAGCAGCCGCAGTTCTCCTGCTGTGGCGCAGGCTTGGTGACGTGCTCGGTTCCATCCTAGGCACCACCTCAGCTCAGCGGCAGCTCCCCTGCGGGGACACAGTCCGGGCGGAGCACTTGTCCCACCACTGGCGCTAACTCAGAGCAGCCGCAGTTCTCTCCTGCTGTGGCGCAGGCTTGGTGACGTGCGCGGTTCCATCCTAGGCACCACCTCAGCTCAGCGGCAGCTCCCCTGCGGTGACACAGTCCGGGTGGAGCACTTGTTCCACTACTGGCGCTAACTCAGAGCAGCCGCAGTTCTCCTGCTGTGGCACAGGCTGGACAGAGCTCTCGGTTCCACCAGCTCTAAGACTCTGGTTTGGACACAGTGTACAGTTTGAATCCAGAATTCCTGGCTGAGATTGGTGGTCAGTTCGGGCCCTGAGTCAATAACTGACCACAGCACGCACTTTGGGCCAAAAGGCCCTAGTGGAGCTTGGTGCGTAGTCCCAGCCCAAAATTCTGGCTGGGCCCTGTGTGCATTTTGGGCCCAAAATCCCTAGCTGAGCTTGGCAGACGGTTCTGGCCCTGAGAATCTAGCTGAGTTCTGCCCGTGGTTCGGTCCCAGTGCTCCTGGCTGGACTTGGCAGGGAACACAGAAGGCTGTGGATACCTTGGCCTGACCCAACGCTCATTCAGAGACCCAGAACAATTGCAGGATCCACAGCAGAGAGGGACTGAGGATCACTGGCTGTGAGAGACCCAGAACAACAGGCTAACCTCCTAACATCCACACCAGTGAAGCTTTGAGCTCGCAGCCTAGGGAAATCGTAAGAAAACAAGTGAATCTATCATCAGACACCCTCCATTCAACTCTGGAAGCTACCCAACAAAAACAAAGACGGCAAGATGTCTAAAGGACAACGAAAAAGCATACGCAAAAAACCCCAAAACAACATGGCGTCTCCAGTTTCCAGCTATCCCAAAGAAAACAACCCAGAGAACTCAAATACAACGGAAATACAAGAAAACGACCTCAAATCCTTAGTAATGAGGATGATAATGGAGGAAACAAATAAATTCGTAATCAAATGCAGGAAGACGCAGACAAACAGGTGAGAGACATAAAAGAAGCACATAGAGTGGAACTGGAAAAATTGCAGGAAAATGCAAACAACCAGATGAAAGAAATAGCTAAAACGGTTCAAGCTCTGAAGACCTATAAAGAGGCAATGGAAGAAACTCAGGAATATACAAAAAATCAGATGAAAGAATAAAAAAATCAGTTCAAGATCTGAAAATGAAAATGGATTCAATGATAAACACACAGACAGAAGAAAAACGAGAACGTGAGACCTCAGAGAAGAAGGCGAGCAACACAGAGGTGAGCTTTTCTAACAGAATCCAGAGATGGAAGAACGAATCTCAGGGCTAGAAGATACAATCACAGATATTGAATCAACCATTAAAGAAAATGCCAAATCTGGAAAACTCCTGACAAAAAACATCCAAGAAATTAAGGACACCATGAAAAGAAGAAATTTGCGGATAATAGGCATTGAAGAAAGAGAAGACATCAGACTCCAGGGCCCAGAAACTATTCTCAACAAAATCATAGAAGAAAATTTCCCCAATCTAAAGAAAGAGATGCCTATAAACATACAAGAGGCCTACAGAACACCAAATAGAATTGACCAGAAAAGAAAAACTGCCCGCCACATAATAATCAAAACACAAAACATGCAGAACAAAGAAAAATATTAAAAGCTGCAAGGAAAAGGGCCAAATAACATTTAATGGTAAACCTATCAGAATTACACCTGACTTCTCAGCAGAGACCATAAAAGCCAGAAGGTCCTGGACAGAGATCCTGCAACCCTAAGAGAACACAGATGCCAGGCCAGACTACTTTACCCAGCAAAATTATCAATAACCATTGATGGAGAAAACAAAATATTCCATGACAAAAACAAATTCAAACAGTACCTATCCACAAACCCAGCTTTACAGAAGGTACTAGAAGGAAAACTCCATCCCAAAGGGTCAAGCTACAACCAAAACTACCCAGGAAATAGATAACTATCCCATGGCAAAAACACAACTACACAAACGCTCGACTGGAAACAACATCAAAATTAAGACTCTTAACAGTCACTGGTCATTAATATCTCTCAACATCAATGGCCTCAATTCTCCAATAAAAAGACACAGACTAACCGAATGGGTACATAAACAAGACCCAACATTCTTCTGCATCCAAGAAACACATCTCACCCATAATGAAAGGCATTACCTCAGGGTAAAAGGTTGGAAAAAAATATTCCAAGCAAATGGTCACAAGAAGCAAGCAGGTGTAGCCATTTTAGTATCGAACAAAATAGACTTTCAACCAAAATTAATCAAAAGGGATGAGGAAGGACACTTCATACTTATCAAGGTAAAGTCAACCAAGATGACATCACAATTCTGAACATCTATGCTCCCAATACAAGGGCACCCACATATGTAAAAGATCTCCTAAAAAAGCTTAAACCACACATCGATCCCCACACAATAATAGTGGGAGACTTCAACACCCACTCTCACTGAAGGATAAGTCATTGAAACAGAAACTAAGCCGAGAAATAACATCATTAACCAATGCCATGGGTCAAATGGATCTAACAGATATCTATAGAACCTTTCACCCAAACAAGAAAGAATACACCTTCTTCTCTGCACCCCATGGAACCTTCTCCAAAATTGATCACATCGTAGGTCACAAAGCAAGCCTCAACAGATACAAGAGGATTGAAATAATACCTTGTATCCTATCAGATCACCATGCTCTTAGGCTGCAATTCAACAACAACAGAAATAACAAAAAGCCTACACGTTTGTGGAAACTAAACAACTCTCTGCTAAATGACACCTGGGTCAGGGAAGAAATAAAGAAAGAAATCAAGGAGTTTCTGAAATTCAATGAAAATGAAGAAACAACATACCCAAATTTGTGGGATACATTGAAAGCAGTGCTAAGAGGAAAATTCATAGCACTAAGTGCCTTTAAAAAGAAATTGGAAACATCGCACATAAGCATCTTAACAACACAACTGGAAGCCCTAGAAAAAAAGAAGCAGAAACACCCAAGAGGAGTAGACGCCTGGAAATTATCAAACTCAGGGCTGAAATTAACAATTAGAAACTAAGAAAACAGTCCAAAGAATCAACAAAACCAAAAGCTGGTTCTTTGAGAAAATCAACAAGATAGACAGACCATTAGCCAAACTAACTAAAAGGCAGAGAGACAGTATTGAAATCAACAAAATCAGAAATGAAAAGGGAGACATAACAACAGACACTGAAGAAATTCAAAGAATCATAAGATCCTACTTGAAGGCATATACGCCACAAAATTTGAAAATCTAAGGGAAATGGACGATTTTCTTGATCAAGTTCACTTGCCAAAGTTGAGTGAAGAACAGATAAACAAGTTAAATAGTCCCATTTCCCCGACAGAAATAGAAGCAATCATCGATGGTCTCCCAACCAAAAAAAGCCCAGGGCCAGATGGTTTCAGTGCAGAATTCTACCAGACCTTTAAGGGCGAGCTAATACCGATACTCTTCAAGCTACTCCAAAAGATAGAAATGGATGGAAAATTACCAAATTCATTCTATGAGGCCATAGTCTCATTGATACCTAAACCTCACAAAGACTCAACAAAGAAAGAGAATTTCAGACCAATTTCTCTTATGAACATAGATGCAAAATACTAAATAAAATACTTGCAAAACGAATACAGGAGCACATCAAAGATATCATTCATCATGACCAAGTAGGCTTCATTCCAGGCATGCAGGGATGGTTTAATATACGGAAATCCATCAATGTAATCCATCATATAAACAAACTGAAAATAAAAAACCACATGATTATCTCCTTGGATGCAGAGAAAGCATTTGATAAAATTCAACACCCATTCATGTTTAAAGTTTTAGAGAGATCGGGGATACAAGGCACTTTCCTCAACATAATAAAGGCTATATACAGCAAGCCAATAGCCAAAATCAAGTAAATGGTGAGATACTCAAGGAAATTCCTCTCAAATCGGAACAAGGCAAGGCTGCCCACTCTCTCCATATCTCTTCAATATAGTACTCGAAGTTCTAGCCAGAGCAATAAGACAACAAAAGGAGATCAAGGGGATCCAAATGGGAAAGGAGGAAGTCAAATTATCCCTCTTTGCAGATGATATGATAGTGTACATAAGTGACCCTCAAAACTCCACCAGAGAACTCCTAAAGCTGATAACAACCTTCAGCAAATTGCCTGGATACAAAATTAACTCAAAAAAGTCTGTAGCCTTCCTATACACAAATGACAAGCTTGCAGAGGAAGAAATTAGGAAACCACACCCTTCACATTAGCCACAAGCAATATAAAATATCTAGGAGTTACCCTAACTAAGCAAGTGA
The DNA here is from genome assembly GCF_903995435.1 of Acomys russatus. Classification (NCBI taxonomy): domain Eukaryota; kingdom Metazoa; phylum Chordata; class Mammalia; order Rodentia; family Muridae; genus Acomys; species Acomys russatus. The sequence goes on along the minus strand of NC_067157.1, from coordinate 5,427,878 downwards.
AGGACTTGTATGAAAAAAATTTCAAAACTCTGAAGAAAGAGATTGAAGATGACCTGAGAAGATGGCGTGATCTTCCTTGCTCATGGATCGGGAGAATTAACATAGTAAAAATGCCATCCTACCAAAAGCAATCTATAGATTCAATGCAATCCCTATCAAAATAACTACACAATTTTTAAAGACATTGAAAGTTCAATTCTGAACTTCATATGGAAAAACAAAAAACCCAGAATAGCTAAAACAATCTTGTACAATAAAAGATGCTCCGGAGGAATCTCCATACCTGATCTCAAACTGTACTATAAAGCAATAGTACTTAAAACAGCATGGTACTGGCACAGCAACAGGCTGGTTGATCAGTGGAATCGAATCGAAGACCCAGATATGAATCCACACACATATGGTCACTTGATTTTTGACAAAGAAGCCAAATCCATTCAATGGAAAAAGGATAGCATCTTCAACAAATGGTGCTGGTCTAACTGGAGGTCTATGTGTAAAAAAATGAAACTGGACCCATATTTGTCACCTTGCACAAAACTCAAATCCAAGTGGATTAAAGACCTCAACATAAAACCAGAGACACTAACTCACTTAGAAGAAAAAGTGGGAAAGAGCCTGGAACATATTGGCACAGGAGACAACTTCCTGAACAGAACACCAACGGCCCAGGCCTTAATGTCAACCATTAATAAATGGGACCTCATGAGGCTGAGAAGCTTCTGTAAGGCAGGAGACACTGTCAAGAGAACAAAGCGACAGCCTACAGACTGGGAAAAAATCTTCACCAACCCTACATCTGACAAAGGTCTAATATCCAAAATATATAAAGAACTCAAGAAATTAAACACCACCAAACCGAATAACCCAATTGAGAAATGGGGCTTGGAACTAAACAGAGAATTCTCAACAGAGGAGTATCAAATGGCTGAGAAACACTTAAAGAAATGCTCAACCTCCTTAGTCATCAGGGAAATGCAAATCAAAACAACTCTGAGATTCCATCTTACACCCATCAGAATGGCTAAGATCAAAAATTCAAGCGACACCACATGCTGGCGAGGATGTGGGGAGAGAGGAACACTCCTTCATTGCTGGTGGGAATGCAAACTAGTACAGCCACTTTGGAAATCTATCTGGTGCTATCTCAGAAAAATGGGAATAGGGCTTCCTCAAGACCCAGCTATTCCACTCCTTGGAATATACCCAGAAGATGCTCCAGCACACAACAAGAAAATTTGCTCAACCATGTTCATAGCAGCCTTATTCATAATAGCCAGAACATGGAAACAGCCTAAGTGTCCCTCAGTAGAAGAGTGGATAAAGAAACTGTGGTACATATACACTATGGAATACTACTCAGCTATTAAAAACAAGGAATTCCCGAAATTTGTGGATAAATGGATTGAGCTAGAAATGATCATAATGAGTGAGTTAACCCAGAAGCAGAAAGAATCAAATGGTATATACTCACTTATATCTGCATACTAGCCCAAGGGGCATGTCCCACGAAAGCCTTCACTTACCAGGAAACTGGGACAGAGGGGAAGGCATCCTATTGGGACTCTAAATGAGAGACGCATGGGAGAACAGCAAAATAAAAGGATCCAGAGGGTCCTAGAAATCTACAAGTAGAACAATATGATAGGCAGATTTGGGCCCAGGGGTCCCGCTCAAACTAAGGCACCAGCCAAGGACAATACAGGAGGTAAACTTTAAACCCCTTCCCAGATCTAGCCAATGGTCAGAATATTCTCCACAGTTGAGTGGAGAGTGTGATACGACTTTCTCACATACTCTGGTGCCTCACATTTGACCATGTCCCCTGGAGGGGGAGACCTGGTGGCACTCAGAGGAAGGACAGCAAGTAGCCAAGAAGAGACTTGATACCCTATGAGAATATATAGGGGGACGTAATCCCCCTCAGGAACAGTCATAGGGGAGGGGAATAATGGGAAAATGGGGGGGGGGAGGAATGGGAGGATACAAGGGATGGGATAAACATTGAGATGTAACAAGAATAAATTAATAAAAAAAAAAAAAAAAAAAAAAAAAAAAAAAAAAAAAAAAAAACAAAAGCTTAAACCACACATCGATCCCCACACAATAATAGTTGGGAGACTTTCAACACCCCACTCTTCACTGAAGGATAAGTCATTGAAACAGAAACTAAGCCGAGAAATAACATCATTAACCAATGCCATGGGTCAAATGGATCTAACAGATATCATAGAACCTGTCACCCAAACAAGAAAGAATATACCTTCTTCTCTACACATCTTGGAACCTTCTCCAAAATTGATCACATCGTAGGTCACAAAGCAAGCCTCAATAGATACAAGAGGATTGAAATAATACCTTGTATCCTATCAGATCACCATGCTCTTAGGCTGCAATTCAACAACAACAGAAATAACAAAAGCCTACACGTACGTGGAAACTAAACAACTCTCTGCTAAATGACACCTGGGTCAGGGAAGAAATAAAGAAAGAAATCAAGGAGTTTCTGAAATTCAATGAAAATGAAGGAATAACCTACCCAAATTTGTGGGATATATTGAAAGCAGTGCTAAGAGGAAAATTCATAGCACTAAGTGCCTTTAAAAAGAAATTGGAAACATCCCACATAAGTACCTTAATGACACAACTAGAAGCCCTAGAAAAAAAAGAAGCAGAAACACCCAAAAGGAGTAGAGGTCTAGAAATAATCAAACTCAGGGCAGAAATTAATAAATTAGAAACTAAGAAAACAGTCCAAAGAATCAACAAAACCAAGAGCTGGTTCTTTGAGAAAATCAACAAGATAGACAGACCGTTAGCCAAACTAACTAAAAGGCAGAGAGACAGTATTGAAATGAACAATATCAGAAATGAAAAGGGAGACATAACAACAGACACTGAAGAAATACAAAGAATCATAAGATCCTACTTTGAAGGCATAAACGCCACAAAATTTGAAAATCTAAGGGAAATGGACGATTTTCTTGATCAATTTCACTTGCCAAAGTTGAGTGAAGAACAGATAAACAAGCTAAATAGTACAATTTCCCCTACAGAAATAGAAGCAATCATTGATAGTCTCCCAACCAAAAAAAGCCCAGGGCCAGATGGTTTCAGTGCAGAATTCTACCAGACCTTCAAGGGCGAGCTAATACTGATACTATTCAAGCTACTCCAAAAGATAGAAATGGATGGAACATTACCAAATTCATTCTATGAGGCCATAGTCTCATTGATACCTAAACCTCACAAAGAGTTAACAAAGAAAGAGAATTTCAGACCAATTTCTCTTATGAACATAGATGCAAAAATACTAAATAAAATAATTCTAAAGCGAATACAAGAACACATCAAAGATATCATTCATCATGACCAAGTAGGCTTCATTCCAGGCATGCAGGGATGGTTTAATATACAGAAATCCATCAATGTAATCCACCATATAAACAAACTGAAAATAAAAAACCACATGATCATCTCCTTGGATGCAGAGAAAGCATTTGATAAAATTCAACACCCATTCATGTTTAAAGTTTTAGAGACATCAGGGATACAAGGTACTTTCCTCAACATAATAAAGGCTATATACAGCAAGCCAATAGCCAAAATCAAAATAAATGGTGAGATACTCAAGGAAATTTCTCTAAAATTGGGAACAAGGCAAGGCTGCCCACTCTCTCCATATCTCTTCAATATAGTACTCGAAGTTCTAGCCAGAGCAATAAGACAACAAAAGGAGATCAAGGGTATCCAAATGGGAAAGGAGGAAGTCAAATTATCCCTATTTGCAGGTGATATGATAGTGTACATAAGTGACCCTTAAAATTCCACTAGAGAACTGCTACAGCTGATAAACACCTTTAGAAAATTGGCTGGATACAAAATTAACTCAAAAAAGTCTGTAGCCTTCCTATACACAAATGACAAGCGTGCAGAGGGAGAAATTAGGAAAACTACACCCTTCACATTAGCCACAAGCAATATAATATATTTAGGAGGTACTCTGACTAAGCAAGTAAAGGATTTGTTTCAAAAAATTTCAAAACTCTGAAGAAAGAGATTGAAGATGAATGAAAAGATGGAATGATCTTCCTGCTCATGGATTGGGAGATTTAACATAGTAAAAATGGCCATCTTACCAAAAGCAATCTACAGATTTAATGCAATCCCTATCCAAATACCTACACAATTTTTTAAAGAAATCGAAAGTTCAAATCTGAACTTCATATGGAAAAAACAAAAAACCCAGAGTATCTAAAACAATCTTGTACAATAAAAGATCCTCCAGAGGAATCTCCATACCTTATCTCAAGCTGTACGATAAAGCAACAGTAATTAAAACAGCATGGTACTGGCACAGCAACAGGCTGGTTGATCAGTGTAATCGAATCGAAGACCCAGATGTGAATCCACACACATATGGTCACTTGATTTTTGACAAAGAAGCCAGATCCATTCAATGGAAAAAAGATAGCATCTTCAACAAATGGTGCTGGTCTAACTGGAGGTTTATGTGTTAAAAAAATGTAACTGGACCCATATTTGTCGCCATGCACAAAACTCAAATCCAAAACCAAAGACACTAAGTCACTTAGAAGAAAAAGTGGGAAAGAGCCTGGAACATATTGGCACAGGAGACAACTTCCTGAACATAACACCAATGGCCCAGGCCTTAATGTCAACCATTAATAAATGGGACCTCATGAGGCTGAGAAGCTTCTGTAAGGCAGGGGATACTGTCACGAGAACAAAGCGACAGCCTACAGACTGGGAAAAGATCTTCACCAATCCTACATCTGACAAAGGTCTAATATCCAAAATATATAAAGAACTCAAGAAATTAAACACCACCAAACCAAATAACCCAATTGAGAAATGGGGCTTGGAACTAAACAGAGAATTCGCAACAGAGGAATATCAAATGGCTGAGAAAAACTTAAAGAAATGCTCAACTTCCTTAGTCATCAGGGAAATGCAAATCAAAACAACTCTGAGATTCCATCTTATACCCATCAGAATGGCTAAGATCAAAAATTCAAGCAACACCATATGCTGGTGAGGATGTGGGGAGAGAGGAACACTCCTTCATTGCTGGTGGGAATGCAAACTAGTACAGCCACTTTGGAAATCTATCTGGTGCTATCTCAGAAAAATGGGAATAGGGCTTGTCAAGACCCAGCTATACCACTCCTTGGAATATACCCAGAAGATGCTCCAGCACACAAGACAATTTGCTCAACCATGTTCATAGCAGCCTTATTCATAATATCCAGAACATAGAATTAGCCTAAGTGTCCATCAGTAGAAGAGTGGATAAAGAAACTGTGGTACATATACACTATGTAATACTACTCAGCTATTAAAAACAAGGAATTCCCGAAATTTGTGGATGAATGGATTGAGCTAGAAATGATCATAATGAGTGAGTTAACCCAGAAGCAGAAAGACTCAAATGGTATATACTCACTTATATCTGCATAGTAGCCCAAGGGGCATGTCCCACGATAGCCTTCACTTACCAGGAACCTGGGACAGAGGGGAGGACATCCTATTGGGACTAGAGATGAGAGAAGCATGGGAGAATAGCAAAGTAGAAGGGTCCAGAGGGTCCTAGAAACCTACAAGTAGAAAATTATGGTAGACAGATTTGGACCCAGGGGTCCCGCTCAGATTAAGGCACCAGCCAAGGACAATACAGGAGGTAAACTTTAAACCCCTACCCAGATCTAGCTAATGGTCAGAACATTCTCCACAGTTGAGTGGAGAGTGGAATATAACTTTCTCACGTACTCTGGTGCCTCAAATTTGACCATGTCCCCTGGAGGGGGAGACCTAGTGGCACTCAGAGGAAGGACAGCAGGGTACCAAGAAGAGACTTGATACCCTATGAGCATATACAGGGGGAGGAAATCTTCCTCAGGAACAGTCATATGGGAGGGGAATGAGGGGAAAATGAGAGGGAGGAAAAAAATGGGAGGATACAAGGGATGGGATAACCATTGTGATATAACAAGAATAAATAAAAAAAAAAACCAAGAAGAATAGTTATTATGAAACAGTATTGAGTGGCCTCAGTCACTCAAGCATAGGCTAGGAGAATACTCTTGAGAGAACAGTTATAAATCATGAAAGTCTAAGCTAGAGTCCCTAATATTCAAGATAGGTGTTACCAAGGGAGGCAGAGAGGATGAAAACAACACCAGAGAACAAATATATGAGTGCCCTAGTTACTGTGCTATTGTTGTGAAGAGACACCATGACCAAGACAACTCTTATAAAAGAAGCCTTTAAGTGGGGCCTTTAGAATGTTAGTCCACTATCATTATGGCCAGAAGCAGATGGGCATGGTACTGGAGCAGTAGCTGAGAGCTTTACATCCTATTAACAGATAGCAGGCAGAGAGAGAGAGAGAGAGAGAGAGAGGGAGAGAGAGAGAGAGAGAGAGAGGGAGAGAGAGAGGAGAGAGAGAGAGAGAGAGAGAGAGAGAGAGAGAGAGAGAGAGAGAGAGAGAGAGAGAGAGAGAGACTAAGTGTGCTGTGGTTTTTTGAAAGCTCAAAGCCCACCCACAGCACAACCACTTCCAATGAGGGCACACCTCCTAGTCAGTCCCAACTGGTTCATCCCCCTGGTGGCTAAGCATTCAAACTTTATATTTTGAGGGCCATTTTCATTCAAAACACCATGAAGGGCAATAGTTGTTGCTAACATTTCTCAAGTTTAAGATTATCTTCCACAGAGTAGATGTAAACTCAACATAAAACCACATAAATAAAAATAATGTCTGCTTTGGAAATATGACAGAGCTAGACAAATACGAGCAAATGAAATACTTAAAATTTATAGGGAAAAATGCACAATTTACTTGCAAAAGAATAATTAGACCAAAACATTGTTTTAAATTTGGGAAAACAATATACTTAGGAAGGACTGAAGGAAAATGAATCAATTATATGTGAAATATACAAGGATGGAAGCAAGTTAGGAGAAGCTGAGAAATAAGAAATGTAAAAGAAACTATGGTGGAAGGTTAGATGGATTCAAGCTGGCGTGGTTGGAGCACATGTAAGCAATGGCTCATGAAAACACTGAACACAGAAGTGAAATCATATAACCTGGCAAACTTCATGAGCAATCACTCAGTATGTTGTATTAGCTATCGATTTTAGATTACTTCCTTTGTTTAGTATGTATTGGATAGTTATATACCAAGTTGACACAAGCTAGAGTCATTTGGGAAAAGGAACTCTCAATTGGAAAAATGCCTTCATAACATTTTTTTTTTTTTGTAGGTTACTTCCACAACTTGACGTTAAGGCTTTTTTTTTTTTTTTCTGAAGACAAAACTTGCAAACTTCATTGAACATAGAGAAGGCAAGCTGGGGCCTGACAAGAAGCTTCACTCATATGACTAGTGTTTATGCTATTGGAAGGTACTGTGCATGTTACTGGAGGAGAAAGGTAATCAGCAGTACCTAACAGCTACGAACTCTGATCTACAACAGTGACCTCTTCTTGCAAAGCACATTGATGTAATAGTGGAACAAGTGTTATAGGAATAATCAACCACTTTTTGGTTGGATTTAAGGTCCACCCCATAGGATCAATCCCATACCTGACACTGTTAAAGTGGCCAAGAACCTGGGACTAGATAAGTCATAGGCTTAGAGGAAAAACACATATTACTATTTTGATAAAGTGACATAGCAATTAGATGACTTTTGCTATACCCACAAGTGCCTTATTTAACCCTCCTCACGGTATCTTATTCTTGTTGTAGACACCCATAACTGGACAATGTTTGCAACACTCAGCCCTAAATAGAATTTCTTCATCAAAGCCCCCTTCTCAAGGCTCAGAGATCTATGTGAAAGATCAGGAAGAAAGACTGTGAGAACCAAAAGTGATGGATGACTTTAAAGAGACATTGTTTTCCAGATACAACAGCACTGATTCACATATAAACTCACAGAGGCTCTAATCACATGCACAGGCCTACACAGGTTCAATCCAGAAAGAGTCTCAGTATTGAGAGGGAGAAATGGACACAGGATCCCTCTTTGTAATTTAGCAGTTACTAGCAATTGATCCTAACTGGCAAAGGAAAATCAGTTTTTGTCCCAATGGAGTCTCACTGGTATATTAACCACACTTCAGGTTAGACCTCTTGGAAAGGAATAGTTAGCCTACATAAAATGAACTCAATGATATATTTGTGGACTTACCTCATTTTGCTTTGTTAAGGGAACTTCTTTTCTTCTTTTGTCTTATTGATCTTTGGCTTGTTTATTTTGATTTGTGTATATGTTTCTTTGTTGTTGTTGTTTGTTTGTTTTTGTTTGCTCCATTTTTTAAGATAGGGGCAGAACATGAAGTTGTGTGGGTATTGAGGTGGTTGTACTGGAAGGAATGTATTATCAAAATATATTGAATGAATCTTTTCCAATTTCCCTACACGTAAATATATAGTGCATTAAAAAAATTAATGATCGATCTGGTAGGGCCCAGCTCACTGAATGTGGTAATACTTCTGGGCAGGTGGTCCTGCGTTCTGTAAGAGAGCTGGCTGCACAAACCACAAGGAGCAAGCAAGCAAGCATTCCTCTGTGGTCTATGCTTCAGTCCTTGCCTCCAGGTTTCTGCCTTTAGTTCCTGCCCTGACTTCCTTCATTGAAGGAGTATGACAAGGTAAAATTAAATCATCTCTTCTCCAACTTGCTTTTGCTCGTGGTGTTTCATTATAGCAATAGAAACCTAACTAATACAGTTCTGATCAGCACACTAACTGGGATTTGGGACAAAGCTAGACTTGGACTCCCACCCAGTGATTAAACAGGGGCAAGACATTAATAAGGGATTGGTTAAAATATGTATTCTCAGTGCCATCTAGTGCTGAGATTATAAAAATTACTGCAGCTACAGAGAAAAGCAGCCTGTTGCATTTTCTAGAAAACAAGGCACAAAGTTAAATGATATGGGCTGGAATAAATATATCTGCACTGAATCTATTAATACTCAGATGATGTCACCTTTTAGCAAACATTAGGAATTTTCTGGAAACCATGAATTCACATAATAGACACAATAAAGTGGAGAAACTAATCAGGTGGCCACCAGTACAGGTGAGCCCCTGGAAGAATGTAAAACAGTTTTTTTTTAAAAAGGAAACTAAATGAGCTTTAAGAAAACATAGACAAGCAATTCAATTCTGTACCAGTGAAACTTTAAAAAAAAAGATAGAGTGATTAGCCAAAATTGAACAGAAAATATTAAGCTGAAAAATATACTAAAGGAAATGAAAAGTGCAATAGAAACCATCAGTAGGAGGATTAGTCAAACAGAAGAAAATTAGTGTTCTTGAATACAAGATGTTTGAAAATACAAAGCTGAGATGGATGCAGGCGGAATCAATGGCCAAACTCTGCCAAGGCAGGGTAAGCAAGTCCTCAATAGTTCCTGCCTCACAAATATGTCTGTCAGATATATTGGGCCAGAAGGCTGAAGAAGATGCTCCAATGTTATAGAGAGTTTTGGGTGACTATTCAGGTAGAAAACTGTCTCTGTCATCATCTCATTTGGAAAGTTACTAACTTGCGCTCCCAGCATACTCAGGTAATCAAGTTTATTCATTCTCAAGTCTCTGAGGTAGCTTAGTTTTACAATGAAGCTTAATTGTTTAGGGGTTAAGATGTTTTTAGGTCAAGATAGGTGTTTTAAGTTGACAATGACAAGATGTGATGGAGATTGATTTACATTCAGAAAGGTAGACACAACAAGATAGAAAAAATGTCTTCTTCAAGGCTGTCAAATACAAATAGCCAAAACATTAAGAATGTAACATTTATATAATTCCTGATTGTGTCATAGTTATTCTTGCTATAGGTAATCTATTTTATATGTGTATAATAATATAAGCATATATGTAAAAAATAAAATAATAAAAAATTGACAAAAAATAATGTAAAGTGTTACCCCACCCCACCCCCCAAAAAAAGAAAGAAAAAGGAAAATTCCAGTATCCTGGTACCAAGCTCTGTCCTCATTTGGGTTACTATTGCTGTGAGGAACACCATGACTACTTAGCGTGTTCATCTCACCTATGTACAAATTTGCGTTCATCTTTAATAAATGGTAAATGACATATATGCAAAGGAATTTTAAATAAACTTAAACAAACAAACAACAACAACAAAAAAGGAAAACACAAAGCTGAGAAAGAGGGGGAGGGAGAAGAAGCAGGCTTGTGAACTTGTTTTTACCCTTATTATCTTCACCACCGTGTTAAGCTGGTGACATTTCACAGTTATCACTTATGATCAAATTATGTTTTTGTCAGCCTCATCAAAATCATAAGGAAAAAAATCTATGAGAGTAAAACAAGGACTCAGAACACATTGCCAAAAAATAAAAAAAAAATTCACCAAACTACAAATGAAGACTTTGTAAGAGAGTGATAGAAAAAAGGAGCTACAATAAAATTAGAGGACAAGTCACACATGGATGTTGTAAGACCTTACAACAGTGTCAACATGTTGAAACTTTCGATTAAAAGATATAAAATGAATGGGGAATAAAATAAGATCCAAGTATACATCACAATGAATTTATATTCCTAAAAGGTAATACAAATTGAAAGTAGAGGGATAGAAAATGCCATGAAATATTTCATGTGAATAGAATTATAGAAGAAGGCAGAAATGACCATTTTTACATTATAAAGTAGACTCTAAAATAAAAAAAAAAATAAAAGACCACAAATGTAATTATATGATAATGAAGATGTTAATTCAATGATAGAAATAACTTTCTAATATATTCATGTTAAGTATTAGAACACTTAATATACCTAAAGGGAAAGAAAGAGCCCCGAATTTGAGACTTAAATACTGCACTTCCATCTATAGTTAAAGTTACAAGAAACAAAGAGCAGACAGGCTGGGAATGTGACACAGTGGTGAAGGGCATACCCTAGCTATGTAAAGGCACAGACTTAATTCTCCACAACACCCCCCACCACACACACACACATACAAACACTAAGATACATACATGTGGAGAGAAAGGAGAAGGAGAGAGAGTTAAATTGTACCATCGTACAAATTGACCTGTTAGGATCTGTATATTCCATCCTACAGCTGTAGAATGCTCATTCTTCTCATCAACACATGAAATATTCTGCAGGTCTCAAAATGAATGTTAGCCATGTTTTAATAACTGAGGTCATATTAAAAATCTTTTCCAACCATAGTGCAATAAGCCTTTCCAGAACAACAAGGAAAACATTGAACACTTTAAAAATGCATGAAGATGTAATAACTTACTTTTTAATAAGAAAGGAAACAATTAATTATGAAGGGAATTTTAACATTTTTTGAAACAAAAGTGTAAATTAAGACACAAAATACAAATCACAGGCATTAGTGTGGTGGTTTGAAGGAGTATGTCCCTCTCCATGTGCTATGTTTTAATAGTTCATCCCTGGTTGGTGTAATTGTTGGGGAAGGATTGAGAGGTGTGGCCTTGTAGGAGGAAATGGGGTCTTATAGGAAGAGGTGTGGCCTTGTTGGATGAGGTTTGTTACTGGGGGTGGGGTTTGAGGTTCTAATGGACTCCCACCATTGCCAGTGTGCTCTGTGCTTGTGGATCAAGATATGAGCTCTCACCTACAGCTGTAGCCACCTGTTGATATCCCTTTGCTCTGCCTAGGATAGACAATGACCCTTGGGAACTATAAACCCACCCAAACTCTTTCTCTCACAAGGTGTCTTAGTCCTGGTGTCTTATCACAGATTTAGAAATGCAACTAAACAGCTCGCAAGAGAAAAACTTTATAGAAACACCTATGTCATATTCAACAAAAACAAAACAAAACAAAACATAAAGCCCCTGCACAATCTCAGATAAGTAAGCTTATTGCTGCACTGCAAGAAAAGAGAAGGGAGAGCAAATAAACTCAAAGATATCAGAAAGAAGGAAAATATAGAGCAGAGTGAAAGGAGGAAAATATAGAGCAGAGTGAAAGAAGAAAAATATCGAGTAGAGTGAAACCAAATGGAATGGAGACTAGGACCCATAAGTGAAAAGCTGCTTCCTTATTATTTATTTATTTATTTATTTATTTATTTATTTATTTATTTATTTAACTAATGATGCCTCAGCCTTGTGACAAATCCCCTATGTAGGTCGGCATGACTTAGACCCTCTCATCTTCTTGCCTCCACCTCACCACTGCTGGGATGATAGGGGTACAACACCATGCTTCATTTAATGCAGGACTGAGGATCTAATTAAATGTGGCCTAATTATAAAATCTAAACTAATGTTGTTCACTGTGACCAAGTGGAAGTCATCCCATAGATTAAAAGATGCACATATGCAAACGATAAATGTAATGCTATTTGCCAAGCACATATGAAGCCTTATGTCCTATTCTCAAGACTGCACAAAACTGTGTGTGGTAGCACATGCCTGAAGCCTCAGCACTTGGGAGACTGTAGCAGCAGGACCAGAAGTTCAAGGTCATTCTCAACTACACAGTGAATGCAAGGCCAGCCTGAGCTATATAATACACTATGGAATACTACTCAGCTATTAAAAACAAGGAATTCCCGAAATTTGTGGATAAATGGATTGAGCTAGAAATGATCATAATGAGTGAGTTAACCCAGAAGCAGAAAGAATCAAATGGTATATACTCACTTATATCTGCATACTAGCCTAAGGGGCATGTCCCACAAAAGCCTTCACTTACCAGGAAACTGGGACAGAGGGGAAGGCATCCTATTGAGACTCTAAATGAGAGACGCATGGGAGAGCAGCAAAATAAAAGAATCCAGAGGGTCCTAGAAACCTACAAGTACAACAGTATGATAGGCAGATTTGGGCCCAGGGGTCCCGCTCAAACTAAGGCACCAGCCAAGGACAATACAGGAGGTAAACTTTAAACCCCTTCCCAGATCTAGCCAATGGTCAGAATATTCTCCACAGTTGAGTGGAGAGTGTGATACGACTTTCTCATGTACTCTGGTGCCTCACATTTGACCATGTCCCCTGGAGGGGGAGACCTGGTGGCACTCAGAGGAAGGACAGCAAGTAGCCAAGAAGAGACTTGATACCCTATGAGAATATATAGGGGGACGTAATCCCCCTCAGGAACAGTCATAGGGGAGGGGAATAATGGGAAAATGGGGGGGGGGGAGGAATGGGAGGATACAAGGGATGGGATAAACATTGAGATGTAACAAGAATAAATTAAAAAAAAAAAAAAAAAGAACGTACCCAAAACAATCTAACAAATCCAAAACAAAACATAATATACCACAGTAAGAGGATGAAAGAAAGAATCACAGGAACATCCCTATAGCTGCAGAAAATGAATTTGATAAACTCAAACATCCCTTTATGGTGAAACACAGAATGACTGGGACATAAAAGGGGAAACACGTCATCATAATAAAGGCAACGCACAATGAACACTTATCATTACGCAAACAGGGAAACTTGGAAGCTTTTCCCCTAAGAGTTGGGCTAAGTTTGCCTATTTTCACAGCTTTTGCTTTACATAGTAGTGGAAGTCCTAGCTAAAGTAATCTATGGAGAGAAATAAGTAAACAAAATCAAAATGGGGTAAAAAGAAGTTAAGTAATTAATGTCTATGTATAGAATGATTTTATGTCTAGAAAGCCTCAAAGACTTCACCAAAACACTATGAGAGCTGATCAGTTCAGTAAAATTGAAGATTACAAAAACTAATGTTGTTGTCACATGAGTTAGTGAACTATCTGAAACAGAAATAAAGAAAATAGCCCAATACCACTGAAGACAAATGTCAGGAGTATGTTGGGTGAAAGAACTCCACAATAAATACTACAAATAATGATAAAAGAAACCAAACAATACCCTGCCCCAAAACACACCACATGCACACACTGGAAAACATCTCATGTGTGTGGGTTGGAAGAATCAGACTGCTAAAATGTCCTCTTTATCAAAGTGATCTACAGGTGGATTTAATCCAATCTTTCTTAAAACACCAATGACATTCTTAACAGAACTAGAAAAAAAATTCTAAAATTTGTTTGGAAACAGAAAAATCTCTGAATAGCCAAAGCCATCATTAACAAAAAGGAGAAGACAACAAACATTACACTAACTGGATTCAAAGTACACTACAAAGTTGTAGGCATGAAAAGCAGCATGATGTAGTAAACAAACAAACAAACAAACAAACAAACAGCAAAAACAGAATAGAAAGCCTAGAAATTAATGCAAACATCTATGGCCAACTAATTTTCAACAAACATGATAAGAATATGCAACAGAGAAATGGTACTTTCAGTAAATGTTGCCATAAAACTTAGGTATAGACATACAAAAATTGCATTACTGGATACTTGTAAGAGTTACAAAAGCAACACAAAATGTATTAAACACTTAAATATAAAAGATGAAACTTTAAAAGTTATGGAAGAAAACATCCAGTAAATGTTTTATGGTACTGTGTTGGCCAAGGAATTTTTGGAAATGATTTACCAAACACAAGAAAGAAAGAAAAAAATAGACAAAAAGGTAAAAATATTTTGTCCCACAAGAGAGATTATCAATTTAGAACCAGCCTACAGAACCAAAAAATACACCCAAACTATAAACCTGACAACAGTCAATATCCATACTACAAGGAACACCAAAACAAAAATAAAAACAAAAACAAAAAACCAAGAGCCAAAAAAAAAAAAAAACCCCAAAACAAAAAACAATAGTAAATAAACCCTCCATATAAAATTGTGTAGTAAAGCTACACAGACATCTCTCAAAAGAAGAACATAAGCAGCCAGCATATGTATGACAAAACACTCATCATAACTAGTCTTCAGAGTGATGTAAACAGAAACTATGATGAAGGTTGGTGACATGGCTCAGTGAGAAAAGGTACCTGATGCCAAGTCTGGTGAGTTTGATCTCTGGGGCCCAACATGTTGGGTCCAATCTCTTCAAGTTGTTCTATGACCTACAAGTGGTTACCTTAGAGAAAATGGAATCTTGTTTGTTATTGGTGTGAATGTAAATATACTAAGACATTAGAAAGAAAAATGTAGACTCCTTAAAAAGTAACACTTGGAGCAATGATGTGATCCAGCAACTCCATCCCCTTTCCAAAAGGAATGAATTAGGACAATGAACACATAGGCACTTCTAGGTTTACTGCAGCACCATATATAAGTATTAAGAAATAGAAAGAACTTATGTAGCTATCAGGTGATAGATACATAAAAGAAGCACACCACATCTACAGAGCAGAATATTATTCAGTCATAGAATGAATGACATACTGGGGTTAGGAGGTGCCTCAGTTGGTAAAGTGTTTGCATCATATACATGAAGACCTGAGTTTGGAGCTTCAGCAGCCAGATATGGTGGTGCCTAATCCTGGCATTGAAGAAGGAGGCAGGTGGATTCTTGGAGCTCAATGGGTAGCCAGCCTACATGAGTCAAGAAACTCAGTGAGAGACTCTTTCACTAAATAATATGGAGGAACAGTCAAAATAGGTAAGAGCCCCCTGCACCTGTCATCAGAACCACCCAACTCCAGAGCCAAAAGTCTCGGGATGCTGACACCTCTATCCCACCATTCCCCTATCCCTACATAGGCAGATACCTTCTGCTCAATTGCAGGCCATGCCAATTAGAAGAACAGAGATCTCCTATTGTACCCAAGGCTATGCTAACTACCAGAAGTCCAGCCTCCAACTCTGACAGAGACTCCCTGCTGGACCAGACCACACTGGTGGCCAGAAACAGAGACCACAAAGACCAAAAGACCAACAAGAAAACAGAAACAAAAGAACACAACTCCCATCTAACAACAGCAACAACAACAACACAAAAACAAAAATTCAGAAATAGTCCCCCAGAGCCATGTTTATCACAAACCCAGTTGCCTAGAAGCCAGTGTTAAAACACAATATCAGCAAGGGCAAAATGGTGCCACCGGAGCACAGATATCCTATTACAACAACTCCAGAATATTCCAACAAAGTGGAAGCACAAGAAAATGACCTTAAAACAAATGTAGGTCCCTAAAGAGGAAATGAAATAAACTCCTGTATCCTATCAGATACCATAGATTAAAGCTGAATTTCAAAAACATTAGAAACAACAGAAACCCTACAAACTCGTGGAAACTGAACAATTCTCTACTGAATGACTACTGAGTCAAGACAGAGATACAGAAAGATATGAAAGACTTCCTAGGACTTGATAAATATGAATGCACAACAGACCAAAGCTTATGGGACACAATGAAAGTGGCACTAAGAGGAAAGTTCATAGCACTAAGCACCTTCATAAATAAATTAGAAGATCCTATAATAGAAACTTAATAGCACACCTGCAAGCTCTAGAACAAAAAGAAACTAATACACCCATGAGCAGTTGAAGGCAGGAAATAATCACCAAGGGGAGGGCTGAAACCAATAAAATAGAAACAAAGAGAATGATACAAAAAAGAAAATCAATGAATCAGAGTTGGTTCTTAGAGAAAACCAACAACATAGACAAACCCTTATTCAAATTTACTAAAAAGCAGAAAGAGAATATCCAAATTAACAAAATCAAACATGAAAAGAAAGATATCACAATGGACATTGAGAAAATCCAAAGAATCTATACTTCAGAAAACTGTACTCCACAAAATTGGAAAACCTCAAAGAAACAGCCAGTTTTCTTGGTAGATATAACTTACCAAAGTTAAATCTAAGTCAGACAAACAATCAAAATAGACCTATAGTCTTAAAGGAAATAGTACCAGTCATTATGATGATGAAGGTGTGGAGAAAGGGGAACACTCCACCGTTGCTCTCAGGAGTGCAAAGTTGTACAACCACTTTGGAAATCAATCTGGTATTTTCTCAGAAAGTTGAGAATAGGGCTAGCATAAGACGCAGCTATACCATTCCTGCGTATATACCCAAAAGCTGCTCCATCATACAACAAGGACATTTGCTCAACAATGTTCCTAGTAGCTTTATTCATAATTGCCAGTATCTGGAAACAACCTAGATGTCCCTCATTCTAAGAATGGATAAAGAAACTGGTACATTTACACAATGGAGTACTTCTCAGCTATTAAAAACAAGGAAATCCTGAAATTTTCAGGTAAATGGGTGGAACTGAAATGATCATTCCAAGTGAAGTAACCCAGACTCACAAAGACACACATGGTATATACTTACTTATAAGTGGATATTAGCCCAATATAGATGTCCTCTGAGAGACTCCACCCAGCAGGGGATCGGAACAGATACTGGTACTTGCTGCTGGACTCTGGGTGGAGTGCTGAGAGTACTATGGAAGAATGGGGGGATAGAAAGACCCACAGGGTTCAGACACCCCACAAGAAGACCAACAAGATTGGTAGATCTGGACCCAGGTGGACTGCACAAACTTTTGCACCAGCCATGGACAATGCATGCAGCGAACCTAGACCTCAGATGTAGCCAATAGACAGCTCATTCTTCATGGTTGCAGGGGGTGGAGTGGGGACTGAATCTGACATGAACTCTAGTGCCCTTGATTTGATCACTTCCTCTTGGTGGGGAGTTCCCGTGGGCACACAGAGGAAGGGGAAGCAGGCTATCTCGATGAGACCTGATAGGCTATGGTCATATAGTGTGGGAGGACCCTCTGTCAGAGGTCTGGAGCAGAGGAATAGGGCAGAAGAAAGAGGGAGAGTGGAAATGGGAAAATATATTTTAGAGGAGGACTGGAGGTGGGTGGGGATGGGAACAGTAAGGATCAGGTGAGGGAAGACGGAAGAAGAGAGCACTTGAAAAAGACAACTGGAACTGGGGGCATCTCAAGGGGTCAGGTAGAAAACTAGTGCACTGGAAAGTCCCAGGAATCTCTGGGTGACCCTAGATGAGACTTCTTGTGAAGAGAAATACAGAGCCTGAATTGGCTGTCTTCTGTGACCAGGTAAGACTTTCAGTGGAGGGATTAGGAAATGAACCCAGCATCAAAAAGTTTGACCTACTATTTGTCTTGCTTGCAAGATGTGGTAAAGGTGGCACAGAAATTGGGAGAGTGGGCAACCAATGAACCACAGCATGAGAGGAAGCCCACTCTTGACACTGTTTGGAGGGCCAGAACCAGAGGTTGGATAGCCCAGACACCTAGTACAGAACCAAACTCAACTGGGGAAAAAGTCAATGAAATGATTACTAATGATATTCTACTATACTCTTAGATAGAAGCCTAGCATAGAAGTCATCAAAGAGGCTTCACCCAGTAACTGTTGCAGCTCAGTGAACCTTGTGGAAGAGGAGCAGGAAGGATTGTAGGAACAAGAGGGGACAAAGACACCCCCACAAAACTCATAGAATCTACTATCCTGGGCTCATAGGGTCTCACAGAGACTGAACCAACAATCAGGAAGCCTGCATGCGGCTGAAATATGCAAATATGTTATGGTTGTGGAGCTTGGTCTTGTGGGACTCCTAAGAGTGTACAAGTGGAGTCTCTGACTCTTTTGCCTGGTTTTGGGATCCCTTTCTTACCACTGGGTGCCCCATCTAATCTCAATACAAGGGGTGGTACCGAGTCTTATTGTAACTTGGTATGCCACATTTGGTTAATATCCTTGAGAGGCCTGCTCTTTTCTGAAGGGAAATGGAGGAGTGGTTGGGGGTAGGAGGTAGAGGGATTAGGAGGAGAGGAAGGAGGGGAAATTGTGGTAGATATGTAATATAGGAGAGAAAAAAACCAGGTGGAGAATGACTGAGAAAGATGATCAGGGCAGACCTTTGAAATCCATACCCTTTTCTCCTCAGAATGAAACCATTTAATTTGTGACAACACAGCCAGAATAATTAATTGATCATTATGCTAACTGGAGTAAGCAAGGTATAGGGAAGACAAGCACTGCATGATCTTATTCATGTATGGACTCTAAAAGTTAAAGAAGTTACTATCATAGAGGTTGAGAGTAGAATGTGAGTTTTAGAAGTCAGGAGACTAGGGCCATGGAAAGACAGGAAAAGGTTAATCAGTGGGTTCCTGGTCACTGTTAGATGGTGGTAAGAAGTCCTGGTGGGCTATTCTACTATAGGGTGAATGTAGAAAGCACCCATGTACTGTGTGTTTCAGAATGTTATAAGAGGAATTTGAAAGTTTTTGTCATCAATAAGTAATTTATGTTTGAGAAGATAGGTATGTTTAAGTTAGGTTGAAAAAGTCAGAGTCAGAAAGGCATATGTTTCATGCTTTTACCTACATGTAGAAAAACATTGACATGAAAGTAGATGTAAAATTTGTAGAGAAGAGAGACGGGAGGGAGGAGCAAGGATCAGAAATGATGATGAAGAACAAATATCATCAAGTACATTATGCACATGTGTGGAAATGTCACAATTAAATCCATTGCATATTGCAATTAATACATAGTAACAAAATGTACACATTATATTTATGTACCCAAACGTACTTGGTATTCTGTTAATATGCCCAATTCTCATTTTTATGAATCAGTTAAATAAGTAAAAATTAAATCCTAAAACTCCTGAGAGGAAGCCTAAATAAGCATTTGAGGTAAAAAGTAAAATTAAAATAGAAATTCTGAAAACAAGTGAATCATATCTTGTCATGAAAAAGAAATACATGAATACAAAATAATCAGATATAAATCTAGAATAAGAATGGAAACAAAAATTTCTAAAGTTCTAGAACAAAGCTCCAAACAAAGATCATCTTAATCCAATATGAGTGGTTTGAATGAGCTAGTCAAATAAAGAAATCCTTAGCAACACAGAGCAAGACAAGACATAAATACTTGAGTTTTCTTTTAAAAAAAGAAGACATTATGCAAGAAGTATATACAACATGTCTGATAACCTGCATTAAATCCCTGGAACCCATATGGTGGAAAAAGAAAACTGACTCCTGAATGGTATCCTCTGATTTCAACACAGGCACTGTGGTTCTCTCTCTCTCTCTCTCTCTCTCTCTCTCTCTCTCTCTCTCTCTCTCTCTCTCTCTCTCTCTCTCATATACACATGCTACACACACACACATATGCCCACCCACAAAATAAACATAAAAATTATGTTCTTAAAAAAAAACCCAGAAAATTCTTGTTTTATATAAACTCATTTACTAGCTAGAAGAATAAAATTTATCTAACTCATTCTAATGAGAAATAATTATGATGTCAAAATTCGACAAACAATATAAAATATAAAGTTTAGGTACTATTGCATCACTGATGCAAAAATAAAAATTAGGGAATAAAAATCACATCCACAGTAAGATAGAATTTACCAAAAGAATTCAAGAGTTTTCAAATATAGACATTTATTGATGTTATGCACTTGTTGAACAAGAATTTTTAAGACACAATTTAAATTTCTGCAAGCAGGGACAGTGATTAGTATTTGTTCATGCCTATCTTTTCAAGATTTTTATGGTTGAGAGTCTTATACAATAGAGACAGTGTCTCCACCTGGAGACAAAGGCATGGTTAAGTGTGCTACAACGAAGACAGTGTCTCCTGCAGCAGGAGGCACACATGTTTCTTCCCCAGTTGAAGTTGTGCATTTTCTAATCTCAAGATTCCATTCTTGCAATGCAACTGACCACCTCTGCAGGCATCCACCTGAGCTCATTTCCATGTTCCTTGTAGACAGGAGCAACTGTGCAAATATGTTAGTATCCACACTGCTTGCTGGGCAAGGGAAAATAATCTTTTGACTCTGACCTCAGAGTCTCGCATCTGCCAGCATCCCTGAAAAGGTGGGGGGCTGACAAGACACACTGCAGGTAGGATGAAATGTCACATCCTTCATAGTTCCTGACTTTGATCAATAATTGCAGAAATAACATTTAGCTTTCCAAAAACTCATTAACAATAAAATGTTTTAGCAAACAGGAATCAAAGTAGTCTCTCAAAAAAAGAACTAGCTTGATCCACTGAAGAATACACCCTATAGCCAACATTTATGCTGGTTAGGTTTTAAAAGTATTTCTATTGAGATTAGGATCTAGGTGGGAATTCTGCTGGCATTACTTGTATCAAGCTTTTATTGGGATTCTCAGACAGGAACACAAGACAAAAGCCAAAGCAATTGTGTGAGTATAAGAGTTGAACATAAAGATAATATTGTGATTAATGATAAAAATTTTAAGAAAATCTATAGGCAGATAATAAAAACGAATCAATGTTCCAAGTCAGTCAGGCTTCTGGGCTGTTTTGAGAAGGAGAGGAATGGAGAGCAGTTTCCCTTTGAAAGCCCATCTCCACTGATCTACACTTCTGCACAAGGTCACTCAAGCTTGCTAGTGCTGTCCCTTCTTTTTCTAAACCACATGCCAGCTTAGTAGGAAATCTCAGTATAGGTCTTTTATATCTCAAAGGTACACTTAAGCGGCTTGTGTAACGTTTTAGAATTTGACCCTAAATGAGAGATGATTCTATGAAATCATTGTTCAAGAGTCTTGGGGTCCTGAGGGTCAGTGAGGAAGTCTGAGAAGATGAGACTGATTTTTTCCTGTTTGACTTTTTAAAGAACAGTGGTTTGGATCAAATACAATTCATACTTGAATCCAGTAGACATTAATGGAACATCTACAATGCATTTATCTTCAGTAAAAGCAGGTTTTTCTCAAGAAAACAAATTTTTATAATGTAAAATATGAACAACCTTCATAAGTACAATGGGTTATAGGAAGATTTACCCTCTGTTAAGAAATATGAACTATCACTGGCTTCATGGTTTTGTAGAACAGCCTGCCACATCCTCATTCCCCAAGGTGAGAAATTCATTTGTAAAACAATTTCAGTGTGATGTTACAAAGGTGTGTGGGTCTTTCACCTGGCTCCTTATACCATTTGGCTATATTTTATGGGCTGTAGATAGAGAAAGATGTTTTTTTCTGAAATGTTGACAGTGATATGCAAATTAGTCTTCATGGTTGTGAAATGGCCAGGTAACATGCCATCTGTATGTTGCCACATCCATCTTAAGGGCTGCCAACCCTTCTGGCTGAGGGGCCTTTCAACCTCTATAAAAGCTATGAATTAATTAGTCCTAGCACTGGATAGAGGCCTAATAAAAGACAGAATTTCACTTTTTCTTCATGGTTAGTCCTTTGGTGGAGGTAGAGAGAAGAGGGGCAGAGACTCTGGATAGCGACTGGTTATGGTATTTTATTTCCATCCCTTCTCTATCTTTTTTTTCTTAATTTATTCTTGTTACATCTCAATGGTTATCCCATCCCTTGTATCCTCCCATTCTTCTCTCCCTTCCATTTTCCCCTTACTCCCCTCCTCTATGACTGTGCCTGAGGGGGACTTCATCCCCCTTTATATGCTCATAGGGTATCAAGTCTCTTCTTGGTAGCCTGCTATCCTTCCTCTGAGTGCCACCAGGTCTCCCCATCCAGGGAACGTGGTCAAATATGAGGCACCAGCCAAAGACAATACAAGTTGTAAACTTCAAACCCCTACCCAGATCTAGCCAATGGACGGGACATTCTCCACAGTTGAGTGGAGAGTGGGGTATGACTTTCACATGTACTCTGGTGCCTTCTTTATCTTTTTAATTTCAGTTCTCATTTGAGCTTGAGGGGAGCAGAGTAGTGTCTGTTGTTTTAGCAGGTATTTATATGAGAGCAAAACAATTTAAGTTTTGTTTCTTTTATAAAATTCCAAATGCTTCACGATCAATTGAGATTTTAGCATTCAGAGCATTTTATCAGAAGTAGTGAAATTCCATTGTTTTGGAAACTTTCCCATTTTAAGAATAAGCTGTAGACAGCTAGCATTGTCTTTGCCATCTTGGGCTTCCTCTTTGCTTGTCTTCCTATATGAGGGAGCTCTGTTTCTTAGTTATTTTTCTTGGAGCTTCACTATTAATTACTTTCATGAGTGTACACTTTGCTTTTGCTTATTTATTTATTTATTTTTAAAATTAATTTTATTTTTGTACATATACATTTATATTATTACACTTATATACAGTAGATTACCTATGGCAAGAAGAACTGGGACACAATCAGGAATTATATAAATGTTACATTCTTAGTGTTTTGGATATTTGTATTTGACAGTCTTGAAGAAGAGATCTTTCCTATTTTGTTGTGTCTAAATTTCTGAATGCAAATCAATCTCCATCACATATTGTCATTATCAACTTAGAACACCTATCTAGACCTAAAAACATCTTAACCCCTAAACATTAAGCTTCATTGTAAAACTGAGCTACCTGGTCTTCAACTCCCTCAGAGACTTGAGAAGGAGTAAACTTGATTATGTGAGTATGCCGGGAACTTTCCTTCAGCTTTTAAATATTTTCTCAGGTATTCAAATTTCTTGATTTAAAAGTCCTTAAAATATGCTCCCAGGTCTATTTTCCTATGTCAGTGTCTTTGCCTATCTTAATGTACATTGGTGCTATTTCTGTTATCTATAATTAACATGTAACTGTGTTAGATGACATAACATCCAAACATGTTTGGAGCAGATGGTGTCTTAGGTTTGTGGTTTACATCTTAACACCCATTACATTCAGTTGTTAAAATGTTTTTATTGAATTAATTTTCAGATATATGAATATATACGTATATATATATGCTTATTTTGCCCATGAAAGCTTTATTATATACCTACATATTTTTTTGACACACACACACACACACACACACACACACACACCACATTAGCCTTATATACCTATATTTTAAGGTTTTTTTATTTTGAGGATTTTATACATGTAGACCTTCATTTCCTCTCTCCAAATATCATCATATCCTCCTGTGTGTCCTCTTCCAATTTCATTACTCTTTACTTCTTTCTTTTCTTGTTAATAACCCCTAAGTTCAGTTAGTGCTTCCAATGTGTGCACAGAAGAGTGGAAAACCTACCTGTTGCCATATCTTCAGTAAAGATTATTCTCCCCCAGCAACTATGAACTGGCAATAGCCCTTTGGTGAGAGAGTGGAATCTGAAGATCATTGAACTCATCTATGCTTGCTTTTGTCTGGCTTCATCTTGTTTAGGTCTTGTGTAAGTAACCATAACTTCTGTGAGTTTGTGAACACAATATGCACGTAATACTCAGAAGACCACACTGCACAACACTCCTTCCCATCCTTTGGCTTTCACATTCATTCTCCCTATTTTTCTACAATGTTTCCTGAATACTGATGGTGTGTGTGTGTGTGTGTGTGTGTGTGTGTGTGTGTGTGTGTGCGTGCACGCGCGTGCACACGCACACATGCATGCTGATATAAATGTGCTATTTAGTCTCTTATTCTTAGCACTTTGACCAGTTTTGTCTTTCTCCATTGACTGTTGCCCACTGATAAAAGAGGCTTCTCTGAGCAAGGTTGAGAGTATATTATAGGTACTGGCATTAACATTTAAAAGAAGAACTGACAGCATGTCCATTTAGCAAAGTAATAATAACAGTTCTATCCCAGAGTCTATTATCTCTCTAACCATAAGAGTTTGACCAGGATTACAGTACCAGCCATGTGGTTTTCTCTTGTGGAGCAGGAATCAAATACAATCAGAAAGGGGTTGGGTACTTCATAACAACCATGCCACTCTTGTGTCAATGGACGTATATTGCCTAGCAGATCAATATTGTAGTATTCAGAGTCTAGCACCAGGTAAGATTAGCGATGTGCTCCCTTCTCCAGCAGCCTGTATGACACAAGCAAGTACTATGAAAACTTTCCAACAGAGAGGAAGTTATCCAATCGGTTTGATACTGGTTTCTTTATGTATTGCAACCAAAGTGACTGTGGTGTCTTTAGCAATGCAGTCTTTTTTTTTATTTATTCATATTACATCTCTATTGTTAGCCCTTCCCTTGTATCCTCTTATTCCTCCCTCCCTCCTGCTCCCCCCCTTCTCTCCTCCCCTATGTCTGTGACTGAGGGAGACCTCCTCTCCCTATATATGCTCTTAGGGTATCGAGTCTCTTCTTGGTAACTTGCTATCCTTCCTCTGAGTGCCACCAGGCCTCCCCATAACCCAACTAGTTATGGTGTGTAATCAAGGACAATGGAAAGGACAAAGGAAATTTTTATTTTGGAGACTTCTGTGGCCTCTCTGACCCATAAATCTTAAGGGTATTCATGCCTTGCTCTTTAAGTTTCATTTAATAATCTATATTGTATGGGAGTAACATTGTCTGCCCATGCAGTTGAGTTCCATTACAATTTTTAAAGTTTTATTTTGAAATTATCTTACTAACTAGTGGGTTTCATGAGTTGTTTTAAAGAACATCCCACCCACTTTCATCCCTTCCCCACGCCTCATGATCCTTTAACCCTTAAAATCCCAATATCCTTTCCTTTTACTTCATTTTGCTTTTATTCTGCTATCCCTCCGATTATTTCTGTTAATTGGGCTGTGAGATAGTAGGTTTACATGTGTCTTGTCATATGATCTTGCTGTATGCTGTCCCTTCCCTCCTCGCTTAAGGCTTTCTGCACCCATTGCTCTATTTCTATACTCTCATTTTACTAACTATCTGCTCTTCTTTTCAATTAATGTCAGTCCTCCTACAATGTCCCCTTACAAGTTTTGTTGGATTTTGTTTTTTCTAAGTTAAATACACAAAACAAAGTATTAAATAGGGTCTGCATTTGGGAAAAAAGCACACATGTCATTTGTTTTGGGGCCATAATTCATATTCTCTCTCTCTCTCTCTCTCTCTCTCTCTCTCTCTCATCCACCTATTTACTTACAAATATCATGATATCATTATTCCTTATAGATGAATAATATTCCATTGTATGTATGTACCACATTTTCCATTATCTTTTCATCTACTGTATTGATGAGCATTTAGATTGATTCATTTCCTAGCTGTTGTGACTAAAGACCCTTGCTTGGTATATGCCAACACTATTATAACTGGGACACCTGGAAGTTCTAATTTTAATTTTTTGAGAAACCGTAAGACTGGTTTTCAAAGTTGCTGCACTAGTTTATACTTCTACTGACAGTGTAGAAGGGTTTCCTTAACCATATCCATATTGGCACTTGTCGTTTGTATTCCTAGTAATGGCTATTCTGACTGGGGTGAGATTTTTTAAAAATAAAATAATAATTTTCTTAATTCTTTGGAATTTCAATATATCTTAAAGTAATGTAAACTTGCATTTCCTTGGTGGCTAATATTGTTGAACTCTCTGGGTGTCTAGTTTCTTCACAGTTCAAGCTGGGACCTAGCAGCAAGAGAGGCATTAGAGGCAGTCTAGCCCAGTGGTTAGAATACCACAATCCAGACTTGAAGTCATATATCCTGCCCAAATCTTCTCAGAAACTTTGAGGAGTTACTGCTAGGATTTGGGAGTACCTGTCATAATAAGCTTAAATGACTGCATTTACTGCCATACTCAGCAGATCTCTGTCAAGCTTGAGGGTTAGCATATCTGAGTTAATCTTTGTCTGTCTTTAACTATCTGCTCTAAACTACATCTTGCAAACATGAAACAGAATATTTTGAATCTATGTTCTGCAGATAAGTGTTTGAGAACCATGTCTATCTTAAGTAAATCTAAATAGGCAAACTTCGTTTATAGTTATTTTTTGTTTAACTTTGAAAACCTACGTAGGATGCTAAATAAAGCTAAATCTTGTATTTAAATGCATCAGTTCTTAGCATAACTTTATATTTCTGAATAGTATTAAAGAAAAACTTTCAATCATAGATAGAGTTGGTAGAGAGACTGGTGACCCTACTGATCTTATCACAGTGCGTCGTTACAGACGGAACAGGAAAAGGTTAAAAGACGGAGCTTGTACCTGTTGCTCAGCAGAGTATTGAATGCAGCTGGAAGCCCTCAATAAAGATGGCGTGACTCTCCCACAACCAAGATGGAAGCCATTCATGTGACTTCCCTCAGTTGAAATGGTGATAAAGCTATGGATTCGCCCTCTGTTTTTGTTTGTTTGTTTTTTCGAGACAGGGTTTCTCTGTGTAGCCTCGGCTGTCCTAGATCCTCTTTGTAGGCCAGGCTGCCCTCGAACTTACATCCATCTGCCCCTGTCTCCTGAGTGTGGGGGGAGGGGTTAAAGGCATGCACCACCACACCCGGCTTGCCTCCACCTTCTTAATGCCAAAATCAACATGGAAGCCAGCCATGTGTTTTTAGAGGCTGCAGTTGGAAGTTTAAAAACAGCCATATTCAGAATACAAAGCTAACCATATTACTAAGGCAGTAATTTTTAACATTTTTGAGAATAAGGGTAGAGCATAATAACTAAGTTTTAATATTGTAAACAAATGAATGTCTCTAAAATTAATATACTTCAATTTAAAATTATCTCTAGACTCACTCATTTCCAGAGTCAGCAATCCAACATTTTGTTAGTCTGAATTGATCTTTATAACCTTAAAAATTTACCATCATATAAAGAATATTTTGAACTATGATTTAATCATATATATGTAGTATGTTGTAAGAATATGACTTTGAATTTTCATAAAAATCAATACCAATTTAAGATGAGGCTCTATAGTTGTTGCCCTATGCCATATGGCTATCTCAAGACGGTGGCATCATATCACATGGCAGCTTGTAACACAGGATAGGAATTACATAAAAATCTTATCCCACTTTAAACTATCTTTAGATACCTGTTTCCTTGGTCCCCTCATGCCATGTGTTGTTGTCCAGAATGGCTTGAACCCTGAGTTACTTGTTTTAAGCAAACTTTTTTTTTTACAGATGTTATAGATTTTTAACCATGCCCAATAAGCCATAATCTATAGCCAAGACATACAGAGCACAGTAAACTTATACATACTGTTTCTATTCAATAAAATAAAAATATTTTTAGGAAACATATTTTTAGTGTTTTTTCTTATGTGTCATTTCTTAGATAGTACATTTTAATCAGCCTTGTACCTTAATGTATGGTGGAACTATATGCTCATCCATGTTTATTATTGATTTATTCACCATAGCCAAGAAATGGAAACAGCCTAGGTGAGATCACATGATGAATGGCTAATGAAATAATTGAACAATAGAACACTATTCAGCTACTAATAAAAATGAAATTTTTAGGTAAAAATGAATGAAAATGAAAACAATAATTCTTAGTGAGGCAGGCCAGATCCAAAAAGACAATGTCTTATGTTCTGTCTCATTTGTGGATATTATCTTGAATCTTTTTTTTTTTTTTTGAGATTTTTCTTTTAATATGCCATGAGATATCTTCCTTGTATAGTTTCCAAAGTACTTTCCAGCCACATCTCCCAAGCATACAAAAGTTTTCTCCCATGTTTGGATTCAGTAAAAGATGCTGGAGTACAGTTCCATCCGCCTCCTCTGTTTGAAGGCAACATAATACTAATGACGTAATAAAGAAAAACATCCACAAGTGCCGGGAACCCAGCTCTGAGAGATTTGCACTAATTTTAAACTGAATCAGCTGTGTGTGTGTTTTAAAGGCAGCAGTTTGACTCACAACTTGCTGATCAAACACATTTCTACTGAGGAAAAGGGAGGGGAAAGGAGACTGAATGCTGCGTTTCTTCATTGGCCCCAAAAGTGCTAATTTCACAAAGGGATACATCAAAAGCAAACATGCAATGGTTGTTTTAAATCTTTTACTGCAATACAACAATGAAGTAATTAGACACCTACCAATTTCCCCAAACAAACAAACAATGTAAACAGGAAAATAATTCTGCCTGTATGTGTACAGCTTTTCAAATCATGTTTGAGGGTATCACATTCAATGATCAGGAAATTTTAAAATAGCAGTAATTATTTTCATTTTAAGAAAAAGTCCCCTTTCTACCCGCCCCCAGCACTGAACAAGAAGAACGGCTTCCTTTGCATCAATTTCATATTTATGTGAAGCAGCAACGATGACCATCAATAATTTGGCATTTCTTCCCCAATTAGGTTTTTTTTTCCTTTTCAATTTCAAAAAGCCATTATCCAGTGTCGCCATAAAACAGACTATAGATTCTAGGTAGCAAAGATTCTTTCAGAAACCAAGGTTAAGTCAAAGGAATAATAAAGCAGGGCATCACACTAAATTTTTGAATCTAGTACACTAGAAACAATGAAACCCAGGAAAAGTTACCTACTGCTTAGAAGAATAAAGACCTGTAGCGGTGGATGTTTGGTTGAATAGTATTTTACACTGTGTGGATCTGCAGCATCTGCTAATTGAAGCAGACATGCACTGTATGTATCCCTGCCCTAAATCCTAGCTCCCTCCCTCCCACCCCCACCAACCTACTACCATATACCATTTATTGTGGATATGAGCCCAAGTCACCCCAGACAATTCAGTGAACAAGGTTAGTGTAATGCACTGGTGTGAGTGTGAGGTACAAAAGAGTCCCTTCAGTCTTCATCAAAGTTCTGCTGTAGAAGAATGTTGGCAGCCAAATTCTCATTCTTCTCACAAGCAAAATATGCTTGAATCACAAGTCCTTCAGGAAATCCTAATGCCTTTAACCGTTCTATAGCTTCTTTTTCCTGAGGTGTTACTTGGATGTAGTTCATGTGCCCACTTCCAGCTTCTGCAATTCCTCCTCCTCCTCCACCACCTCCTCCTCCACCTCCTCCTCCACCTTGAGTACCAGCTTCCTGAACTGGTTCATTTAGCATCTGAATAAAATGCTCCTGGTGTTGGCTAATTTGCTGCAGCAAACTGTGGGTCCTCCCGACCTATCTGCTGCAGCAGAGCTGGAAGCAGAGACGGGTTTCTGCTGGATAATTTGTCACATCTGCTGAAACTGAGGCTGATTCCGTAAATTCAAGTGGGTGCCCTCCAGAACTCATTGTTGTTGTGGTGGTCGCTGCAGCTGCAGCTACTGCTGGAGACTGAGGAGAGTACCAGTACTTGCTGCCTGGGGAGAAGGATCAACCACGGCCTGACTTTCCCTATCTCCAGGGATTCCCATTAGAAGATATTCCACAGCTCTGTCAGGGTTGTTGAAACCGGCTCTCAGGGCTACAATTACTTGCTATCGTTCATAGCCTATTGACATGATCTCCGTTACCATATTCTCGTAAGACTGACCAGTCACAAGGGCACTTGTTGCATCCTCAAAAAGATTTGACCGGGAAGAATCTCCTGGTGTACTGTCAGCTGGTGCAGGGCTGGTAGCCACTGGTGTCTGTGCTGGCTTTTCTGCAGGTTTCTCAGACTGAGTTAGTTGCACTAGCAGGTGCAGGTTCAGAAGATGCTGTAGTTGAGGCTGGAGTAGTAGATGCAGGTGTGGGAGTGGGAGCCAAAGCAGGAGTAGGAGTTGGAGCTTGAGCCACCACGGCTGCTGAGGTAGAGCTAACTGCAGTAGTGGTGGGAGTACTTGGTTGCTGAGTTGTAGCTGGCACTGGTGTTGTCACTGCTTTGGGTTTTGTCACCATAACCACCACAAAGTTTTTCTCATCGATTTTGTATTCTTTGAGAGCGGTATCATCACTGAGGATTTTACCTGCATAGATTAACTTCTGACCTGCAACTGGAAAGGCATCTTTCCCCTTTTCTGATTCAATCTTCTCTTTCAACGCCTTTACCGTCTCCTCCGGGTCGATGTCGATCTTGAAGGTCTGCTGCTGAAGGGTCTTCAGGGTGACCTGCATGGTGCCTATGCCGGGGCCTGGTCGCCCCGGGGGTGGCCATGATCCTCGCGCTCTCGGGAGGAAGGCGGTGGGGGGGGGGGGCTTGTCACATTCGCCCCGAGTCTCGCTCGCCCCGGGTCCCCTGGTACCCCCTCCCTCGCCTGCTCAGCCGCTACTGCGGCCTTCCCTGTAAGCTCGGCCCGCAGTGCTCCCTCAAGCGCCAGCCACCGGGTCCGCAGGAGGCGCGAGGGACTCCCAGAAAGCCAAGGAGAGCCTGCTACCTCCACCAACCTCACCACAGGCTGGTGGCCCGCCATCACCGTGACTGTATCTTGAATCTTTATACATGTGTATTCTACTTGGAAAATCACAGAGGTAAAAAAATTGGTTAGGGGGGTTATGAGAGGAATTTCAAGGGAGGGAAAAAAGAATGCACTGATATAAAGGGTTAAAGGGAATACTCTTTTAATGGGTAGGGAAAGGGGTTGGATGGGCAAATGAGGAAGTATAAGGAGAAATGGCTAACAGTAGAGAGATTTTGTGAAAAACACAGGAAGTCCACTACTATAAAGCTTCCTAAAACACATAGTCTTCCCTTCCTCCTCTCTCTCTCTCTCTCTCGTTCTCTCCTCTCTCTCTCGCTCTCTCTCTCTCTGTGTTTGTGTGTTACTAAGACAAACAAAAGTTATAGACAAGTGGATTGAATTAAAAAAGTTTAAATGCAGTTACTTATGTACATATTTGACACAACAGGATAGCAATAAAAAATTCAGTGCCAGGAATGTGTTATCTGTTTTGGAGCTGTTGGCCAGGATGGTTACCCAGGCACACAAACATAACCAGTTACTGCCAATGTTATTGATTACTAATCAGAACTTGATAATGTGATCCTATTGCTGCAAACTGTTGTTGTTGATCTGGAGCTACTATGTATTTAAGTCTTAATTGTTTGTCCCCCACAATCTTTACTACGGCAATCTAAAGAAGAACAATGTCCCACTCCCTTAGATTAGAGCAGGTGGGTTTGGGTTGTTCTCTTGGGTAATGGATACAAAGGGGATGGTTTTAAGTTATTAATAGTCTTACTCAGAGGAAAAACAAGATATAGGAAATTAGATCTAGGGATTTTGCTCTTTTCTTTTCTCTATTTTTCTTTCTTTCTAAGGTATGGGAAAGGGGTTGAGAAGAAAAAGAGGGGATATAGGAATATCTTATAAGAAATATATAAGAATAATATGAAAAAAAGATTGTTGAATTTGCTTCTCAACTTTATAAGTATATCATTATCAAATATTTTGATACATTGGTATAGAATTCTGTATATTGATACAAATTTAAGGTTATTATTGACACACACACACACATACACATGTTTCTACTCTGGTATTAGATATTGAACCTATACAACTCATTTATAAATACAATATTTACTTCCAGTCCTTTTAGAAAACTGCTAATATAAACTATTTAGGATAATTAAATAATGCAAGTTAATGGTTAGTCAATCAGACTTATGGTCATAACAGATACTAGTCTAGTTTATCACAGAAATATACATCCTAGGTTGAGCTAGGCTAGTAAATGGCTAAAAACAAGCAATGTTTGCCTGTTCAGATTTACTATGGGTAAATAGATGATGATGATGATGATGATAAATAGTAGCTAGATTGGTAGGTAGCTAGGTAAGTAGATAGGTAGATAGCTAGAGGATAAATGATAGATAGATGAGAGATATTATTATGCACTATGTAAATGTGAATAGATAGTCTTTAAAAACCTTAGAGACCTAAAGATTATGACATTTAAGCATGTTTTTATTAATTTAAGGCCTTTTTGATTTGAGACATTTCAGCTCCTGCCAGCACCCCATTCCACTTGAAAGAAGATCAATAGCTTCATAGGACCTCCATTTCAGAATTTGCTTCAACTGGGTAAAAATACCTCTGCAGGCAATATGCTGTCTGAAAATGGACAAGACTTAGACACAAGCTAAGTTGACTGCGTGGCTCTGCCAAGACAAGGTAAGCAAGCCCTTCGTTTTCTGGCTTCACGATTAAGTCTATCAGGCATAGTAGACTGGAAGGCTGAAGCGGGTGACGCAACGTTATAAAGAGACAGTGGGTGACTGACTAGGCAGTAAACTGTCTTTGTCATTTCTATAGTTTTAGAAGCTGTTCGTTTGAACCTTCTGCTTATTCAGGTAATATTCCTTTCATTCTTAAATCTATGATGGGGTTAAAGACTAGATAGTTATAGTCTTACAATTAAACTTACTTTTTTAGGAGTTAAGATGTTTTGGGTCTATGAAGATGTTTTTAGATAAGTATACTAGTAAGGATAGAAGATTATTTAGATACAGAACTATGAAAGCACTGAGATAGGATACATAATAGAATACCTTCTCATAAGTTTTCAAATACATATGGATTGGACAATATGTATGTAAGTCTTACCTAATATTTTAAATAATTGTTTCTTAACTGTTCTTACTATATGTAATTTATTTTGTACACACACACACACACACACACACACACACACATATCTTTTTTAATATAGGGTAATTGTTGTGATTGATTGGGAGCTATTATGTATTCAAGTGTTAATTGCTTCTTTCCTGAGATCTTTACTGTCTTACAAGAAAATTCTCATGTATCCAAAATGATGTTTGTGAAACTTACCTCCCAAATTATGCCTGATTGGATAATATTTGCCCACAGCCTGGACTGGGCAGAAGAGAGGTAGGTGGAGCTAAGGTTCATGAGCTTGGGGGCTAAAGATGGGCAATGAGGAGGAGAGGAAAGAGGAAAAAAAAAAAGCAGCAGATTGCCATGGGTTAGATGAGCACATGGCCAAGAGGAGCTTCTGCTGAGTGCTGGCCTGATTGAGCAGAAACAGTCCAATTAGAAATAGCAAAGTATTTCTGGGGATCTTTGAATGGGAAGTAGCCCAGACAGGAATGATTAAGGCAAGCGCCATGGGTGTGTGCCTAGGAGAGAATAAAGAAGCTTAGGGGCTTGCTATCCACCCAGCTCTGGTGCATTAAGGCTTATTAAAAAACCTACCAGGTTTCTGCCAGTTAAGGAATAACTGCAACTAAATTAACAATCAACATTAATTAATATTAATAGAATAATCAATTCCATTTATATATGTGTTAATAACCGCATGCATTAATATTAATTATTAATAATCTTTCTACAGAAAACTCCACATACTTAAGTCATAGAACTTGGAGAAACAAAGCAGATACCACGCTGGAAGACGTCATCCTTATTGGTCAGGAATGTGGAAGAGTGCCTTTAACTGGGCACTGGGTCTTGTTCAACGCTTGAGCATACATACTTGTCATTCCATCACAGGCAGAAGCCTGGACTTTGTCAGGAAGCCAGGGCCTGTTGAGCACAAAACAGGAAGTGCATACTCGAGGGTGGAAAAGGGTGAAGTGTAGGATCAAAGAAGTTCAGGGCTCCAAAAGCTGAGCCAGGCAGCAACAAGGGCCTGCCCTGACTTGGGCAAGATGGTGTTTAATGGAGGCTCCCTTGGAGTTCTGAAACTTGACAGAGGCAGAACAGGGGCCTGGTTTGGTCTGAGTGGACAAAATGGCTGCTTAGAGAACAGTCAGCTGCTTGCTGTTGTGCAGGGAGGGGCACTAGGAAGACAAAGACAGCAGTCTGCACTGACATGCTGATGAACGGCGGTAGCTCAAAGCAGCCAGCAGTCAAGCCCTAGAGGTCCAAGCGATAAATTCTTCAGGGAGAAGGCGAGCCCTTCCTTACCCAGAAGAAATGATGACTATCGCACGATCTTCGATGAGGCAGATGATGCTGATCCGTTTATTTCATGTGAAACAGGGACTTAAAAACCCTGGGCAGGGGGAGGGGTTTTGAGGGTGAATGTGTTTGGTTCCCTGAGGCGAGGGGTAAAAAAAGCTAAGTATAAAAGCTCTGAGCAACCGTGCCTCTGAGTATTGGTCTGAGATGTCAAAGGACTCTGAGGACTCCACAGGGATTTGGAGGTCTTATCTCTCAGTGGTGGCTGGAAACACTGTCCCCTGAGCAGAAGTAGTATTCCTACACACTTAAAATGAAAAAAGCCAGGGTCCTAGTGTTCAAGACAGCAGTAACTAACTTCTAATGGGTATACGCTGCTGCCTACCAGACTTTACCCTCTGCGTCATCATCTTTGAGGGAGGGAAATGACCAGAACACTCTCCTGTCAAGTCAGCACTTGCGTTT
Organism: Acomys russatus; assembly: GCF_903995435.1. NCBI lineage: Eukaryota > Metazoa > Chordata > Mammalia > Rodentia > Muridae > Acomys > Acomys russatus. The sequence continues at coordinate 5,393,043 of NC_067157.1, read as the reverse complement.
ATAATTTGAGAACATCTAGGAACACATGGCCACTGTGGCCACCCCTGATTCCAAAATTTTCCATGTCACCCACCACATAAATAGAGCTGCTTGAATTATAGGTGGGAGGGACACTCTAGCCATGTGGAGTGCTCCCTGGTATGTGGGAAGGGGCTATTTTCAGCCAGAGAAAACATCAGTGGAAACAAAATGTCCTAAAAATTACAAGCCTTGAGAAGAAGCTGAGAGAGCACAAGGAAATCACGGGACAGGAGAGCTGAAAAGCCGCCAGAGTTTTGAGTCTTTTGTGGTGGCACTCCAAGAACACTCCGTGCTTGCTCCTCCCTATCTTTGTGTTCTGTGACAGTGTGTTGATAGCTTGATATTGGCCACTGTGGGATTGTTTTTATGCAACAGAAAGAGGGAACACTTTAGCTGTGGTAGGAATCTTTATGCAATGGAACTGGCAAGGCTTCAAATTAGCCTCATCCTTTGAGCCTGTTATTTAAGGTCCAATAGCACATTACTGCGCAGAGCACTGGGTAGGCAGTGACAGATGTTCCTCACAGGGATGTCTTTGGCACTCCAGTTGGGTGGCTCCACAGAGGGGTCTGAAGCTTCGTGAGCTGTGTGTAGGATAAACAGCAGGTTCTATGTGGCTGTTGTCTTTGTTACTCCAAACCCTCCAGGTACTGTCACCAAGTAGCTTCGTGTTTGTTGTATAATGACAAGCAAGTGATATTAACACCTCGACTGGCTGTCTTGGCATTGGTTTTTACACGGAGGCTCCGAACTTTAGCAAACTCATTGTAAATATATTTGTATCCTCGTCTGCTTAGGAATCTGGTGGCATTTCCTTCGTCAAGTGTGAGAACCAGCAGAGCTTTGTTTTAAGTGATCCTTGTTAGTGAGGTTCTTACTGTGTTTATTTGTAACCTGTGAAATAGCCTTCAGCATGGCAACACACTTGTTGGTTTTGTTTTTAACTATTGTTTCAATAGAAAAAATATCACAGAAGTTCTGTTGGTGGTGTTGGGCACTGCATTTAAAATTTTTTTCCAACATAATACTTTTATTGATTAGTTGGGAATTTCATACAATGCACACTCATCACTCCATTCCTCCCAGGTCTACCCTGCCACCGAATGCCTCCCTTGTCCCCCAAAGAGGAAAAAAACCCACACCAAGTCCAATTTGTGTTGCCTATATACTTATTAGAGCATGCTCAAAATCCCAGTGGCCAGCCCCTTAATGATAAATGAGTCCTGCCCTCCCCAGTCCCTGCCAGAGGCATTAAGTACAGAAATCATACAAAAAAGAAAGAAAAAGAACAGCAGTTTCTTCATCTTCTTCCTCTTGGATATTTTGTTACTCAGAGCCAGCATGAGTGTGCCCCTGGGCACAGCCTGCATGATGCTGTACACCGCCTTGGTGGCCACACTCAGCAAGGGTGTGCTCCTTTGTGCACTGGAGGTGAGCTCCTATGCCTGTAGCTGCTTCTGTGGCTGCGTCTCTCCTAATGCTTCTCTTCCATCTCTCTAATGCACATTTCTCCATCAAGGGGGATTTCAAACTGTATACACACACACATATACACACACGCATATATATGTATATGTATATACATGTATATATATATGTGTGTGTGTGTGTGTGTGTGTGTGTGTGTGTGTGTGTGTGTATTTGCCCAAACAGCTTTACATGCAAATACTTATTGCAAGGAGTCATTGGTCTGATTCAACGTTTCTGCTTTCTGAAGCACCAGAAGAACTGGACTAACCTTGAGACCCATCGCTGATGTCTTGTTGTTGCTCAGAGTAAGGGTGATCTAGTGACTGAGCAGGGTGTCTGGGTGCAGCATCCATGTGAACTCCAGGCCACTACATACCTCCTGCCCATGCCAGGAGCTTTTCTGCAGGCAGCAAGGCAAGCAGCCAGAGCTGCAGCAGTGGGAGGCCCCATAACTTTGGCCCAAGCCTCAGGACTGAGCCTCAGGCTGGCCCTACTCAGCAGCAACATGCTCCTTTGGCTGCGCTTCCATATCGGGTCAAGTCTCTAGCTTCACTTCTTTCTGTCCTGAATGTGGCTCCATTCTGCCATTGATTTTTTTCCAATTTCATGAGAACACTTTAAAAAAGCATCTTTCCATAAAACTGACACTCTCTCTCTCTCTCTCTCTCTCTCTCTCTCTCTCTCTCTCTCTCTCTCTCTCCCTCTCTCTCTCTCTCTCTCTCTCTCTCTCTCTCTCTCTCTCTCTCTCTCTTTCTCTCTCAAACACACACACACACACACACACACACACACACACACACACACACACACACACACTTGAGGCAAGTTTTTCTGTGTAGCCCTGATTGTCCTGGAACTTACTCTGTAGACCAGGATGATCTTAAACTGAGTTCTGGGATTAAAGGAGGGGGGGGGCATCACCACTGCCTATGTTCTTTTCTAACATGGTTCTGGAGATGCTGCCCTCTCTGCAGGCTCATCCTTTGCTGCATCTCGCCTGGAAGCCTCCATGCCTATTACTTGTAAGCTGGTGTGTAGGGCTAGGCCAGGCGAGGGAGGGCTCGTTCCTTCGCTCTCATTCACCTTCTTTCCTTGGTGACTTTCAAGCCTGACTCAAAAGTCCCCCTGCTCTTGGAAATCTTCCCAATATTGTTTACAACAAGCAGTCTTCTCAATGGCCTCTTCAGGTCTCCTTATAGCTTTTCCATTCACCTGTATCAGTATGCTCTTTCTTAGTGGTTCCCATGTGTTATACATAGCAATGATTTTTTTTTTTAGTTACATAAGAAATTTTGTCAAAAGAGAAACTGCTGTTCTGTTTTTTATTTTTTATGATTTGTATACTTAATGCTCAATGCCCAATTATTAATTAGAAGAAAACTATTTGTAACACCTTTTGGCATTTTTATTGCCTCCTGTAAACAAGATACATGCCCACTTTACTTCACTATATTTTTATGGCATTTCTTGGAGGCATATATTACCATCTCTATTTGTACATGAAGATTTTGAAATTCAGGGTAATTGAACAACTGCTTATAGTCGTACAGCAATGCAATGGGGGATGTGCCACCAGGAAAGAAAGATTGCCTTTCTTCAACTTCTTTAGGTACATGCACATTGCCCTCCATACACCGTCCCGTGTGAGCAAGTACTGAATAGGAGCATCATCTGCAGATAGGACGCAGATGGGCTTTATCTCTCCTCTTCTTCCAAACTGGATGATGTCTTGCCAGTTCTCACACTGGGGTGAGTAGAGTTCTGCTCCCAGCCTGTGCTTCAGTGAGCCTGCCATGGTTTGAATGACCTCCATGGAAGTCCAAGTCTTCTGGACCGTGGGCTCAGCCAGGGTTGATAGTGACATCTGAGTAGAGGTGCCCTGGGGCTAGACTGGACCAAGGGTTCCTGGCCCTATATCCCTGTCCCTTAGAGTATTTTGCTTTTTCCTCTGCACATGGCTTGTGGGAGTTCTGCATGTCTGCCTGTGAGGTTGTTTAAATTCTCACTGGGTAGATCACTACACTTCATACGGACCTGTGAATTGTGTATTATCTTTGAAAGCTTGGATTTTACATGGGCAGAGCAAGTCAAAAGTTTTTGCCGTGGCCCTTTCTGTTCAGAGGACAGACTTGTTCTTTAGGAAAGAGTAACCTTGCATTCCTTTTATTCTCAATGGAAGCTAGTTTTCCATTTATTTACTGCAGCTTCTTTTTGGCCTGTAACTTTTAACTCCAAATATTTGGCTTTTGAAAATTAAAAGTTTTTACTTTAAAGAACATGGTTTTTTTAGCTCAATGTGGTGGTGCAAGCCTGTAATACCAGCACTCAGAGAGGCAGAAGCAGGCAGATCTCTGTGAGTTCAAGGCCAGCCTGATCTACAGGACAGCAAAGGCTACCCAGAGAAATCCGGTCTCAAAAAACCAAACTGAACCAAACCAACACAAAACAAAAATCAACCAACCAACCACACAATCAAACACACAAAAGTCATGGTTTCTGTAGATGAAAATACAAAGTTAGAGAAGGGAAAGCTGATATCAAATAGGGGACTAGTGCCACCCACCGTGTTGGAGTACACTAGGTGACACAGCAGCATTACAGTGATATATTTCCTCATCCGTTGAGCACAACCACCATGCTCTTATATTCTAGGACTCACAGGAGTGACCTGTGATTATGACGCTTCTGTTCCATGCTTGCCTTGGCTGCTTACATCTACCATCTTTGTCTTTGAGAGCTGAGGCGAGAGAATTGTGTATTCTTTGTGGATTCAGTGTCATCCTGGGTACATCCTGGTCTCACTCCACTCCTTTTCCTGATGGAAGGGTTTTGCTTATTACATCTCATGACATGGATGCAAACTTTACTGTACATCTGTGCAAAACACATTGCTGGTTATGTTAAAGTTGTTGAATAATTGTATGAGCAAGAATAGATTATGTGAAGGCTCACATAAGATAGCTAGGAAGTGCTTAGTGTTTCTGTCATCTGGTCCAGAGCAGACAAATTTCAAGGGTATGGTAAAGTATGACAGAACATGGCAGGGCACTGCAAGGCAAGGCAGAGCAGAGCTGGGCAGGAGAGTGAAAACAGCTTCCCAGTAGTCAGGAGTGTGTGCACAGAAGAACCCAGGTTTACTGTTGTACCAAGACTGGCTTGTAATAGAAAGTTGAGCAAATGAGAGAGCCCCTCTAAACCCATTTCTTCTCCCATGAAATACAGCATACAATAAAACCATGTGTCACTCACAGAGAACGTTAAATTTATTAGAAAAAGTCATTCAACCAAAAATGGATACTTAACTATTTTACCTTGCGTTTATAAAAGAAGGTTTTGGTCAACATTCTACAAGCACAGGTCCACAGTGTCCCATCATCTCTGCATCTGGCATTGCAGTGCATACAGCCAGTAGTCCTGAAGATCCCAAAGTGAAAAACTCTACAGATTATTTAACAAATGCATTTCAAGAAGGAAAAATAGAGTAGAAATCTGAGTTAAAGGGATATGTGAGGGTTATCAACTAGTCACAATGTGTAGAACCAACGGGAATTTTTTCATTTTGTTTTTATTTTAGTTATTTAAATATTTATAATTAGTTTTAATATACATACATACATATATAATTTTGGCACATACCACGTGGTTTTAAGTGTGTATATTATATAAGGGATAAACATAATTAACTCATGTATATTATGTTTAAGCAAATTAAAAACATAATTGTTAATTGGAAAACTTAAACATTAACTGGGTATTTGTGAGCATTAAGTAATTGTTATAAAGTTTTTAAGTCATAGTTGTTGGTTTTGAGCAAATATTTTAGGAAGATTTGAATAAATTTTTATCAAAATTTGGAATTATATTATATTAAAAGTCTGACAGGAGGCATTTGAGTTAGGAGCCGGGCCTTTGTGGTGGTTTTTTAATGCTCGTTTTTTATCTTTTATGTATGTTTTGAAAGTTCCATAGTAAAATGAAAACATTTTAAGTACAAAGAAAATGTTCTTTTTATTAATTCCAAAATGTCTGCAAAATAACATTTTAAAGCATCTTAACATTTCAATGGAAACAACGCTGTCCCTTTAGTCATTCTTGTATTTACTTACACTTTCCAAAGATAATTGTCAATGAGTTCAGCACTTCTCACATTGGTATCTTAAAATGTGTCAAAAGGAAATGGTTGGAGCTCTTAAACTTTGTACATGTCAGAGTTTCATATCAATGATGGGGGTCCAAATTCGAGTTCTTGTGTTTGTACAGCAAGCGCTTTACCACTGAGTCACTTCCCCAGCCATGAACTTATTTTTTATGGTAAATATGCAAGTGAGGGATATGAACATGAGATATTGGTCTGCACAGAAACAGAAGACTTTAAAGGAGGAAACATTCCCTTCCTTATGTTAGGTTCTTCCTGTCTCCTGTTGCTAGAAGGCAAATGTAAGCTTCTCTAGATGCCACTTTTCTCAATGTCTGGTGTCTTTGCTGTGACACCAGCATGAGTCCCAGGTGGTGATGACCCTGGTCTTTATTCCTCAGCCTGTGAGCCCAGGCTCACATCTGAGCCACTAACCCAGCTTCTGGCTGACCACTGTACATTTCTGAAGTGGTGAGCTACTGCAGTTATCTCCCATGTCCGCCTGTGGTGACCCCTGCAATCTCAGAGTCACATAGGACCTGCCTGACAACAGAATGGGCTTAGCTAAGTCCCTTGATCTTGTGATGAAAACAAGTGTAATAATGGCCAAGGAACATGGTTGCTGTAGGGTATAATGTCATAACCAATACAAAAGTTGAAAAGTGGTAGGGTAAAACTCATATCATACATGCTGGTATAAAGTGCTCAAAGGAATATCGAATAAAATTAATTTGATTTCTCCATGTTTATGACTCGGGTATATGGTATTTGTAGCAATAGGGTCTTACTATTAAGTTCTGGAGGGCAGCAATGGCAGTAGCTTGTAATGCCTGGGGAGGGGGCTGTCTATGGGACCTCACTAGACATCAACTCAAAAAGATGTAACCCATTCCTTTCACTGGGGTCTTATTTAGTAGCGTGTGTTATCTGGTTGGTGTGTTCTCTCCCCATTATAGCATAACTACATCTAAACTTTAATGTATGTGTGTGTATAAGTGTAAAGTTTAGGATGCTTCTACAGTAGTGGCTTTTCCACAAGACTTTTACTGTTAAATAGTTTTTTCCCACATTACCTCCTCTATTCTGTCTTCTCTTTTTTCTTTTTCTCATTCCATTTCCCCCTCACACATATTCTACCTCCTTTTGCTTGAAGGATCCTTTGTTGGTTTGCATAAGAATGGCTCCCATAGGCTCATATATTGAATGCTTAGTCATCATGGAGCAGCAATGAGAAGGCTTAGAAGGCATGGCCTTGGTGGAATAACTGTGGTCTTGTTGGAGGCAGCATTCATTAAGGGTGGGCTTTGAGGTTTCAAAAGCCCAATGCAGGCCCATTGTGGTGCTCTTCTTCTACTGCTTGTGGATTTGATGTAGAACTCTCAGCTACTTCTCCAGAATCATGCCTGCCTACCACCATGCTCTTTACCATGATGATGAGCCTCTGAAATTGTAACCAAGCCACCAACTAGACGCTTTCTTTTATAAGAGCTTCTTTGGTCATGGTGTCTTTTCACAGCAATAGGACAACGACTAGCACAGATCCACTTCTTCCACGTGACCCTTTATTTTATTGCTCCAAGTGAAACACATTTATAAAGCCTTAAAACTAATATGTACATAAATCGAGCTTTGCCTGAGAACTCTGGTAGAACGTTAGTCTTCTAGAACTAAATTTCTTCCTAAAATCTTTGAAAAAAATAAAGATAGGAGTAAAATGTCCTAGGTAGTCATTTGAAATATTTACATTCTTTTGTAAATTTCAAGAAAGTTACTATTTTGGTTAAATTTAGCTTTAAGTAGTAATAGCAGAATTTTATTATATTACTGACAGATTCTGACTACTCAGTTATCATTTAAAATAATACTTATATCACATACTGTATTCATATTTTACTGGAGAAAGTCCAAAACTATGTTAATTTTAAATACTGAGATTTAAAAATGTAACAAAATCCTTTTTGCACCATGATGCTAAGCTTTATAAATTTTAAGTTGATATTATAAAGCTGAAATTTAAGACTACAAACAAACAAACAAACAAAAACAACAGCAAAAAAAGAAATTTAAGACTACAGGTATGACTGTATTTGTAGTATTGATATTTCTGAAATAGTTTTCTCTTTGCCCCCTTTTTCCTGAAATACAGTAGCATAAGAAAATAAGTGGTTTACTTAATAAGGATCAAGTAATAAATACCCATCTTTTGCAATGGTTTGATGAACTATTTCTACAAAAGCTCATGCATTTTAAAGGCTTAGCTGCCAGTAAGGACATTGAGGTGACTAGATGATCCTCTGAATGCCTTACCTGGGGTTAGCTGGAAGATGCTTCCTGACGAGGGAAGGGCAGATTCAGTGAAAGCTGGCACTAGCTGCAGGAGGTGCTAGAGAAGAAGCAGGCAAGGCCGGAGGAGCTCATAAACCAAGGGCTGCTAGAGGTGGTGGAGCAAGACTCTGAAAGTAAAGCATGCAGTACCAATGAAGACCTGCAGCTACCACAGAGTGAGCTGTCCCCTACCAGAGAGGAGGCACTGACTTCAGAGTGTGTCCAACTTGGAAGCCTCGTGGCCAGTGGGGCAGACCAGGACTCCCAGGATGTGCTCCAATGCTCATCTGGAAGACATAGCCAAGATTACATCTGCATCCAGTGCGGAAGAAGCAGGTAGGTGCTGGCAGCCCCCTGCCCATGACCGATGAGCTCTTTCAAGCCTTAGCTGGGTCTGATTCCCTGGACAATCCTCCCAGATACCTGGTGAGATCTATAAGCCAGCCCTCCGCTGCTGCCCACCCCACCACCCAAGGCCAGCTTTAAAGTCACACAAAAAAATGTAGCAGATCAAGTTGCACTCTTCTGAGGACCCAGCATGAAGAGCAATGATTCGGCACTCCGAGGACAGCTTGCTACCTCCGCAGGGTCCCCTCATCTCACTACTGTCCACAGGCTATTGCCCCTCAGCCTCGTGATTGAGGAGCTACACAGGGCACTGGCCACAGAGCATCACCAGGACAGTTTTCAAGGACAGAAAAGCACAGGGTCTCCTAAAAAGAGGATGGATGTGTCCAGGACATGCAATGCGGAGTGGGGCGAGAAGCGTGGAGCTTTGATGAGGGCTCAGAGAACAAGTGGCCTGTTGCCAAAGACTCCGAGAACACAGGGAATCTGATGCCGAGCTCCGAGCTCAAGGATGACTTGGTTCTGTTTTAGGATGAGGAGGCACTTAACGACTCTGTCATCTCCTCTTGCCATGGCGGTGTAAGAAGGAGCTGCTAGGAGCAAAGCTGAGGAACGGGCCGACCAAGCAGGAGCTAGAAGACCGGAACATCTTCCTCAGGAGGACCGTTGAAGATAGCCAGGAGGTCTGACAGCAGATAGAAACGAAGCTGTCCAAATAGCTACGCTGTCCAAATAGCTCCTGCCGTGGAGGAGCTGGAGAGAAGAAATACTCTGAAACAAAAAAGTGATCGGTTAGAGCAGGAAGAAAGTAGAGAAATCAAGCAAAGATTAACACGAAAGCCTAACGAGAGACCCTCTGTGGATGAATTGAGAAAAAAATTCTGATCCGTTTTAGTAACTATGTTGAAGTAGCGAGAGCACAGGACTATGACACGAGGGCGGACAAACCCTGGACAAGACTGTCAGCGTCAGATAAGGCAGCAATTCATAAAGAATTAAATGAGTATAAAGGCAACAAAATGGAGGTGCACACATCCAGCAAGCGCTTGACAAGATTCCACAGGCATAGAGATTTTCTTCTAAGAAGAATTTGTGTTTAATATTTGATACCAACACTGAACATTCATTCATCAGGGAACTTTTCTCAAGACTAAATGCCGTGTTTGCGAGAAGAGGACAAGTCCAACCCAGGGGACACACTCCTTTCTTTGGTGTTTGTGGTGTGTGAACTGTTGGGGTCACTTCAAGCCTAGAGTAACTCTTCCAAAAGAGAACTCATTTGTCTCCAACCTTGTTTTACAGTTTTGCAGCATCATGGAGGGTGGGTGACATGCACATGCAGGCTCACACTCTCAGCCCGCCATGATGGACATGTGACCCAGCATCATTCATTCAGTATATTTTTTTCTGGACATTTTTATCCTGATGATTTGAAATCTAAGTTGATGTTATAGAGTGATTTAATGTACTATATTTTCTCTTTTTTATATGATGTTCAGAAAAAAAAATGTAGCTCCAACATTTTGATTCCTGTTAATTTTGTTCTTTAATTAAACGTCTACTTATTGCAGGGGAGAAAAAAAGAAAAATCCACTGTTGACTCTATGGCCGAATGTCTATTAGAGGATAATTGATCAGGTTAATTCTTTGAAGGATATATGCTGTCTCTGGGTTTGCACCTCATGCCTTGTGTTCTTGCCCATAAAGAGCTGATCGTATCAGCTCTGCCTCCCTATTCCATGCCCAGTACGCTATTTGCTTTACAACATTTCACAACAATGGAGCCAAATGCCTGGAACTGAAACTTCTAAAATGTGAGACAAATCGGTTTTTGTTTTGTTTTGTTTTTTTGTTTTGTTTTTCCCCCAGGCATTTTGTCACAGTCTTGAAATCTTATGGACACACCTGTTATTTCCTCAAGGGTGTATTCCAAGAACCCCAGGGACTTCCTGAAACTGAAGATGATATATATGATGGATTTTCCTATAATACACACTTATGATAATGTTTAGTTCATAAATTCATCTCTGTAAAGATAATGGTGACTAATAACAAAATCAAGAGATTACAAGAAAGTGAATGTGATATTTCTCAAAATATCTTGATACACTGTAGATCATATAAACATTGGTATATAGGTTTCTTATAAGTTGAGGACTTTCAATTATTCTCTTAGAAAACACTTTATGGTTATTCCAGGCATTCCAGAACTGCCAGCATCATAACTATTGTACTTTGGGGTTCTTAGTCAATAAAATAAGGTTATTTTATCACAAGCATTGTAATATGCATCCATCTGATAATCCACACAGCTGCTAAGTGTCTGACAAGCAGGTTGAGCTACACAAGGAAGTGGAGGAAGGGATGGGTTATCTGTGTGAGATAGAAGAGGATGCACAAAGGGATGAAGCACCATGATTCTCAGAATAACACACACCTAAACTGTTCTGATGCTTTTGGAGTTTTCTATTTAATATTCCTGGACAGTGCCTGACCCTTGGCAACTCACTGTGTAGGAGATAAAACCATAGATAATGGGAAAGCACTGTAATTTGGAAAGTTCTCACATGTGCTGCTGCTGCACTCTTAGGAGATCATCAGTCGGCCTCTGAGGCTACCCTAGCATCCACTGTACATCAAGGTCAGTGAGAGTGAATGAAGCTTTACTGTAAATTTCAGGCAAGAGAGAAATCAGATCTCAGGTAGAGACCAGAATACAAGAAGAGGAATGTTACCAGGTGGCAGTGAAATAACACCATGCTGCCCCCGGATTAGTGTTCTGTGAGTGAATAGGATGTAATGGGTTAAAGGGTTCTCTAAAATGACTGAGTGGGCTGTGAGGCCACAGTGGATCTGTGATAAGCACATTTAGAGCATTTCACTTGTACAGAATGTTTTATTAGGGAAGCGGTGATGGTCCTAGTTTTTTTTGTGCGTACCTTCCAGTCAGAAACTGCCATCACTACCGAAAAACCGTTCTTGTTGTTGTCGTTGCTGGTGTTACTGTTTACATGTTTGTTTTCTTCTTTTCACTAGAATGTAAATTCTAAGAAAGAGACGACCTTGATGCCTAAAGACAGGACCTGGTTTAATAAATATTTGCTGACTCCTGGCACTATGGGTAGCATAGTTTCTATGAAAACCAAGAGGGAGGGTACCTTGTTCAGAAATGAGAGGCAAGCACAAGGTTATCCCCAAGAACTATCCTTTCTTGCTTTTTAGCGAATATAAAAGTCGTGGTGAGCCTTGGGGGTATACTCAAGAAAGTTTGTAGGTGAGATTCTTTTTCATGAGATATATTTGAAATATGTGAGTTTTGAGACTGAAAATTTGAGAACACCAACTTGGAAGGAAGTGCTTTTTGAGCTGAATACAGATAGGGCCAAAGGGAAGGGCCTAAGGAGAAGGAAGCGACTGCAGGGCAGAAGGAGCGAGACAGCCGGCTAAATGTGAGCCGGGGGAACTATGAAGCCCAATTCCCCAAAGCAATATGACAGATGATGTTGACCAATCAGGCAAGAAACTTCATTTTTATTTTCGAGGCAATACAGAATCGAAGGAGAGCTTTTGATAGGTAAAATAATTTAGAGCAAGGATTACTTTGCAAGCAATATTTGGAACTGATTTTAAAAGCAATGGGGGAGAGCACGGTTATCATCATAGAAAATATGTTTGTATATGTGAGGGCAACATTAACCTGTATTGCAGCCAGGTTATTATTTCAATCCTACTATACCATCAGAACTTGAAAAAATTGCTTCTACAACAAATATGAAATGGCTGTGTTGGGCAAACCACAAGTATTAAATCCAGGAAACAGAAATTGGCTTTCAATATTTGTAATAAAAAAATAGAACCGTTTCTTTACTTTTTTTCCAATCTTAATAAATCTTTAACTCCTCTGTTCTTATCTACTTTGCTCTGTAAGTTTTCAAGTCCTGCATGAGACCAATGTATCCGAATGACTTTTCTCTAGGGGGTGATTAGAAAAAAGGAATCAAATATAACTGTTCTTTGGTGACTTACTTCTTCAGCCCTCTGATAGATCTGCATTATTCCTTTTTACACGGAACTTCTTCTAGCCAGTGACTGGGTATAAATTTAAACAAAGAAAAGGAAACCCAGAACATTTCAGCATATGCATTGTAAACACAATTATTTACACCTCATCAAGACAATGCAAGGGAATGCATTAAAAATTACTTAAAGTTTTCCATTACACAGCAGTGATGCCCAAGCTGTCATGTAATGGATACCCATGGACGAGAGCTTTGTATATGTAATTTACAGTCCTCCAGCAGTTTAAAGAAAGTCATCTAGCCTCTGCATTTTCCTTCTCTTCCCCTCTTCCATTATTCCCAAGGATCTGGCTAAATTGTGGCCATATTAGCACTTCTGTAATAACTATTTTGAAATGTCAAAACTTAGCATCAAGGTGTGGAGCTGTTCTTTATAAATATAAGATATTAGTACTGGTTATGGCTTATTTGGCTGCACGTTATGTGCTATGTGTTTGATACAGTTACCCATTGGATCCTCCCTCCCAATCTGTATAATCAGATCATCATCTCTTGCAGATGATGATGAGAGATCTTCTCCAGATATCAACCTTGCCCCCTACTCCCTTCCCCGACCCAGACTTCAAATAGATTGCTTCTGTCATAGCTACTGTTCCACTTGATTTGTTTGGTAAAGGTTCTTTCATCTAGAAAAATGTTGCTCAACTTGTAGGTCGCTACCCTTTAGAAGGCTGAAAATTGTTTGACAAGGGTTGCATATCAGATGTCCTGCATAACAGATATCTACCTTAGTTCATAGCAGTACCAAAATTACAGTTATGAAGTAGGAACAAAAATAATTTTATGGTCTGGGTCAGTACAACATGAGGAGCTGTTAAAGGCTTGCAACATTAGGAAGGTTGAGAACCAGTGCTCTAGAATCTTGTAATGAGAGCTAGGCCATCGTCATGTGTGAACTCGTCCTGTAAATAGACTAATAAACTATGGTCTAGAGTGCTAAAGTCACCAGTGAGATATCACCTGGAGGAAGCTCTGGGAATGAAACAAATGCCTTCCCCATGCCTGCCCTGGTTTTTTCTGGTCTCTGCACTGTTTTTCTACTTTTATTAAATCTGTTGGGAGTAAAGCATTTTAGGATTGTCATTTTTTTTCATGAAATAATGAATCAATGTACCGTTTATAAGTTACTAGCCTTGTTTAAAGGCAGTGAAATGGGGTCGGCATACTCCAATTCCAGTCACGGAAGCATAGATTTAATGCAGAGCCCAAGGCCAGACATTCAGCCTCTACATCAGCTCTGAGGACAGAAAATGAAGGGAGTGAACCTCAACATCAGAAAATATGGCCAACAGTTTACTGAGTTTTAAGGATATAGCACATTTAGTAGTTTTTCAGTTTCCATTCTGCTTCCCACTGAAACACTTATTTCTGAACACAGCAAACAGCGGACGAAGCTTACTGACATGAGTAGCTATACATCCAGGACAGAATTATGGACAGGGAGTTAATTAATAGCTATGTAGATGTGGGAAGTTGTGTATATATGTGAGCATTTACTGATATTACCTTAGTACTTTCAGAACAGCATGCCATCCTGTTACAGAGATGCAAAAATAAAGGTAAGCAAAAACAGTGCATACATATTTTATGTAAACCTGGCTAATGTCCTTTTATATTGAATATTGTTGTTTGTTCCATGCTAACACTAAAGACATTCTTGCAGGAAATAAACAACTAGCCCAATAAAATGTTATTTGCTAGTTACCCATGAAAAGGATCTGTCTCTCCACATTTCAGTTCATAACCTGTTAAAACTAGTTGTTAATTTGGCAGAATCTAGAGTCGTATAGGAGACAAACCTCTGGGCCTGTTTGTGAGGGTTGTATTAGGATGGTTTCTGGGTATGTCTATGAATGGTTTCTTAATGTTGGAAGACCAACCCTGAATACGGGGCAGCATATTCCACGTGCTGGAGTCCTGGGCTGAATAAAAAGAAGAATTCTAGCTAAGCACAGGCATTCTCTCTCTGCTGTTCAATGGTGAATGCAATGGGACCATCTGTCTCTAGCTCCCATCACTGTGACGGAAGTGCCATGGTGGACTGTAGCCTCAGACAATGAGCTGAAATAAACCCTTCCTTCCTTAAACTGCTTCTTGTCAGGCATGTTCTTACAGCAATGAGGAAGATAGTTAGGATGTTTTCTTATTTTGCATGTATGTTATGAAAACATTCTTCCTGTATGAGGGAATACACAAAATCAACAAGAAGCCAGAGGTCACAACATCATGGTCTGGCAGCATTCTGGGGCAAAAAATGAAGCCAGGAACATTTTCTATAGCTCTCTGTGTTTTAGAAACCAAGGCTGTGACACATACCTGCCTAGCACTCAAGGGAAGCTGTAACGGAGAGAACTCACAATCAGGCACAAGCACAAGCAGTATGTGACACAGAGGAGGCTCAGCCAAGACAAAGAAAAAGGAAGCTAGCACACATTTCAAGTAAAGATTTTCCTTGATCATGCTTACAGAATATATATAAATTTTTAAATTTAGATAAGCACAATAAGAATTTGGTACCAAGCAGCCACTGTACATATTTTATTTCTTTTCTTGTGGGGGAATGCATTAATTTTTAGGAAAGCTAAGATATAAATGAGTATTTTACTATGAGTTAAACTCTCCTTAGAAAAAAACTTTAGAAGTCCCTGAAGGAAAAGTAAGAGGGAGGCATCTGGTGTTTAAGACTTTGAGTTCTTTATGTATTCTATATATTATTGCCCTGCCAGATGAATAGCTTGCAAATGCTTTGTCCATTCTAAAAATTGTCTTTTCATTGGGTGTTGGTGGTTCTCTTTGACTTAAAACTTCATGCACACCACTGGTCAGTTCTTGTAATTTTGCTGCTCTTTTTGGGTTCTATGAATAAATTCTTGCTTATGCCTAGATTGTGATACTTTTCTCTGCCCTCTGCTTCAGGTCTTTGATGCATGCTGAATTTTTTTTTTCAGAAGGTAAGAGGGATCTGGTAAGAGGGAGCTGGAGGTGGTGGGAGTGGCCACCAGACCTCATTATGTATTAAATGAGATTGAGAGATATGTGTGATGTTTGTCTGACTTGGTTCAAAGAAATTGCTTTTCTTGACTATTTTACCTTTTCCATTATTGCCAAGCTAGAATCCAGGAGCAGTTACCCATTTACTTCAACTTTGAAATAAAGACAACTGAAAATGTTTTCAAATTTTCCATGGATGTTAATGATCTTGATTCAAAAAGAAAAGTCATGTCAAGAATTCATGTATCTTTGTTCTTATTTCATTAAAAAGTGATTCAATTAAACGTTTATTTATTTTATGTTTCATTTTTATTGTGTTTCTTCTTAATGTATACATTTATATTATTACACCTGAATAAAATAAACTACACAGAGAGGGAAGAATCATGAGGCAATAAAAAATTATTTAAATGTTACACTTACAGTGATTTGGCTATTTGTATTTGGCAAACGTAAAGTAAACATCTTTCCTATCTTGTTGGGTCTAAATTTCTGAATGAAAATCAATATTTATCATATCTCTTCTCCATAACTTAAAACATCTTATGGAGTTGGCTTCAAATGTGGCAAATGAGCCACTGGGCAAAATGTCCTCGCTTCTGCCACAGACAGAATTGTGCCTAAAAATAGACACGTTAAAAGCAGGCAGAGTCAACAGGTGAATTCTGCCAAGACAGAGTAAGCAAGTCCTCAATAGTTCCTGCCTTGCAAATATGTCTTTCAGATATATTGGGCCAGAAGGCTGAAGATGATGCTCCAATGTTACAGAGGATGTTGGGTGACTGTTCAGGCAGTAACTTGTTTCAGTTATTTTTTCATTTTGGAAGCTGCTAACCTACACTTCTGGTTCACTCAGGTAGTTTTATTCCTTCTCAAATCTCAGATGGGGTTGGAGACCAAATGGTTTAGTCTTTCAATTAAGCTTAGTAGATTAAGAGTTAAGATGTTTCTTAGATCAATTAAATTTTTTTTATGGTGGTGATACTGGTTGTGGTGTGTGTGTGTATGTCCATGTGTGAAGGACCCATGGTGCACATGTAGAGGTCAAAGGACAACCTTGGGGATTGGGCATTATCTTTCCCCTTGTTTATTGAGACAGAATCTCTTGTTTATGGCTATGTGTGGAACACTAGATAGCCCATGGGCTTCCAAGTATACTCCTGTCTGGTTCCCACCCTGCCACAGAAACTCCAGGACATCAGACACATGCTACCATGCACAACTTTATAGGAGTTATAAGGATTTAAACTCTGATCTTTATTATTGTATAGCAAGTACTTTATTGACTTAATTTGCCCTATTCTGTAGTTAAAAAATAAATCACGTTTTATGCCTTCTTTAATGTAACGTCTGTCTTAGTTAGTGTTCTATTGCTGTGAAGAATCACCAGGATCACAGCAGCTTTTATAAAAGAAAGCATTTAATTGGGGCTTGCATACAGGTTCAGAGGGATAATCCATTATCAGTATGGCAGAAAGCATGGCAGCACAAAGGCAGACATAGTGCTGGAGAGGAAGCTGAGAATTCTATATCTGGATCAGCATAAAGAGAGAGACAATGGTCTTGGCTTGAAGCTCTGAAACCCCCAGTGACACACTTCCTCCAGCAAAACCACATCTACTCCAAAAAGGCCATACCTCCTAACAGTACCACTCCATGATGACCATGCATTCAAATCTGTGAGCCCATGAAGGCCATTTTTGTGCAAATCACAACAATGACAAATTACAATAATAAACAATGAATCTCCTTTCTATGTCACTCATGGTAGATGCTTCAAGATTTTGGTTGAAAGATAAGGAATACCAAGTTTATTATTACTATGCTTCAGTACACAATGGCAAAAACCATAGATTTCAGTGACACATAAAATAAAAATTTCTGGTTATAGACAATTTATAGTGGACAGAATTAAGAGACATGAACTTGGGAGCTGGAGAGATGGCCTAGCAGTGTAGCCCTTGCCCAACAAACTTGAGGGCTGGAGTTGAGATCTCCAGAGATCCACATAAGCATTGTGTGAACATGACACCCTGCCCTCTAAGCTCTGCCCTGGAAAATGAAGACAAGGTGTTACAGTTTTGTTGATGTGAAAAGACACCATGACCAAGGCAACTTACAAAAGAAACCATTTAAGTTTCAGAGAGTGAGTCTATGGCCATCATGGCAAGAATCATACCAACACGTAGGCAGGCATGGTGCTAGAACTCTGGCTCTTATAGCTGAGCTACTGAGATCTTATATCTCATCCTTAAATTTGAGGCAGAGAGAAGAGGTTGGGCCTGGATTAGATTTTGGGAGCCTCAAAGCCTGCTTGCAGAAACAGGACACACCTTCTCCAACAAAGACACACCTCCTAGTGCTTCCTACTGAGTGCGACTGGGAACCAAACACTCAAAAATAAGAGCCTATGAGCAGGGAATCTTCGTTCAAACCATCACACAGGGGATGCCCAGGGTAAACTGGCTAGCAGGAATGGCCATATTGCAACACTCTGGCTTTAACTGAGAATGCGGGCCTTAATGAAGAAGGTTATGCAGAGTGGTTCTGCGCACTGACTTAAGTTCCTCAGTTTGAGGCACACACCCATGTATACACACTCATAGTCACTAACACCATACATAAATATACAAAGTGAAAACAAACATGTGGGGACACGATTCTCCAAATCAAATCATCACAGAGTGAGTGATGTGCTCACAAATATTTAAAATGAAAAAAAGTGGCTGTATGAAATGGTTAATATCCGGTTGTTATTATATGTCCTATGTGGCTGTTTTGCTCTTGAGTTTTGTGACAAGTAATGAAGTCCTGAAACACTGCCTCTCAGGGGACTGACATTGGCTTGTTAAAGTGCATTCTGAAGTGCTGGCAGGTTGGTTATTGAATGGTTTGGCTTCACCTGAGCACAGCTCATTTTTCAAAGATGAAGTTATCAGGCCTTCCTGCCCTGGTTTTGGTTTTTCTATGAAAATGGAATTTCTTTTTCCAATTTGTATTTTCATTTTCTGGTTTTTGTGTTAAAGCACCACACAACATTCTGACTTTTTTTCTTTGCATTTTTTTCTCTCTCAAAATATTTACAGAGAGCTTTAGCCTATGGGGAGTATTCAAATATGGAAAAATGCCATCCAACATGATTTGAGTAGTTTTCAAATAACATAACACTCAGCTCCCCCAGCAAGGTTAACAGCCTCTATTAAAGCATGCATTGAAATTGTCGATTTAAAAGCTTGTTTAGTGCCTCAAACTTATTTTGTGTAATATCATTGACAAGAGTTGTTTAAAGTATACTGGATATACAATGTTTTCTTTTCAAAAAAAAAAAAAAAAAAACTCACAAGCAGGCAGGCTCAGAAACACATATTTACCACAGGCAACGGCTAATTAATAGCTACCACTTTCCTTTGTAGTCTTTTATTTCCATGGAAACATTATGACATTTGTCACCATTTTCTTCTTAGCCAATTTTCCCCCCCTCAGGATTTGGAAAAGCATACATTCTCCCCAAGAAATGTGAGGAAAGCATTCTTCTTAGAAGCAGAGATGCAGGGGCTGGCAGAGAACAAATGCGCAGAGAGCTGCTGCTGATTGCAGGGCCAAAGCAACCTCTTGCCAGCCCGGAGGAGCTGGAAAGTCTCTGAAAGGAACTTCTGAATCCTATTTCAGTCATTGTATCTTCCAGCAGCCTAGCTATCCCTGTAACAAATCGGCAACACACTAAACAGCTTGGCTGAGGGCTGGAGGGTATTTCCTGCATAGCCTATTCTGAAGTTTACTGTTACTGAAACTTTGAATTGAAACACACGATCTACTTCAACTATTTTATTCCATAGGTAAATTAAGTCCAAGGGATATAAGATAGCTTGTCTGGAGGCACTTGAAATTTCATCTGAGATTAATGAAATTTAGTCATTAATCTCTGTACTAGGTATATATCCACAGAAAGAGAAATCAGGGTGTCAAGGAGACATTTGCATCCTCACACTCACTGAAGTACTATTTATAGTAGACAAGAAATGGGAATGACTCAAGGGTCCATCAGATGGTGAGTGGATAAAGAAAATGTTGTACATATACATAGTGGAATGGTATTTAGCCACTGAATAACAAACTGTTGTAATTTTTAACAACATGGAAGACATTAGAAGTAATGATTTTTCAAGTTACATCATTTATTTTTCAATTACACAAGAATACCAGATGACATAACGGCATACTTTTAATTGGTACTCAGCCATAAGAGGAATTTATTGTGTTGATCTTAAAAAAAAAAAAAAAAAAAAAGACAATAATGATGGGTAACATTGAAGCATCAGCTTTTCAAACATACATAAGAACTATCTTCAAAAAACATTTTTAAGATCAGTGCACCCCTGAAGTAAAATAAAAGTGGGGATGTTGTTCTCTGATAGTGTTGCATTTTACATAAAGAAAAGCCAGAATGTCTTAAAGAAAAAATGACAATATTTTTTAATAATTTTTTTTATTAATTTATTCTTGTTACATCTCAATGTTTATCCCATCCCTTGTGTCCTCCCATTCTTCCCTCCCTCCCCTTTTCCCCTTACTCCCCTGCCCTATGACTGTTCCTGAGGGGGATTACCTCCCCCTGTATATGCTCATAGGGTATCAAGTCTCTTCTTGGCTACCTGCTGTCCTTCCTCTGAGTGCCACCAGGTCTCCCCCTCCAGGGGACATAGTCAAATGTGAGGCACCAGAGTACTTGAGAAAGTCATATCACACTCTCCACTCAACTGTGGAGAATATTCTGACCATTGACTAGATCCGGGAAGGGGTTTAAAGTTTACCACCTGTATTGTCCTTGGCTGGTGCCTTAGTTTGAGTGGGACCCCTGGGCCCAAATCTGCCTATCATATTGTTCTACTTGTAGGTTTCTAGGACCCTCTGGATCCTTCTACAAGTGTCTTGTTTTTTAAATTATCTTTTTCGTAATAAACATAGGGCATACTTATTTTTCAAATCTGAAAATGAATAATCATAATAAAAGTAATTCTACTGGTCACAGTGTGTGTGTGTGTGTGTGTGTGTGTGTGTGTGTGTGTGTGTGCGCGCACGCGTGTGTGTGTGTGTGTGTTAGCGTATACAAATATGTGCGTGCACCCTGTGCCAAGGCACACACGTGGAGACCAGAAGCCAACTTGCATCAGTTTTCTCCTTTCACTATGGAGGTTCCAGGAATACAGTTCAAGTCTCTGAGATTGTCTGTGTGCCCTTTAAAAGCCGCTGAAATGCTTATTTTGCTCACAACATTTCTTGATTCGTATTTTACTTATTTACTTGGAGTTTTGACCCTTTGTTCTTTTCCTAATAATTAATTGTGCTAGTACTTTGGTTTCTTATTTGCTGTTTTGTGCTTAATTAATGCCACCTTTTCTATGACCTCCGTGCTTTTATTTGTGTTTTCATTTTCTGGCTCAAACTCCTTTTGCTTCACATTGGCCTTTCTCCGTTTGCCTCTGCTCACTTAGTTTCTACTGTTTTCTGCTCAGCTTTGCACTCTCAGGGGCTCGGGAAGAATGCTGAGGGAAAAGAGAGGCCACAGAGAGAGCCTCCTTTTGCCTGTCAGCAGTCCCCCTTTCCTTCAGCTGGAAGCTCACCGGAGACTCTTCATCCATGAGGGTTCCCTGCTTGGCTCTAACAACACAGGTATTTTTGTTTGTTTTGGTTTTTGGTTTTTTTTTTTTTTTCACTTTTACTGAAAATAGTTTCTTTATTCATACAATATGTCCTGATTATAGTTTCCACTTCCTCCTCTTTTACCAATCCTTCTCTACCCTCCCTCCCCTTCACATCCACTCCCGTGCTGTCTCTTATTAGAAAAGAACAGGCTTTTGAGAGATAACAACAAAACATCATAAAATAAAATATAATAAGCTAAAACATCAAAGTGGATAAGCAAACCAACAGAAGGAAAAGAGCGCTAAGAGAAAGCACAAGAATCAGAGACCCACTAGTACACACACTTAGGAGTCCCCCAAAACCTCTGTCCTGAAAGCTATACTACACACACACACAGAACATGTGCAGACCTATGTGGGCCCTGTGCCTGTCGAGCTTTGCTCAGTTGATTTAGAGGGTCTTGTTCTCCTGGGGTCCTCTGTCCCCTCTGGCTCCTACACTCTTTCTGCCTTCTTTTCTGCAGGGTTCTCAGAGCTGCAACACAGTTTTAAAAAAAAACTTTTATTGAATGTCTATGATTTACATGTCATGCACCAAAATCCCTCTCCTCCCCCCAGAAAAATAAAGCAGACAAACAAAAATATTGTCATAGAAGCTACAGTGTATCATGCAGTATAGCCTTTTATCCACATATGTTTACTTTCAAATGTTCAGTGCTACAAGTCGTGGGTCTCATTTGAGGCCTACACTATCATTACCGGATCCTCACTGGGACTGCTGTCGGTTATCCCATTGTTGCTGTGTGTCAAGGAGATTCTTAATCTTTACATCTGTAGATCTGGCCCCTTCATGTCTTCTAGCAGGTCATACATGGAGTAGATGTTGGGGTGAGGTTCACTCAGAGCCCTGCATCAGAGTTACTCCCTTGTCCTCAGGGCAGGGCCCACTCTCTTGTTCTAATATCATCATGGCAGGGCTGGCTCACCTACTCCCATGTCACCAGGGCAGGACCAGCTCTCCTGCTTCCATGTTATCATGGCAGGGCTGGCTCACTCATTCTCATGTCCTCAAGGCAGGGCCCACTCTCCTGCTCCCACATCATTAGGGCATGGATTGCTCATCCACTCCTATGTCATCAGGGCAGGGCCAGCCCACCTGCTCCCATGTCCTCAGGGCAGGGCCAGCTCACCCACTCCCATGTCATCAGAGCAGGGCCCACTCTCCCACTCCCATGTTATCCTGGCAGGGCTGGCTCACCTGCTCCCATGTCCTCAGGGCAGGGCCAGCTCACCTGTTCCCATATCCTCAGGCAGGGCCTGCTTTCCAGCTCCCATGTCATCATGGCAGGATCAGCTGTTATCATGGCATGGCTGGCTTGCCTGTTCCTATGTCCTCAGGGCAGGGACAGTTCTCCAGCTCCTGTGTCCTCAAGGCAGGGCCCCCATGTCCCCAGGGATGGCTCACTTGCTCTCCTCAGGGCCAGATCTCCTGTTCTTGTGTCCCCAGGGTCAGCTCTCCTACTTCCATGTCCTCAGAGTTAGCTTTCCTGCTCCTATTCAATTCGCCAGAACGTTGCTGGCTGTCAAGGCCTGGATTGCCTTCTACTCCTATGGGATTTTGTGTGACATCAAGCAGGTAGCAAGTAGAGGCCCCTCAAAGTCTTCATTGAGTAGCTCACAGAAACCATTGATGTTGGCCCAGCTCAGTTCCTTTTCCTGGGGAACTTGTGGCTCTGTTGATTCTGCCTCCTGTGTCTCTTGTTCCATTGTGTGCTCCATCTGCCATGTGTCCCTGCCTCGGTGCTGTCCCTAATATCCACCTCTGCACAATCCAGATTACGGCACTAAGCATGGTCCCAGCTTGTGAGAGGAGGTCAGTGAGGGCTGTGGTGTGGGTGGTACAGTCCTGCAGAGGGAGGGCATGAGCGATCCACATGACAGGATTTCTTGCTTTCTGGGAAACACTAACACTGTGTTTTGGAGCTCTCAGTATGGTCCTTTCGTGGCTGTGCAGTCACTGTTCCGCTTGACACCATCTTGGATGATCTTGGCTCAGATATTTCTAATACATTGTGCTAAGTGTTTCCTCCCAATCAGGGCACTCTCGGGGGTGAACTTTCTGTGTAGCTCTGGAACACAGTCCTCCTCCTTAGAATGCATTGAGGTCCTCATCTTTTGAACCCCACGCCCGCTGCGTGAACCCATAATTTTTTGTTATATACAGTAAACTAGAAAATGTTTTGTTATTCATTCATAAAATTATAAAACCCTGCTATATTAGTTACTTTCTGTTGGTGTGATAAAAACAACATTAATGAGGTAACTTATAGAAGGATTTACTTGGATTTACTGTTCTAGAGGTATAAAATATCTTTTATTTGTCTGATATAATTGTCTTCTCAGAGGCTTACTGCTGAATATACTCATCCTTTCTAGTTCTTTCTGAACTCTGGCTGGCTGGTTCAACTCAGCTGTTCTGGCTCAAAACTCATCCCCAAGCTGACTAATTCAAGCTGGCTTCTTTGGCTTCTGACTAAATTTTTCTGCTTGGTCTCATAGTAACTTTGGCAATCTTTTTTAATCTTCTGGATCCTTCTCCTCCTCTGGCTCATTCTGTCTTCACCTGTGTCTACCTTGATCCCTCTCTCTGCAATCTGTCTCTGTACAATTGTCCTGGTAAAACTCCCTCTGAACTCCACAAACTGAACTTCTACCCACTGAAGCGCATGAACTTAGTTCCACTGCACTGCCTCTCAACTGACTCCTAACTCATTGACTGAACTGAACTCCACTGTCATGACCTTTGACTCTCCATGTGATCTCTTAAATAGTCTTTCTTTCCAATACTGTTGGGTGTATCCTATTCTGCCAAATCTTTTTCTCATTTGTCACTTTGTCTGTCCCCAAATTAGACATCATTGTTTATGATTAAAGGTTTTCTAAGGGCATGTCTGGATTCCAGCTGGATTATACAGACCTAGAAGGTCTTTGGATGTGATCAGAGCAGCTATGTTGCTGCTTTCAGTCTGTGGTCCAGTTCTGTGCTAGCCAAGGAGATGGCATTTGAGTAGCGAGTGCTGTTCGAGTTGAGCCCAAGTGAGGACTGTACTGCCCACACCACAGGCCTTGTGGGCCTCCTCTTATTGGCTGGGGCTGGGCTCAGTGGTGACAGCTGGATCATGCAGAGGTGGATACTGGGGCAGCACAAAGGCAGGGACCCATGGCAGATGGAACATGCAATGAAACCAGAGACTCAGAAGATGTAAATCAACAGAGCCGCAAGTTCCCCCTGGACAAGAATCTGAGCTGGGACAACATCAATGGTTTCTGTGAGCAACTCAATGAAGGCTTGTAGGGGCCTCCACTTGCATCCTGTTTGATGGCCCACAAGATCCAGTACCCACAGGAGTAGGAGGTCATCCAGGCCTTGATGGCCAGCAACAATCTGGTGAATTGAATGGTAGCAGAATAGATGGCTCTGAAGACACAGAAGCAGGAGAGCTGACCCTGAGGACACAAGTACAGGAAAGCTGTCCCTGAGGATGTGGGAGCAGGTGAGCCAGCCTTGAGTACATGGGAGCCTGAGAGCTGGCCCTGCCCTGAGGTCATGGGAGCTGGATAGTCAGCCCTGTCTTGAGGACACAGAAGCTGGAGAGTTGTCCCTGCCCCAAGGACAAAGGAGCAGGTGAGCCTACCCTGCCCTGATGACAAGGGAGGGGGAGAGCAAGCCTTGCCTTGAGGACTCAGGAGCAGGAGAGCCAGCCCTACCATGATGACACAGAAGCAGAGAGAAGGGCCTGTCTGGAGGATATGGGAGTGAGACAGTGGGCCCTGCCCTGAGGACACAGGAGCAGGAGAGCCAGCCCTGCCATGATGACACAGGAGTGGGAGAGTGGGTCCTGTCCTGAGGATGGTAGAGTGGAAGAGCAGGCCCTGCCCTGAGGACAGAAAAGCGGGTGAGCTGGCCCTGCCCTGAGGACACAGAAACAGAAGAGCCAGCCCTGCCATGATAACAACTGGCCCTGCCCCAAGGACATGGGAGTGGGAGAGTGGGCCCTACCCTGAGGACATGGGAGTGGGTGAGCCGGCTCTGCCATGATAACAGATGGCTCTGCCATGATGACATGGGAGCAGAAGAGTAGGCCCTGCCCTGAGGACAAGGGAATGAGCCATGATCCAGGGCTCTGATTCGACCTCACCCCAACATCTACCCCATGTATGACGTGCTGGAACACATGAAGGGGCTGGATCTTAAGATTCAAAGATTAAGAATCTTCTTGACACATGGCAACAGTGGGATATTTGGCAGCAGTCCCAGTGAGGATCTAAAAATGATAGTGTAGGCCTCAAATGAGACCCATGACTTGTAGCACTGAACATTTTAAAGTAAACATATGCGGATAAAAGGCTATACTGCATGATACACTATAGCTTCTGTGACAATATTTTTGTTTGTCTGTTTTATTTTACTGGAGGGGAGGAGAGGGATTTTGGTGCATGACTTGTAAATCATAGACATTCAATAAAAGTTAAAAAGAGCTACAAGACAGGATTTTGAATGCATTCACTATAAACAAATGATAAGTATTTGAGAAGATGTGTTTAACCCAAATTAAATGTTATACATATTAAAACTACATTAATAATAAATATTTATAGCTTTTATATTTTCAGATATTATTTAAAATTTAAAAATATAGGGGCTGGAACAATGACTCTATGGTTAAGAGCACTTACTGCTCTTGAAGATGACCTGGTTTTCCAGCACCAACATGATGACTCATAATCATCTGTAATTCCAGTTCCAAGGGATCTGATGACTTCTCCTGACCTGAAGATACCAGACACACACATGGTACACTATGTATAGGCAAAACACTAGTACAAATGAAAATAAGTGAATAAATACATCTTCAAAAGTGGTTAATACGGAAAACAATTCTATGTTAGCTAATGTACAGGGCTATATTCAAATATAAAGGATGAGACTATAATTTCTTTTGTAATATTTATACTAGTATATAATAAATGTGCTAATATTCTTTTCCCGTCATTATGTTACATGGCTTTATTATTTAAGCTTTGTCTTATGAATAGAGACACTTGTAAATGATCTAAATTCCACATTAAGGGTTTTAAGTGTGTTTTTTTTTATTTACCTAAGCAACTCATCATGAAGACTTCAGTGTCATTAACCTCATTTTGCAGATTAGAAATTGAGAATTGAATGATTAAGGAACTTTTCTGTTTAAAATTTTTAAAAATTTATTGTAATTTATTCAGATTACACCTCAGTTTTACCCCCTCACTTGTATCTTCCCATTCTCACTCTCCCTTCCTCTTCTGCCCTATTACCCTATTACCCTAGACCCTAGACCCCTAGACCTCTGACAGAAGACAAACTCCTCTTCCACCATATGACAACAGCCTCTTAGGTCTTATCCAGATAGCCTGCTTCCCCTTCCTCTGTGTGCCCCTGGACCTCCCCACCAAGGGGAAGTGATCAAATCTGGGACACCTGAATAAGAAACTTTTCTGAACCAGTGAAATGGTTCAGTGACTAAAATACTTACTTCCAAGCCTGATGACTTGAATTTGATCCTCAGAACCCTCATGTTGGAAGGAGAGAACACAAAGCCATAGGTGCACTGGGGCATGTATAAACACTCTCACACACATACACACTCCCACATGCACTCCACATTCACACATATACATACACATACACACTCAACACGTTCTTAGACACACATACATTCACATAAACCCACACATACATACTTGTGTGAACATTTAAAAAAAAAGGATGGAAAAGCTGGGGTTTAGGCGGTCTTGAATAAGCTATATGTTATGCCAGGCAAGTTTATTAAGAAATACAGCTTCTTATATACTATTTGCAGGAGAAAAATGGGACAAAGTCAGGAGAAACTATTATACCATGGCAGAGAGTCAGTGGAAAGCAGTGTATTTCAAGGGCATCCAAAGCTAAACACACAGCATCCTTGGGACAGATAACCACAGCTACATACAGTGAGAAGAGTTGAGCTCTCAGTATCTGGAGCACCACCGCCCCATGCCCTGGTCCAGGTAAGTACTGGCACTGCAGGAGGAGTAGTCCTGGTTTTAGACAAAGAACTACTTTCCTTTTCTATATATGAGAGACTCAGGGAAATCTTGGGTCAGATCAACCCTCAATAGCAAATCTTGATACTTATAAATATTTTTCCAGGGTATTATCTTTGTTATGCTGGCTGATATGAGTATATACAGTGGTCCTTTACACTCACTGTGAAAGTTCTGAACAAACTGGAAAATGGGTGAATGGTTCTTAGTATTTTAAACAATTGGTTCTCTTTCCCTTTTGGGCCCTGTAAAGTTCTCCAGAATATGCTTAATAAAGACATAAAATCCAAGTTCAAGGTGGCTTAGACAAAACCAGAAAATAGGATTATGACAAACTACAACTGAATTTAAATGACTGCAAGACCGTTACAAAACAGTATTGCTATCTGGAATTCTAAGCTCCATATTAAGGTCACAGTAATAGCTTAGTGTTCTATGAGCCTGTATCGTGTTAGTGACATCATCTCTTTAATCTTAGCTTTGCCTCAAGCAGAATAAATCTTAATATTGTAAACTGTGGTAACATAACTGTCTTATTCAGTAGAGATTGTTTTTTTTCTCCTAAATGTCACTAATATCCTTCTATCACTTCAAACAAAACAAAAAAGTAAGAGAGAAAAACAGATATACTGTTGCTTTCTGCTGGGGTGGTGAACACTGTTAGAATGACTTATGGACAGAAGATTTTCCAGTTTTGTTTGCACTTCAAAGCAAAGTGATTGTCTATCAGTGCATGAGCTACCAGGATAAGTGGGCGAGGCTGCATGTTTATGTCATTTTGTTTCCAAATTGTTGGTGTATGTTTGCATCTTATGTTTCTACACTTTAGAGAGGAGGCAGGCACAGGAGATAGGCCAGAAAAACATGGCTTGGTATTTCTGCAAGAACGTCAAGTCTGCAGGAACTAGCAGGCCTTTTGTAAGGCCTGGAGGAACCATCAGGTCCTTGGCCAGAGCTGGAGAGATGAACAGGCCCGTTGTGGGGTCGTGATTTAGTAGGAAGCAAGCAGTTCCTCTAACTGTGTGCAAGATGTGTTTCAACCGTTAGGATGCAGAAACATCTCAGGGAGTAATTGGTTCTCTTAACTTCACAAAGCAAAGCAAATATCAAGGAAGAGATTGCTCTTGACTTATACTCAGAAACATGTGTGCTACATTGTAAAGAAGTTGTGCTACAGGAGAAATGCAGCTACATAAAGTCTAAAATTTCCCTCCAGTTCTTTGAACATGCCTGGATAAAGTTTAAGCTTTAAGGTTAAGCTTTTTAGGTTTGGAGAGATGGCTAAGTTATGGACTGTTTCACATCCTAATAGACAAATTTAAGATTTTTGTGAATGGGCTTAATTCACTGAGAAATAATAACTGAAATAGCAGGCATAGGCAAAATTCCTTTTCCAACTAGGCATGCGCTTTTCTCTCTGTTCAAAGTTCCATTTGTAAAACAACTATGCTCTGAGTCTTGGTACTTAATCACCAGGAAATTTCTTTTTACTTTATTCTCTGCCAGGAAAAGATTTATTTCATTTGATTTTGACTGTGAGCTTTTCAAGTTTTATGTTCATGATTGTATTATGTGGGAGAAATGTCATCATTTTAAAAAGAAAAATATTAATAACTTGGTCATAAACTAGCAAAATATGCATTACATTAAAAATGATCAGTTGCTTATGAAAGCAGACCAGCAAGTTTAGATATATGAGTGAAGAGTTTAGAAACACTTCACATAGAATAATGTGTGAAATATCAGAAAGGCTAGCCTGAGGAAATTATTATAATCCAGCATTAGAAAAGTAAGACATTACAAACAAATCTGGGATGAAGAAGGAGGTCTGCATAGATTAAAAGGGAGGTCTAATGTTGGCCGCATCTAATCAGCAATGCACTGAATTGGTCCAGAGACAGAGGAATAAAGAGTGTGATGCTCGCACAGGCAAGCTATTGAAGACATTCTTTTGTGGAGGCATGGACACTTCTGTTGCCTCAAAGTGTCCATATGACTTGTGAGAACACCAGCTCCATTTGTTTGTGACTCAGGATGCTAGTAGACTATAGATGGCACACCCAAAGATCACTCAAAGAGATGTATCTTTAGAGACCCATTATAAAGGTGATCTGAGTGTTACAATGATTACCGGACTGAGCAGGTGTCTGGAGTCAGAGAGGTTCTCACCACCCTTTACTTAAAGAGCCTGAGAGCTGGGAAGGTTATCAGAATCTGGAAGGGGAACCATGGATAAGACTAATGGGCATGTACAGTTGGAGGCAACTTCAGAGAGACGGAACAAGAGGATAATACTTAACCACACCCTCCTCATTCTGATCTTCTACTGGAGATTCCTAAACTGGGGTGGTGCTGATGATGGTGTCAAGACTCTACTGATGTCATCTGCAGAAGCTAACTGCTGTCAGCAGGTCAAAGGCAGAAAATACCCTAAGTGTTACACACCGAGGGTGGCTCAGTTTGGTCAATATAATAGAAATGCCTCTTTTGAATGCTGAGAGTGGGATAAGCATTCATTTATTTGTGAGTTTGAGAGTATGAGTTGCCAGGCTAGCTTCTCTCAGTTCTGCAGCAGTGATGAGGTTAGGTTGGATTCAGCATTGCTGAGGCTTCTGAGATTTCCTGGGGAACAGCCTACTGAATCTGCTCCTATGCATTCAAATTTTAATGTGGACCCTTCTATACTATAATAGGAGAAACACGGTAGACCTTGCCTCATATTTTTCCTCAAAGCATCTCACACCTAGTTATGTTGAATTCTCAGTACTTGATGCAATACATTAAGTACATGAGTGTAAAAATAATTAATAATATGGCTTTGAACTATAGTGCCCTGAATTCATAAAATATGAAATTACCTCACAGATATTTCCACTGTGCCTCACAATGTGAATTGACTTTTATTTTTATGTTCTAAATGAGAAATTGAGTGAAGTACTCACTTCATAAAATGCTACCATAATGTACTCTGCTTTAATGACATCATTGTAAATTAATAAGTTCAGAGGACCTCCCTTTGACTGCTGCAGTCCTTTGAAAATAGAATTCCTAACACTGAACTGTAGCAAAATTATGTCTCTTTGTTTTAGATATTTATGGGTTATGAGTAAATAAGTTTTCAGAAGAATTTGCTACTCTAGCTGAAAAAGGAAATTTCAATAATTGAGGTTTTTCTTAATATAAATAATATACAGGAAAATATAGAATGGGGTCCATGTATTCATCCAACACTTACTAACTCACTATTTGCATGATGCTGTCTTGGGGATGCATAGACATGCTCAGTGCTTTTCTGTTGCTCAGAATCTCATGGAGAGAGGGGGTAGAGAGAGAGGGGGTGGGAGAGAGAAAGAGAGAGAGAGAGAGAGAGAGAGAGAGAGAGAGAGAGAGAGAGAGAGAAAAGAAGAAGAAGAAGAAGAAGAAGAAGAAGAAGAAGAAGAAGAAGAAGGGAGAAGAAGAAGGAGGAGGAGGAGGATGAAGAAGAAGAAGGAGGAGGAGGAGGAGGAGGAGGAGGAGGAGGAGAGAGAGAGAGAGAGAGAGAGAGAGAGAGAGAGAGAGAGAGAGAGAGAGAGAGAGAGAGAGAAGGAGGCTAGTACAGCACACTCATCAGAAATGTAAGGGGCATGATTGGGGGACCTTGTGTCTCCTTTTATTTTGGCATCAGTGGCATGAATGTTAGAGTTTAAAGCCTCACAGTGTCCTAAGATGTTGCTCATATTTTTAGCCTATTTTATTTCTGTTGTCTAGAGTGGGTAATTTCTATGACTCTCTCTTGAGCTCACTTATTTTTTGGTATATATTTGGAATTCTGCTGTTAGGCTTATGCATTCATGTTTTTAATTTTGGCTACTGTATTTTTTAATTTAAAAATTCCACTTGGATTTATTTAAAATAAACACCATAAAATAAAATTTTATATGCTTAATTATGTTATATAATGTCTGGGTGTATCTATACACACATTGTAGAATGATGACGTCAAATGATGCATTACCTCATTTTTAGTTTATTTGTAGCTGAAAACAATAAAAACCCACTATTTTAGATTTTAACATATGTACATATGGTTCTTTTAACTCAGTGTCTGTTGTAATGTTTCAATTTAAATTTATACTTTTTATCAAACAGGGTCTTCCCCCTCCTCTTTCTCTCTCTCTCTCTCTCGGTTTCATTGTTAGTAGGAATGCAAACTAGTGCATCCAATGGGAAAACCAGTTGCATCTACTACATGACTCAACTACACTACTCTTGAGCACTTGCCCAAAGAACTCTATGTCTTATTACAGAGATACCTTCTTAACCATGTTCGTTGCTGCTTTGTTCATAACAGCTCATAAGCAAAAAGAGTCTAGATGCCCATTAACTGATGAATAGTGAAAATATAGCTATTTACAAATAAGATTCTTTTTTTGTATCATTTACTCAGATTACATCCTGATTGTTATCCCCTCACCTGTATCTTCCCATTCCTACCACCCCTCCCTCTTCTGTCCTATTCCCTTCCCCTAGCCCTTGACAGAAGGGGACCTCTTCCCCCACCATATGACCACAGTGTATTGAGTTTTAGCCAGATAGCCTTATTTTCCTTCCTCTGTGTGCCCCAGGACCTCCCCACTAAGGAGAAGTGATCAAATCTGGGGCACCAGAGTTCATGGCATAGGCAGTTGCTGCTTCTCTCACAGTTGTGGAGAATGAGCTGTCCATTTGCTATATCTGAACAGTTCATCTAGGTTTACAGCATGCACTATCCTTGGTTGGTGCAACAGTTTGTTCAGGCCCACCCTAGATCCAGATCTGCCAGCCTTGATGGTCTCACTGTGGGGCTCCTGAACATTCTACCCTCCATTCTTCCATGCCACTCTCCCTTGAAGTCCATAAGCGAGTCCTAGCATCTGTCCTGATCCGCTGCTCAGTGGAGACTCTCAGAGGACATCTATTTTGGGCTAATATCCACTTATAAGTGAGTGTATATACTATATATATATATATATATATATATATATATATATATATATATATATATTATGTCTTTCTGGGTCTGCGTTACCTCACATAAGATGATCATTTCTAGAAGCAATAGAATTTTTAAGAAAAGTAAAATTATGAAACTTGCAGGTAAATAGATGGAGCTTGAAATAATCATTCTGAATGAGGTAACTCAAAATATATGCATATACAAAAAGCATTTAAGTAGAGTTACTCTATAGTTGAACATTAATGGCCTTACTACACCACAGACTATCAACTATAGTGCAGTGCCAATAATGGGATACCTCTTTTGGAGTTGTTTCCATAGACACTAAAGGTCACAGGCTATTTGCCAGTGCTGTTGGTTATCCTCTAGAATTGGTAGCAAGACCCTATTGCTGAAGACACTACACGCTTGAGTTTCAAAGTACGAAAAATAAATCTATTACTAGCCTGGAAGCTTCATTGGTACTGGCTAGTTTTCACAGTGCTGGAAGGTTCTGTCCAGGCTAGCAGAGGAAGACAGTTATCAATCTTTCTAGCTGTAAATTTTGAGCTACAATAATTACTTGCATGGCAAAACATGACCACTGGTTCCATAGTTGCTTGAATGTCAAGGAAGAAACCAGTCCTTTCAGATTGTATTTAAAGCCAAGTCCATAAGATGAAATTCACATTTGCACAGTACTGAGCCAAGAACCTCTGGCTAGACATTTTTATAGGTCCTAGGGGAGAACACATCAGCTATTAACCCCACCGCCCACAATGATGTATGGTTATGGCATAAAACTCTCATCAGAAAAGCTTTTTGTGGCATATAATGATTAACAGGGAGACCAATAACTGGTGAAAGTACAGAGAATAAGAGACTGCAGAGTACAGTGCCCTAAACAGCCAATACACAGCCCCCTTAGGGATCATCACAGAAGAGGGGCCAGAAAGATTGATGGTAAGAGCCAGAGATTGTGGATGACTTTGAGGAGGCAGTGATTTCCAGACACTAGAGGACAGTTGCACAGATGAACTCTTAGGGATTGTGCTAGCAGGACTGAAAAAGCTCAGTCCAGACAAAAATTCCAAAATAGAAGGGGGATGTGGGCATAAAATTTCATGATTAGCTTAGTAGCTGTTGGCAATTGATAGCTACTAGAAAAGGGAGAATCAATGTTTTAAGGGTGTGGTCTCTCCTAGATTGGGCACATTCCAGTGGATGGTCATGTGTTCAAGACCATATGGGCAGCACAAATTGGACTTGATAGGTTTAAAACAAATTAGTACAAAGGTTGTGTGGATAAAGAAGGAGGGAGTGGATCTTGGAGGTGTTAGGAGAAGAGGGTAAATATAATCAAAATATGTTACATGGAATTCTCAAAGAATTAATAAAAATATAAAAAGTCTACTATTTCAGAAACTTTCAATATGTGATTCTTAACCTCAGTACAATGTTGTACAATAGACTTAAAATTTATTCCTTCTGTCTAACGGAAATGTGTGTTTTAGAACTTTATCCTTCTAAGTCTCTCCTTCTAATCTCTGGTAACCACCTCACACTCATGCTTCTATGAATTTAGCTCTGTTAGATTCCATATATAAGTGAGATCATATGATTTAATTGTATTTAAAATTATTGTTGTTGTTGGTGTGGGTGTGTGTGTATGTGTATGTGTGTGTGTGTGCGCGCGCGCCTGCGTGTGATACCACAGTATTCATATAGAAATCAAGCAGGAAGAGATCAATGTTGTGAAGTTGATTCTCCCCTTCTGTCTGTGTATGTTTAAGAGAATGAACCTGGTTTTTGTCTATGTAGCAAGCACTTTCACTTAATGAGCTATCTTGCTGGCCCTGTTTTGTTATTTTGTATTCAATTTAAAATAATGTTATAATGTTATCCAAACTCATCTGCATTGTCAGAAATGATAGAATTTTCTTCTTATTTAGATGTGGAATACTACTCCATTGTATGTGTTTACCATACTTCCTTTGTCCATCCATCTATTGCTGATTAGGTTGATTTGTATCTTGGTTATTGTGGACAGTATTGCAGTAAAATTTAGGGTTTAGATACCTCTTTGAGGCAGTTCCAGAGATAGAAGCCACTGGGGACTACTAGCAGAAGTGAGGTCTGCCCCATGACCTGTGTGCATCAGAATCCAGGCCTTAGCTCTGCCTGCAGTCCCAGAGAGTCCCAGAGAAAACATTCATTCAGGCTTGCAGTTCTAGAGGCAGGAACCATTGGGCACTACCAGCTGCACTGTGCCCACAGTTCCAGAGGCAGCAATCATTGGAAACTACCAGCAGGATTACAGAGGCAGCATCCATTGGAGACTACCAGCAGCACTCTGCTTGCAGTTCTAAAGATGGTAGCCATTGGAGACTACCAGCACTGGACCTAGATCTGCCTGCAGTTGCAAGGCAGCAACCACTGGGGACTACCAGCATCAGTGAGGTCTTCCCTCTGTTCACCAGGCACCAGTTCCTATATCTGCCTGCAACCCCAGGGGCTGTATCCACCAGGGTCCACCCCAGAGGTGGTAGCCAACAGTGACTACCAGCAGGCCTGTGAGCCAGTTCCTGGATCCCTACTCTACCTGCTATCACAGAGGTGGCAGCCATCAAGGCCTACCAAGAGCATCCAAGCTTGACAACACCAGGGACAATCAGATGGCTAAAGGGCACAACACACTCAACAAAACCAAGGGTAATACACCACCACCAGAACCTAGCTATCTTACTACAACAAACCCCGGATATCCTCACATACCTAAACACAAGAAAATTACCTTAAATCTGATCACATGAAGATGATAGAGGCCTTTAAGCAGAAAATGAATAAATCCCCCAAGGAAATATAGGACAATATAATCTCTTAAAGAAATAGAGGAAAATGCAAGCCAACAGGAAGACATGAATAAAACTGCTCAAGACCTGAAAATGGAAATATAAATAACAACAACAACAACAAAACACAAACTGAGATAGTCCTGGAGATGGAACACTTGGGGAAGAGAACAGGAATTAAAGACATATGTATCAAGAGACTACAAGAGATGGAAGAAAGAATCTTAGGAATAGGAGAATACGGTAGAAAAAATTGATGCAACAGTTAAAGAAAATGCTAAATCTGAAAAGTTTCTAACACAAAAAATTCAGGAAATTTGGGATACCATGAAAATACTAAACCCAAGAATAATAAGAATAGAAGAAGGAGAAGATTCCCAGATCAAAGGCCCAGGAAATGTCTTCAACAAAATCATAGAAGAAAATTTCTCTAACCTAAAGAAAGAAATACCTATAAAGGTACAAGAAGCCTACAGAACACCAAATAGATTTGATCAAAAAAATAAAATTCTCCCATCACAAATTAATCAAAACACTAAATGTACAGAACAAAAAATATTAAAAGCCACAAGAGATAAGGTCCAAGTGTATCATATAAAAGCAGATTTACTAGTATTACACTAGACTTCTGAACAGGGACTTTAAAATCCAGAGGGCCTGGACAGATATCAGACAGACCCTAAGAAAGCACAGATGTCAGGCCAGACTACTACAATCAGCAAAACTTTCAATCAATATAGATGGAGAAAACAAGATATTCCATGACAAAACAAAATTTAAACAATATTTCTCCACTAATATAGCTATACAGAGGATACTAGAAGGAAAACTCCAAAACAATGGAGGTAACTACACCCAAGAAAACACAGGAAATAAATAATTTCACACTATATAAAAAAGAAGGGAAACACATACACTCACTCAATTTACCATCACCAATATCAAAACTACAGGAATCAAAAGTCATTGGTCATTAATATCACTCAATATCAATGGATTTAATTTTCCAATAGAAAGACACAGGCTAGCAGACTGGTTGCAAAACCAGAATCTATCATTCTTCTACATATAAAAAACACACCTCAGCAACAAAGATAGATGTTATCTCAGAGTAAAGTACTGGAAAAAGGGTTTCTAAGCAAAAAGACCCAAGAAAAAAGCATGAATAACTACTCTGATAGCTAATAAAATAGAACTTCAAGCAAAATTAGTCAAAAGAGATGGGGAAGGGTACTTCATACTCATCACATAAAAAATCTACCAAAGCGACATCCCAGTTCTGAAAATCAATGCCAAAATGCAAGGGCAGGCACATTTATAAAAGAAACTTAGTAAACCTTAAACTGAACTCCACACATTAATAGTTGGAGACTTAAAAATCCTAGTCTCTCTAATAGACAGGTCAACAAGGGAGAAATTAAAAGAGAAATAATGGAACTAACCAACGTTATGAATCAAATGGATTTAACAGATAACTACAGAATACTTAACCCAAACACAAAAAGCATACCTTCTTCTCAGCACCACATGGAACATTCTCCCAAATTGACTATATACTCTGTTACAAAGCAAGCCTAAACACATACAAGAAGATTTAAATAATCCCTTGTATTTTTATCAGATCAACATGGACTAAAGCTGGAACTCAACAAAAGTGGCAATAGAAAACCTACAAATTCATGAAAAATACACAATTCTTTACTCAATGACCACTGGTTCAAGGAAGAAAGAAAGAAAGAAATTAAAGACTTTCTAGAATCCAATGAAACAAAAGCACAACATACCTAAACTTATAGGACACAATGCAAACTGTGGTAAGAGGAATGTTCATAGCACTAAGTGCCTTCATAAAGAAATTGAAAGTTCTCATATCAATTTAAGGCATACTTAGAAGATCTAAAAAAAAAAAAAAAAAAAAAAAGAAGCTAGCACACCCAAGAAGAGTAGATGGCAGGAAATAATCAAACCCAGGGATGGAATTAATAACTTAGAAACAAACAGAACAATGCAAAGAATCAATAAAACTAAAAGTTCATCCTTTGAGTAACTCGACAGGATAGACAAACTCCTAGCCAAACTAACTAGAAGGCAAAGAGATAATATCCAAAATCAGAAATGATAAGGGAGATTTAACAATAGACACAGAGGAAATCCAGAGAATCATTAAGTCTTACTTCAAAAGCCTATACTCCACAAAAGTGGAAAATCTAAATGAAATGGATGATTGTTTTTGGATAGATTCCATTTACTAACAGTAAATCAAGATCAGGTTAATAATTTAAATTGCCTTGTAACTCCTAAGGAGATAGAAGCAGTCATAAAAAGTCTCCCCAACAAAAATAAATAAGCAGACCAAATTCCAAGATGGTGGCACCTATCCCTCACTGTATGTGATCTACTGCATGGAGACCAGGGATCTGGCGGGGAGCCACAGATGGCAAGAACTGGAGAACACCAGGTGAGTGGGGTCCCACGCAGTGCAGACCACTGGTGGGCCTGGTCCAGGGTCATGACGGTCTGGAGACCAGTCCCCAGACACTGATACGGAATCCACCCACAAACAGCAGTTGGACTCTATAACCCGAACAGTTTAACACCTGAGAAAATCTCAAGGGAACAAGTGAGTCTGTCATCACACCCCCCACTCACTTTGTGCCAGTTCACAGAAAGGCCCAGGGGCTGCAGGGAAGCTCAGGTAGCTGTGAACATGTTACCCAGCCACAGAGGCACTGTCTGAATTCAACCAGACAGGAACCTAGCCACTGGCCACTGGCCACAGCAGTCTGTGCCTGCACAATTGGGCAGGTAAAACCCTGCCTAGCCAGGCTGCATGGCCTGTCAGGGTCTCCCACACTCTAGGGACAGGCTGGGCAACCCTGAAGGGTCAGGACAGTATCCTAAGCAGTGGCCCCGATACAACATGACTGAACCACCAAAGTTGTGTTATCTAAGCAGGTCTGGGCAGGAGCCTAACTACCCACCATAGCATTTTGTGCCTGCATAATTGGGCAGATAAAACTAGGCACAGGCAGGCTACATGGCCCGACAGGGTCTCCTACGCTCTTGGGAGAGGCTGAAAAACCCTGAGGGGTCAGGACAGAAAACTAAACAGCGACCACAACTCAGTCGGACTGATCTACCTCAGTAGTGTGATCTGAATGGGACCAGACAGAAGCCTACCTATGCTGACCCAGTGGGGAGCCTAAGGTGTAGATCAAAGTCTCCTGGAGCAGAAACCAGGTCACCTGCCTGTCCCAGGGAAGAATTACCTCTTCCCAACAGGCCAGGGCACTTAACCTATAATCACTCACCAATGGTTCCTTCTCAAAGACCAGTGAAGGATGCCAGAAGCTACCTCCCAACATCAGAGATGACAAGATGACTAAAGGCCAGCATAAGAATGCAAGCAACAAAACCCAAAACAATTCGTCATCTCCAGATCCTAGCTATCCCAAGGAAAGCAACCCTGAGAACTCAAACATAATAGAAATAGAAGAAAATGGCCTCAAATCCTTAGCAACAAAGACGATAATGGAAGAAATGAATAAAATTCATAAACAAATGCAGGAGGATGCAGCTTAATAGGTTGAAGACATAAAGGAGGTCTATAGAGAGGCACTGGAAGAAAATCATGAATATACAAATAATCAGATGAAGGAAATCAATAAAAACAGTTCAACAGCTGAGTAAGAAAATGGAAACAATGATAAAGGCACAGACAGAAAAAAGATGGGAACAAGAGACCTTACAGAAAAAAGCAAGCAACATAGAGGTAAGCTTCTCTAACAGAATCCAAGAAACGGAGGAATGCATTTCGGGACTAGAAGATACAACCATAGAACTTGAAGCAATGCTTAATCTGAAAAATTCCTGACACAAATCATCCAAGAAATCAAGGACACCATGAAAATATGAAACCAGAGGATAATAGGCATTGATGAAAGAGAAGAAGCCCTACTGCAAGGTCTAGAAAACATCTTCAAAGAGGAGATGCATATAAACATACAAGAAGCCTGCATACCAGAAACTAGAATAGACAAGAAAAGAATATCTTGCCACCACATAATAATAAACACACAAAATATACAGAACAAAGAAAAAAACTATTAAAAGCGGCAAGAGAAAAGGGCCACGTAACATATAATGACAAACGTATGAGAATTACACCCAACTTCTCAGCAGAGACCGTAAAAGCCATAAGGGCCTGTAAACACTAAGAGACCACAGATGCCAGGCCATACCATACTACTGTACCCAGCAAAGCTATCAATAACTATTGATGGTGAAAACAAGATATTCCATGACAAAAACAAATTCGAACAATACCTATCCACAAATCTGACCTTATAGAAGTTACTAGAAGGAAACCTCCAACCAAAAGTGACAAGCTACAACCAAAATTACATGTGAAATA
The DNA here is from genome assembly GCF_903995435.1 of Acomys russatus. Lineage (NCBI taxonomy): Eukaryota > Metazoa > Chordata > Mammalia > Rodentia > Muridae > Acomys > Acomys russatus. The sequence goes on along the minus strand of NC_067157.1, from coordinate 5,353,689 downwards.
TATAGCAACACTGTTGCAAAACACATACAGCCTCCCTCTCCCTCTCCCTCCCCCCCTCTTGTACAGCCAACATCAAAAATCAAAGGATTTAACAGTCACTGGTCATTAATATCTCTCAACATCAATGGTTTCAATTCTCCAATAAAAAGGCTTAGACTAATTGAATGGATGCATAAACAAAACTCAATATTTTTCTGCATTTAAGAAACATATCTCAGCCGTAAGGATAGACAACACCTCAGGGCAAAAGGCTGCAAAAAGGTATTTCAAGCAAAAAGATACAAGAAGCAAGCAAAATGGCTGGATATAAAATAAACTCAAAAAGTCTGTAGCCTTCCTATATACAAATGACAATCACGCAGAGGAAGAAATTAGGGAAACTTCATGATAGCTACAAAAAATATAAACTATCTAGGAGGGACTCTAATCAAGCAAGTAAAGGACTTGTTTGAAAAAAAAACTTCAAATCTCTGAAGAATGAGATTAAAGATGACATCAGAAGATGGAAAGATCTCCCTTGTTCATGGATTTGGAGAATTAACATAGTGAAAATGGCCATCTTACCAAAAGCAATTTACAGATTCAATGCAATCCCCATCAAAATACCTACACAATTTTATAAAGACAAAGATCAATTCTCAACTTCATATGGAAAAACTAAAACCCCAAAACAGCTAAAACAATCCAGTACAATAAAAGATCCTCTGGAGGAATCTCTGTACCTGATCTCAAGCTGTGTTATAGAGCAACAGTGATTAAAACAGCATGGCACCTGCACAACAATAGGCATGTTGAACAATGGAATCTAATTGAAGAGCCAGAAATGAATCCACACACATATGGTCACTTGATTTTTGACAAAGAAGCCAAATCTATTCAATGAAAAAAGGATAGCATTTTCAACAAATGGTGCTGGTCTAACTAGAGGTCTACATGTAGAAAAATGCAAGTAGACCTATATTTACCACCATCCACAAATTTCAAGTCCAAATGGATTAAAGACCTCAACATAAAACCAGAGACACTAAATCGGTTAGAAGAGAAAGTTGGGAAAAGCCTGGAACACATTGCCACAGGAGACAACTTCCAGAACAGAACACCAACAGCCCAGGCCTTAAGGTCAACAATTAATAAATGGGACTTCATGAGGTTGAGAAGCTTCTCAAAGGCAGAAGACACTGTCAATAGAACAAACCTACAGCCTCCAGACTGGGAAAAAATCTTCACCAACCCTCCTTATGACGAAGGTCTAATATCCAAAATATATAAAGAACTCAAGAAGTTAAACACCACCAAACCAAATAACCCAATTGATAAATGGGGCTCAGAACTAAACAGAATTCTCAACAGAGGAATATCCAATGGCTGAGAAACACTTAAAGAAATGCTCAATGTCCTAAGTCATTAGACTAATGAAAATCAAAACAACTCTGATATTCCATCTTACACCCATCAAAATGGCTAAGATCAAAAACTCAAGTGATAGCATATGCTGGCATGGGTGTGGAGAAAGGAGAACACTCCTTCATTGCTGGTGGAAATGCAAACCAGTACAGCCACTTTGGAAATCTATCAGGTGCTATCTCAGAAAACTGGGAATAAGGCTACCTCAAGACCCAGCTATTCCACTCCTTGGAATATACCCAGAAGATTCTCTACTACACAACAAGGACATATGCTCAACTATGTTCATGGCAGCCTTATTCATAATAGACAGAACCTGGAAACAACCTAAATGTCCCTCAGCTGAAGAATGGATAAAGAAACTATGGTACACTTACACTATGGAATACTGCTCAGCTATTAAAATCAGAAATCTCAAAATTTGTGGGCAAATGGATGGAATGAGAAATGATCATACTGAGTGAGTTAACCCAGAAGCAGAAAGACTCATGGTATATACTCACTTATAATTGGGCACTATCCTAAGAGACATGTCCCATGAAAGTCTTCACTTACCAGGAAATTGGGATAGATGTGAGGACATCCTATTGGCACACTAGGTGAGAGAGGCATGGGAGAATGGGAAAATATAAGGACCCAGAGGGTCCTAGAAACCTACAAGAAGAACATCATGACAGGCTGATCTGGGCCCAGGGGGCGTCTCCTAAAACTACTGCACCAATCAAGGGCAATACATGCAGTAAACATTGAATCCCTGCTCAGATCTAGCCAATGGACCGAGCATTCTTTTTTTTTTTTTTTTATTAATTTATTCTTGTTACATCTCAATGTTTATCTCATCCCTTGTATCCTCCCATTCCTCCCCCCCCCCCATTTTCCCATTATTCCCCTCCCCTATGACTGTTCCTGAGGGGGATTACGTCCCCCTATATATTCTCATAGGGTATCAAGTCTCTTCTTGGCTACTTGCTGTCCTTCCTCTGAGTGCCACCAGGGGTCCCGCTCAAACTAAGGCACCAGCCAAGGACAATACAGGAGGTAAACTTTAAACCCCTTCCCAGATCTAGCCAATGGTCAGAATATTCTCCACAGTTGAGTGGAGAGTGTGATACGACTTTCTCACGTACTCTGGTGCCTCACATTTGACCATGTCCCCTGGAGGGGGGGACCGAGCATTCTTTACAGTTATGTGGAGAGTGGGAACTGACTCAGACACGAACTCTAGTGCTCCAGATTTGACCACCTCTCTGTGGTGAGGAGGCCTGGTGCACTCAGAGAAAGAATAAGCAGGCTACCAAGAAGAGATTTGATTGATAGCTTATGACTATATAGCGAGGGAGGAGGTCCCCCTCAGTCATAGACCTATGGAACAGGAATATAGTGAAAGCTGGAAGGAGGGAGGAACAGGTGGATACAAGTGAGGGGAAACAATTGAGATGTATTCGGAATATATTAATGTAATAATAAACATTTTAAAAGAGAAAAAAATCAAACAAGGAAACAAACACCCCAAGAAACCACCACTACCACCACCACCAACTTCAACAAACAACAAAACAAAAACAAAAACAAAAAACAGGGCCAGGTGGATTTAGTGCAGAATTATATGAAACATTAAAAAAAAAAAAAAAAGCAAATACCAGTACTCTTCAAACTATTCCACAAAATGAAAACTGAAGGGACAATACCAAACCCTTTCTATAAAACTACAGTTGCCTTGGTTCCTAAACCACACAAAGATTCAACCAAAGTGCCTGAATACAAATTCAGCTCAAAAAATCAGTATCCTGCCCTTTATACAAAGGAATGAAATTAGGAAAATAACACCTTTCACAATAGTCATAAAATATCTTGGTGTAACTCTAACCAAACAAGTCAAAGACTTGTTTGGGAAGAACCTCAAGTCTCTGTAAAAAGAAATTTAAGAAGCTATCAGAAGATGGAAGATGTCCCATGCTTATCAATTGGTAAGATTAACATAGCAAAGATGGCCATCTTAGCAAAAAATCTACAGATTCAATGCAGTTCCCAGCAGAATGTCAACACAATTCTTTACAGACTTTGAAAGAACAATGTTTAACGTCATATGAAAAATAAAAATCCCAGGATAGAAGAAAACAATCCTTTACCATAAAATCATTTCTGGAGGTACTACTATCCCTGATTTCAAGTTGTATTACAAAATAATAGTAATAAAAACCACATGGTATTTGTACAAAAAAATGACAGGTTGCTCAATGGAATTGAATCAAAGACCCAGAAATAAACCCGCACAACTATGGGCACTTGATGTTTGACAAAGAAGCCAAAACCATACAATGGAAAAGAGAAAGCATTTTTAACAGATGTTACTGGTCTAACTGGATGTCTGCATGTTGAAGAATGCAAATAAATCCATATTCATGACCACGCAAAAAACTCAAGTCCATGTCATCAAAGACTTGAACATTAAACCAGAGACACTAAATCTATTAAAAGAGAAAGTGGAGAACAGGCTTGAACTCATTGGCGCAGCAGACAACTTCCTGAGCAGAACACCAACAACCAAGGCTCTAAGACCAACAATTACAAATGAGACCTCATGAAACTGAAAACCTTCTGTAAGGCAGAGTACACTGTTAATAGGACAAAATGGGATCCCACAGATTGTGAAAAGATCTGACAAATGGCCAAGATCCAAAATATATAAAGAACTCAAGAAATTAAACACCACCAAGCCAAATCATCCAATTTAAAAATGGAGTACAGAGCTAAACAGAATTCTCAACAGAGGAACATCAAGTGGCCAAGAAGCACTTAAAGAAATGCCCAGCACCTTAGTCATCATGGAAATGCAAATGAAAATGACTCTGAGATTCCATTTTACACCCATCAGAAAAGCTAAGGTCAAAAACTAAAGTGACAACACTGGTGAGGAAGTGGAGAAAGGGGAACACTCCTCCATTGTTGGTGGGAGTGCAAACTTGTGCAACCATTTTGGAAATCAATCTGGTATTTTCTCAGAAAATTGGAAAGATCTCCACCTCAAGACCCAGCTATAACACTTCTGGGCATATACTCAAAAGATGCTCCACCATACCACAAGGACATTTGCTCAACCATGTTTATAGCAGTTTTATTCATAATAGGCAGAAACTAAAAACAACCGGATGTCTGTAAATTGAAAACTTAATAGAGAAAATGTGGTACATTTACACAATGAAATACTACTCAGCTATTAAAAACAAGAAAACCATGAAATTTGCAGACAAGCAGATGGAACTAGCAAAGATCATCCCGAGTAAGATAATCCAAACCCAGAAAGACATACATGGTATGCACTCACTTAAAAGTGGATATTAGCCCTGTAATAGAGGATAACCATACTACAATTAATAGACTCCAAGAAGCTAAATAACAAGGAGCTCCCAAGAGAGGATATTTGAATTTCATTAAGAGGGTGAAATAGAATAGACAGAAGAAGAGGATGAAGAGAGGGAGCAGAGTAGGAGAGGGAGTATTAGGGAAATAATGGTGGAGAACAGATATTGGGAGGATGTGGGCAGATGCCAGAGGGCTTGGAAAGAGAAAAGAAACCCTGGGAGGGAGCATCACTGACATAAGCTGGAGACCTATTACAGGGTAGGCTCATGGGAAGATATGGAGGTGACTGTAGTTAAGATTCCTAGTAGCAGGGTTTATGGAGTCAGAAGATGCCACCTTCTAGCCAGATGGGACTTCTAGTGGAGGGAGGGGAACACCAACCCACCCACAAACACTTTGACTCAAAATTTATCCTGCCTACAAAATGTGCAGGGATAAAGTTAGAGATTGAAGGGATATCTCACCAATTCATGGTCCAATCTGAGGCCTACCCCATGGGAGAGAGCCAACCCCTGACACAATTAACGACATTCTGATATGCCTAGCATAACTGTCCTTTGAGAGGCTCCACCTAGCAGTGGATAGAAAAATATGCTGAGACTCATTGCAAAACATTGGGTGGAGAGTGGGCAACCTTGTGGAAAAGTGGGAATAAGGATAAAAGGACTTGGGGGGGACAAGAACTCCACAAAAACACCAATACAGTCAACTAACTTCGACTGTGTGGGAGGAGAGTGCATGTGGAGACTGAAGAACCAACCAAGGACCATGCATGGACTGGACCTAGGCCACCTACACATACGTAGCTGATGGACAGCCTAATCTTCATGTTGTTCCCCTAGTAAAGGGAGCAGGGACTGTCTCTCATGGACTTTGTTGCCTACTTTTCGATCACTTCCCTTTTTGGAGCTTCCTAGCCTGATGTAACTTAATGAGCTGGGGTGGGTTGGGGGGAGGGAGAGAGGGGGATAGGGAAGGAGGGTGGGACCTGGAGGAGAGGAGGGAGGGAGGGGCTATATTTGGGATGTTAAGCAAATAATAAACAAACAAACAAATAAATAAATAAAGCTGCATCTTTGATATACAGATTTCATTTCCTTTGAATATATACCCAGAAGAGGAATTACTTGTAATTCTCTTTTTAATTTCTGAGAATTACCTATCTTGTTTTTCACAACATTATTATTAATTCCCATCCACAAAATACAAAAATTCTCTTTTCCTTATATCTTCTCTCACACTTACTATCCATCTGTAATTCTAGCCATTCTGACATCTTTGAACTAACACTTCCTTCTTTGTAGTTTGGTTTGCATTTCTTTCTTTCTTTTTTTCTTCCTTCCTTCCTTCCTTCCTTCCTTCCTTCCTTCCTTCCTTCCTTTCTGTTTTTTTCCAAGACAGAGTTTCTCTGTGGAGCCCTGGTTGTCCTGGACTCACTTTGTAGACTAGGCCTAGAACTCACAGCCATCCACCTGCCTCTGCCTCCCAAAGTGCTGGGGTTACAAGCATGTGCCATTGTGCCTGGCTGGTTTGCATTTCTTTGATGATTAGATGATTACCAATGTTTTCCCAATATACTTGATGGTCACTGCTATGTTTACTTAGAGAATTAGCTTTTCAAGTTTTTTGCCTATTAAAAATTGCGATATTTTTGTTACTGAATTGTTTGATTTCCTTATATAATTTGGATATTAACAAAAGCATGGTTTATAAATATTTTTTCTTTCCACATGTTTACTTGACAGTTTGAGTGTTTCTTTGGACTTATAGAAGTGATTCATTCCTATTTGTTTATTGTTGTTTTTGTCGCCTGTACTTCTGGGGTCATACCCAAAAGATTATTGCCCTGACCAATGTCAGTGAACTTTTTAACCTATGCTGGCTATTGTAGCTTTAGTATTTCATGTCTTAAGTTCAAGTCTTTAATCAACAGAGGTGGACTTCTGTGACTGGTATAAGGCAATATCTGATTTTATTTCTTTTGCATGTGAATATCCAACTATTTATTGTAAAACCCTCTCATTTTCTTATCTGTTCAGGGAAATTTTGCAGACAATAAAATGACTGCAAATAAATTGATTTACTTCTGGGCTCCATTATTTTATGACACTCTTGAAATAAGCTTAGTGACATTTTAGTGTCAAATTCAAAATAAGTTTAAATATCTAATCAATAAAATTATACACAAATATGTGAATATTCTGTGCTCATCTGCACATATATTATAGTGTATAGTTTGGTTTTCATGTGGGACTATTTCAAATTTTATGAGAAAGCTCCAGATTGATTTCCAAAGTAGTTGTACAAGTTTGCACTTCTACTAGCAATGGACGAGTGTTCTCCTTTCCTTACCAGCATGTATTACCACTTGAATTTTTTGATCTTAGACATTCTGGTGGGTGTAAGATGGAATCTGAGAGTTGTTTTGATCAGGGAACCCTTCCGTGGATGAGGTAGATGACCTGGGTTCAAATCTGGGAACTTTCTGTGGAATGGCCAGGTGATCTGAGGTTGGATGCACTTGTCTTTCAGACCATGGGATGTCCTCTGGGCTAGAAAGCCCAGACTCTTGTGTTTTGTGGTCTTCAGTTCAGTCTGATACCCAGAGTACAAGTGCTGCACACTGGGGCCTTGTGCATGCAGGCAAGAAGCTACACTTTGGAGACTATAGACACCTGCAGGGACCCAGGGATGTTTCTGTGGATTAGCCTGAGGCCACAGTGTGGACTCCTCTCACCTGGGAATCACCAGCACTTGTGTTTTATAGTTCCAGTTTGGTCCTTGGGTTGCTGTGCAGTCACTACTATGCTGCTGAACAGATACTGTGTATGTTTGGTGCTTCCATCTTGAATCCCCTTCTAAATATGATCTTTTAAATAAAAAAATTCACTTTTGCCTCAAATGCAGCATTTAACAAGATCATAGCCTTTGTTATTCTAATTTATAAGTTTTCATATTGTTCTTTTTATTGAGATTTTAAACTTTAATAATCTGATCTGGTGTTTACACCTGTGATGTAATATTTAATTTACATGGAAAATATATCTAAATCATAGTATCATACATTCTTTTTCTTTTTGTTTTAACTTGATTGGCAAGTTTTGTCTACAAAATTTTAGAATGTACTGTAATTGTGCCAGACAATGAGAATTTGAATAACTTAGTGTCCTTTAAACACTTTTGTGTTTGAAGAAAATGTTCAAAAGTTAAATAAATTCAATTTATGTCATTATCTAGCATTAAAGAAATTGTCTAGTGAACTAAAGTAGGATTTTACAAAAAAAAAAATGACTGAACAACAATAACAAAAAACCACTGAAAATGTGAAACAAAATTTACACTTCCATGGTCTGTTTGCATAACTTAATTCTTTAGTAAGAAAATTCAGTGTTGGCTAAAATGTTCTTCTGATAATAAAAGACTCTCAGACTGAAACAAACAAACAAACAAACAAACAACAAAACAAACCCCCAAAAACCACAACAACAAAAACCCCAAAAATAAAAAACAAAAAACCACTCAACCCAGCTCATCCCAACCAACCAACCAACTAACCAAAAACAAAACAAGCAAACAAAAAAAATCAACCATGCTTTAAAAAGACAATAAACAACAAACAAAAACAACACAGCATTTAAATATACAAAAGTAATTTTGGATATAAGTTTATTGTGTAAGTACTTTTTAGACATATACAACATTTGCAGCACTTGATCTTGTTAAAATGGACCCAAATCTTTTCGTATTATAAAATGTGGCCATAGTAACTATGTTGGGGAAAACAGGATGAAGGGTGACATCCTTCAGTCTTGAGGTGTTGTCTCTCTTCTCCTTTCTTTCTTTTTCTTTTTCTTTCTTTTCTTTTTTTTCTTTTTTTTCTTTTTTTGCCAACTACATTCACACAGGTGAAATTTTAAAAGGGAAGGTTGTTTTGCATATTAGCTTTTCTTTATTTAAAAAATACATTTAAAAAACTCACCTAACAACTTCTGTAGGGATAGATTTGTAGACAGATGTTGTTTAATGACTTTATTATGGAATATTCTGTTTTCTCTATTTATAGTGATTGAACGTTTTGCTGAGTACGGTAGTCTGGGCTGGTTTTGCCGGGTATGGTAGTCTGGTCTGGCATCTGTGGTCTCAGAGTCTGCAGGACATCTGTCCAGGTCCTTCTGGCTTTTAGAGTCTCCATTGAGAAGTCAGGTATTGTAGTGAGAATCCTGAAATTTTGTTTTCTTAAAAAACACATAAATATTCTAAGAATATGTTTCCATTTTAATCCCAGGCATGGGGATAAAGAGCTGATTCACATTGAATAGATTTGGCTTCTTTGTCAAAAATCAAGTGACCATATGTGTGTGGATTCATTTCTGGCTCTTCAATTAGATTCCATTGTTCAACATGCCTATTGTTGTGCAGGTGCCATGCTGTTTTAATCACTGTTGCTCTATAACACAGCTTGAGATCAGGTACAGAGATTCCTCCAGAGGATCTTTTATTGTACTGGATTGTTTTAGCTGTTTTGGGGTTTTAGTTTTTCCATATGAAGTTGAGAATTGATCTTTGTCTTTATAAAATTGTGTAGGTATTTTGATGGGGATTGCATTGAATCTGTAAATTGCTTTTGGTAAGATGGCCATTTTCACTATGTTAATTCTCCAAATCCATGAACAAGGGAGATCTTTCCATCTTCTGATGTCATCTTTAATCTCATTCTTCAGAGATTTGAAGTTTTTTTTTTCAAACAAGTCCTTTACTTGCTTGATTAGAGTCCCTCCTAGATAGTTTATATTTTTCGTAGCTATCATGAAGTTTCCCTAATTTCTTCCTCTGCATGATTGTCATTTATATATAGGAAGGCTACAGACTTTTTGAGTTTATTTTATATCCAGCCATTTTGCTTGCTTCTTGTATCTTTTTGCTTGAAATACCTTTTTGCAGCCTTTTGCCCTGAGGTGTTGTCTATCCTTACGGCTGAGATATGTTTCTTAAATGCAGAAAAATATTGAGTTTTGTTTATGCATCCATTCAATTAGTCTAAGCCTTTTTATTGGAGAATTGAAACCATTGATGTTGAGAGATATTAATGACCAGTGACTGTTAAATCCTTTGATTTTTGATGTTGGCTGTACAAGAGGGGGGGAGGGAGAGGGAGAGGGAGGCTGTATGTGTTTTGCAACAGTGTTGCTATATATTTCACATTCTCTAGTAGAGGATGGTTTCTCCAATTGTGTGACATTTGGAATTTTGGGAACTTTTCAGAGGGTGCATTAATGCTAGGGCCCCAAGAGATTGTTGGTCATTCAGGGCATTTGGTGGCAGTTTGTTAGATTCAAGAATTTCTCTCTCTGTCTTCCCCTTTCATCCTTCTTCCTCTCCTATCTAGGAATGTGGTTGAATCTGGGAAGAAAAAGAGTAGGAAAAAAAAAATGAACCCACAAAGTAGCAAAGACAGCAATAAGCAAAGAAGAAACAAGAAGAAAGAACTTAGATTCAAGGACTTCCTTCTTTCTCTCTCTTCTATCCTTCTTTCTCTCCTGTCTCATGATACAGGGTACACTTGGGGGACAAAGGGTGGGACAAAGGAACCCACAAAGTAGCAAAGAAACACTACAAGGTGCAATTCTAATATATCTGCCTTTATATGTTATTTGGCCTGTCTCTTGCAGTTTTAATATTCTTTCCGTGTTCTGTATGTTTAGTGTTTTTATTATTATACGCAGAGGGAACTTCCTCTTCCGGTCCAACCCATTCAGTGTTCTTTATGCTTCTTGCACCTTTATAGGTAACTCCATTGTTATGTTTAGAATTTTTTATATGATTTTGCTGGAAATATTTTCTGGTCCAGTTTGTTTGCCATTCTGTAAGCTTCTTGTACCTTTACAGGCATCTCTTTCAGTAGTTTAGGAAACTTTTCTTCTATAATTTTGTTAAAAATGTTTTCTTGGTTTTTGAACTGGGTTTCTTCTTCCTCTAATCCTATCACTCCTAGGCTTTGTATTTTCATAGTGTCCCAAATTTCCTAGATGTTCTGTGTCAGGAGTTTTTAGATTTAACAGTTTCTTCCACTGATGTATCCATTTCTTCTATCCCAGCTTCAGCATCTGTAATTCTTTCTTCTATCTCTTGTTATTCTGTTAGTGAAGCTTGGTTCTATATAGTTTCTATACAAATTCCCAACTCTTTTTTTCTAGCATTCCCTCAATTTGGTTTTATTTATCAACTCTGCTTCCATCTTTAGGTTTAAACAATTTTTTTTTTTTTTTTTTTTTTTTGCGAGGCAGGGTTTCTCTGTGTGGCCTTGGCGTTTTAGACCAGGCTGGCTTCGAACTCACAGAGATCAACCTGCCTCTGCCCCCCAAGTGTTGGCTGGGATTAAAGGCCTGCACCACCACTGTCTGGAGGCTTAAACAGTTTTATTCATTTCCTTGCACTGTCTGTTTGTGTTTTCCTGGATTGCTTTAAGGTGTCTATTAATTTTTTGTTTAAGGACCTCTATTGGGTGCGCATGGGCAGGAGACAAGCCGAGGGCCTAAACTGAACTGCTGAACCACTGCCAGGTCCACCTTGGTTGGACGCCACCTGTCATGCTGCCACCATGGGAGTGCAGGTGGAGACCATCTTTCCTGGAGAGGGCCGTACCTTCATGAAGCATGGCCAGACCTGCGTGGTATACTACATAGGTAAGCTTGAAGACGGAAAGAAACATGATTCCTCTCTGCTGTGAACTGTCTCAGTTGGGTATAGGTCCTTGGGAACGGGAGTTCCTGAAGGGTCGGTGGACAAAGATAGGCGAATTGACAAACAGAGTCAAACACACTGCCCCTAATTTCAAGTTGTACTATGAAGCTATAGGAATAAAAACAGAATGTCAACAAAAACATACACATAGATCAATGGATTTGAATTCATGACCCAGACATAAATTGTCCATTTATGGACACTATTTTTTATAAAACAAGCCAGAAATACACACAAGAAAATAGACATTATCTTCAGCAAATTGTGCTTGTCAAAGTGGATTGCTGCCTGCTGAAGAATGCAAATAATCCATATTTATGACCTGTATAAAACTCCACTAAAAGTGTATCAAAGACCTCAACATAAAACCCAATACACTGAACCTGATAGAAGAGAGTGTGGGAAATAGCCTTGTTAACACAGAAGACTTTTTGAACAAAACACCTTCAACATGGGCTCTAAGATCATCAATTAATAAATGGTACCTTAAAAAACTGAAAAGATTTTGTAAGGCAAAGGACATTCATTCAGATAATGCTGCAGCCTACAGAATGGACGAAGATCTTTACCAACTTTTGTCCAATAGTGGAGTAATAGTCAAAAGCTATAAAAATTCAACAAAGTAGATATCATAAAACCAAATAATCCAGTTAAAATGGGATGCAAATCTAAACAGAGAATTCTGAGTAGAGGAAACTCAAATGGCCAAAGAACTTGTAAAGAAATGTTCACGTTCTTAGAAGTCATAGAAATACAAATCAAAACTACTTTGAGATTTCATCTTGTACCATTAAGAATGGCTAAACCAATAAAACAAGTCCTGCATTGCTGCTGGGGGGGGGGGCTTAACTTGTACAGACACTATGAAAATCAGTGTGGTATTTCCTCAGAAAGATGGGAATCAATCTTCCTCAAGATCCCCCTATACCACTTTTGGGCATATAGCCATAGGATGCTTCATCCAGGACTTCCTTGTTCCTTGTTACTCTATTCATTATAGCCAGAAAGTAGAAATAACCCAGATTTTATTCAACAGAAGGATGGATAAAGAAAATGTAGTAATTTACAAATGGAATATTTCTCAGCCATTAAAAAAATGACATCATGAAAATTTCAAGCAAATGGGTGAGACTATAACAAAATCCTGAGTGAGGTAACCCAAGGCCAGAAAGATGCAGATGGTGTGTATTCACATATATGTGTATATTAGCTGTTAAATAAATGATCACCAAGCCACAATCCGTAGGCCCAGAGAGCTTGTGCGTAGAGAAAGCGACTAGATGGGTACAGATAGATCTTTGTTGGGAAAGAGAAATAGAATAGATTTTATGGATGGACTGAGACTGGGAGTGGGGACAGGAATGGGAGGATCAGGTGAGGAAAGGAGAAGAGATTGTGTTGAGGGAGGGTGTGTGGAGAGAAGCAGCTAGAATTGAGGGGCTTTTGAGGAACAGAAGGGAAACATAGCACAGTGGAAGCTTTGTAAAATATGTGAATCCTAATGAGGTTTCCAGATAAGGAGGATGAGTGAACCTCTGTGGCTATCTCTTGCCACCAAACTGAAGCATTCAGTACTGGGAATGGGTTAGAGTCAATTGAGTAACTGTCGCCAAAGTATTCCCCTAGAAATCTTCAAATAACCGAGGCTGTTGTCAAGACAGTAGCTTGATCTCCACAAACTGACAGCATAATCCCAAAGCTGAAGATAGCACCCACACAAGTCATTGAACATGGTGAGGTAGAGCTGGTGCCTACATACAACCTTCACTCCCATATTCTAATGTCTTTGCCATGGGAAGGTACTCTGCAGGCCACGAAAAAAAAAGAAACATAAGCACCAACCTAGCCACAGACCCTTTAAATATGCTAGGGCCTGAAAAATATGCTAGGGCAATCCTGGCACAAAGCTTGTTGAAGTAACCAAACAACATAATTTGACTTGAGGGCTACTCCATGAGATGGAACCCATAACTGGTATGGCTTAGGTGAGCAAGAACCAGTGACTAGACATCCCAGAGACACCGAGTAAAACCAAATAATACTGGTCTAAAAAAATAAGAATAAAATGATCCCTGAAGGTACTCTGCTATACTTCTAGATCTGTGCTCTACTCATCTAGAATCAGAGAGGGAGTAGAAAGGAACAAATACAGAGACCCACAGACAGGTATTACAGGGAAGGAGGAAGGGAGGAAGAGAGGGACAGAGAGATAGATAGATAGATAGAGAGAGAGAGACAGACAGACAAAGAGACAGAGACAGAGAGACAGACAGAGAGACAAAGAGAGAGAGACAGACAGACAGAGAGACAGAGAGACAGACCTTGGAACACAGTTCTAAATGGGATGTCTCCATCAAATTCTCCCCTCCAAGCTCAGGGAACTTCATTGAAGATAAGGCAGAATAAATGTGGGAATCAGAGAGGGTGGAGGACACCAGGAGAGGAAGGCTCTCTAAATCAACAGAGCAAAGCTCATATGAACTCCCAGAGACTGGAGCAGCAGGGAGAGGGCACACAGGTCTGTGCCAGGGCCTGTGTGTATATTTATAGCCTTAGTACTTTTATGGGGCTCTTGAGTGTCTGAGTGACTAGATCTCTCATTTTTGTGCCTTCTCTTGGGGTCTTTTTCTTCTGTGGGTTGCCTTGTCTAATATTTTATTTTGTGAAAAAGCAAAGCAAAACAAAACTATTGAGACATAAACAAAAACCTCCACAAAACAACAACAAAAAATCCCCAAAATCTCATCTGTCTAGTCTTCTCTAAACTTGAGCAGTGTGTGTGTGTGTGTGTGTGTGTGTGTGTGTGTGTGTAAGGCTGAGGTTGATATTGGATATAGATCTCTACATTCTTTTTTGAGGCAGGCTGAATGTGAAGTTCACCAATTCAGCTGGAATGACTGCACAGAAATCCTCAGAGACCCTTTCCAGTGCTGACTTTATAGGCACACACCAGGCATTTTGTGAGTGCTGGAGATCTTACTACAGGTCAGGCTCCAGATTTCTGTTTTATTGATCTATGCATTTTTCAGCCAGAGATGGCAGCTGACTAGAGCACACCTGAATTGGAAATAGGTCTACTGGTGTCAGTGTTGGACTGTACATGTTGGCTTCCTCTCACATGTAAAGAAAGTTCCAAGGATCTAAATTTCTGCATTATACTCTGGGTTTTCTTTAATCATGGGATCTATGGTCCTTATAACACAAGCCAAGTCATGGAGTCAGGAGATTGCACATTCTCATCCCAGAGCCATCCAGAGGTGATGAATGACAATTCTTCAAGCCTGTGGCGTAACATGACTCTAATCGAATCATATTTCAAAAGTGAGAAAGAAACAGAATGAAAAGAGTAAAACAGTGTAAGAATCAGAGTGCAGAGTCTGTGTTGTGAAAAGTAGGAGACTGATGAGATGCACATGGGGAGGTGGAGTATTTCTTGAAGCTGAAAGAATTTACACATAGGTTCTTGGGAACCTGATGAAAAATCAGATTGTTCAGAGGAGATTGAAGCTTTTCTTAATTTCAGGAAGCCAGTAATAACGACACAGAAAAGGAATCCTTCTGGGATGGTGCATATGCTGCTTGTGAGCCAGAGAAGGGAAGAGACATGGGAGACAAGGCAGAGCCCCTGGCTCTCAATGAACAGTAACTCCCCAGACTGTGTGGAGGGTTGAGGTTTCTCAAGAAATGGGAAGACACAGAGGAAGCTGGCTTAGTTCTGCTGTAGAACACTGTAAAAGACCAACTCAGCATTCTTGTATAGAAGACAAAGCAGAGTAATTGCTTTCAAAGACACACACACACACACACACACACACACACACACACACACACACACACCAGGACACCAGGTCTGGTCATAGTTTTTATTTTTTGGTGTGAAGAAATTAGTATCTGACAATAATTGCTATGTTAGGACTGAAGTAGTATTGAGGAAGATGGTTTTGTTTTCATCAATACACTGGCCAAATAAATAAAGCTTTGTTTTGGAAGAACAAAACAACAATCCTGGGAAAAGAAGCAGGTACTACCTTGCTAGGATAGAGTCCGTCCTGCATCCTCCACTAATAACATGTGAGAGTGAGCTGGAATAAGTGACTATCTTTTTTGTGTGCCTCAGTTCCTGCTGCTGTAATGTAGAGGGTGGCCTCCTTACGTTTGTAACATTTGCATCAACTCACAAAATTTCTATGCTAGAAGAAAATGGGACAAAGCATTTTACACATTATTTCTCTTTAATTTAGTGTAAAATACCAGAAAATTAAGGTTGACATTATTTATTATTACTTACCTTCACTTGGAATGCAAGAAAAGGTTATTATGGTGCTAATACAATGGAAGGTGACATTTTCCTATAAACTGGCAGGGTGATCAGAGTGTAGAAAATAAGCATGCAGGAGGTATCTCAGCCATCTTAGGTCTGGACTGTGCAGTGCTGGCAGTTGAAGGTTAAGGGTTGCCAGATTCATTGCTCTTTGAGTCAAAGTTTAAAAAAATTATGCCGAGACAATGTTCATTTAAATAATTTATCGCAGGGAAGAAAAATGATTCAGACAGAATGCTAGGTATATATTTTGAATGATATAATTATCCACGGTCTCAAATAGTGGCCTCAGAATAAGATGCATTTTTCTTTAATTTCAGATGCTGTTTTGAGTGTTCTCTCTGATATCAATGAACCTCCCAATGGGTTATGTGCTTCTTACAGACTGAGTATGCACTCAGTACATAGAGATGCTGTACATGATGCTGAAGGGTCTCAGAGACAAATGATGCTGAAGGCTCCCAGAGGACATGGTCTCCTTCCTTCAGGGGAGCATGGTTCTTCCTTTCTCAGGGCAGAACCAGGTGAGGATGCTGAAGAAGAAGTTTTTGCCCGTTGAAGCAGCATTTCCACATTCTAGCTCAGCCAGGGCACAATTACGCAAGACAGGATGGAGTCCCACTCAGGGAAAGCGGTTTGGAAATAAGAAGAGAAAAGTTCAATTATGTTTCCTTTTCTCTTACTTTAGAGAGTGAAGAAGGAGGTTACAAAACCCACGGAATTCGAGGCGAACAAAGCAAGCTCACACCGAATTGTGAGGAGCCGAGAGAGTCAGGGCTGCAGTTAGCACAGCCTGTCCTACTTTCTAAATGTATTTAGTTTTTACAGGAAGGAACTAATTTCTGAGTTAAGTAAACACAATGAGGAGTTTAAAGGAAGTTAAACTAAGCCTGGGCAGCTGTATCCTAGCCAGCAGCTTGGGCCGTTTTCTTGGGTGTTGCTCCCAGCCTGGCTGGCTTGATGCTCATTTCAGTTACAGACATCTGGAGTGTCACCTGTCCCTTCTCTGCATGGTTAACAAGCTGCCAGTGAAGGCTGAAACACTTCTGTCTCTGTTTGTTCGTTAGTTTTAAAAGAACTTTGTGGTGAAATAAATGTGTTCGTTCAGAAGAGTTAAAAAGAACAACTTAATTATTTCACATTTTGGCCTTTAACAATAAGATGGGCTTTTATGGCAATTTACTGGACTGAGCCGACATGTAAATGTGTTGGCTAATGCAGCGGCAATTTACATTTTATGTTATTTTCTTCCTTGTAATTATGGATTTGAGTGGCAAGATTCCTCCCATCCCAGCTGGCAGTGTTAGTTTTAATATTGCCAGTTTTAGGAGAGGCACAATAGACAAGTGTTTTAAAATGTAGTAGGTGCCTTCCAGCTTTATTAGAATGAGTAACAGTGTGATCTATTTTATGCTTTATTCTCTATGGAGAGTGGAGCTGTGTTTTAACAGGACACTATTGGGCTAGGGACTCCAGATGAGTCAAAACATGAGTTTCTTGTGTTGTAACACCGTTCTTCCTCCATAGATGAAGTCTTCTCATTGCCTCGCATGTGACATACATGGCTTATATCTATGTCATGTCTGTCAAATACCATTAATGCACAAGAAACTCCAGCAAGAGTGAGGCCAATAGTTAGCCAGCATTTGGGCTTGGTGAGCTGTGATATATGTCTGTATGTTTCTGTGTGCAGGCACAGCACCTGTGCGTGCATGTAAGGGTCAGAGGAGAGCCTTCGGTGCCCTTTGTTCCTATTCAGTGCCACATTCCCCCAAGATAGAGTCTGTCACGGAATTCAGACCATCCACCCACCTCAAGTGCTGGTGTTATGAGCATGCCTGTCCATGCTTGGTGTTTTGTGTTCATGGTGAGGAACTCAGAGGCCAGCACTTTGGAGTCAAATGTTCTTCCTTGTGGTACCAACTCCATAGTTCTGATTATTTTCTTTTGAAGTCTTGGGTTACCATGAGTTAATAGTGTGTGTGTGTGTGTGTGTGTGTGTGTGTGTGTGTGTAAATAAATGTTCTCTTGTGTTGAGAACAAACCAATAAGCAGCATTCATTCATGAGCTATGCTTCAGTTCCTGCCTTGGTTTTCCTCAATGATGGATTGTAAAGTGTAAGATGAAATTAACCTTTTCCTCCCCAAGTTGGTTTTGGTCAGTGTCTTATCACAGCAAGACAGAAGCAAACTTGACAGAATACATTTTATTTCTAAATCACAATCTACTTTCTTTCAATATTGTCACCCCAAACGTGACAAGTAATAAGATTATCATTTGATTTTTCTTTATCTTTGGGGAAAAATTGAATGTGCAATTCTAATGTATCTTCAAAAGGCTTTTCACATATATTCTTTCCTAGAGCAGTAACCAGGGATGAGCTCTAAATCACTACATCAATACAGAGGGTAAGCAAGGCCAACTATGTCACAGTGAGGTCATGGAAGCAGCTTGACTAGCATGAACTATGTCAGTAAGTCTTTGTGTTCTG
The DNA here is from genome assembly GCF_903995435.1 of Acomys russatus. Taxonomy (NCBI): domain Eukaryota; kingdom Metazoa; phylum Chordata; class Mammalia; order Rodentia; family Muridae; genus Acomys; species Acomys russatus. The sequence continues at coordinate 5,335,368 of NC_067157.1, read as the reverse complement.
GGAGAATTGTTTTAGTCTTTTTCTCACCAGTAGAATTGGACATTAGCATTTTAGACAGCCAGCAAGTGAGAGTGAAGATGCTCACAAGTTTTGATTTTTTTTTCTTCTGATTCTCATGAGTTGATTTTTGAGCCCTTCACAAATTGTACGTCCTTAAGGATGAAGTAACGAGAAACTAATGAAGGTGAAACACAAATTGGTCAGTTTGACAGAAGTAGTTTCTTAAAGCTTCATGGATTTTAATGTACTCAAATTTCCTGTTTCAGGAGTAGATAATGAAGCTTATAGGTACATACTTGGGCACAAGTCATAAGATCATTCCTCAGTTCAATGTAAAATTACATTTTATCAAATGACATTCATGGTTCCATTTTCTCAAGGTGAAGTGGAAAGAGACTGCCTAGCATCAGATCTTCCAGATTCTTAAACATCTCCACTGCTGGCAATTACCAACTCACATTGTGCTTCTTTCTACTATTTATCTTTTGTTATATTCAATAGACTGAATGTTTATTTAGATGTGGATGAATTAATCTAAATATATGATTTGGATGCTGATATTAACCTCCAAATTGTTAGATTATAGATGGTAAAACAGATAGTATTCAATTCCACTTATGTACTATATCTACTGTATGGTAAACATATAAAAACAGTGCTCATTTGACTTATAGCACTGAAACTCAGAGTCTAGCATAGAAATCAAAATCCTCTACTACTGTGGTTAGGGATGAGTGCAAATGTTTTGATGTTAACATTTTCTTTTGAGATGTGATCTCTCTGTGTGGTTCTAGCTAGCCTGGAACTTACTATGTAGACCAGGCTGGCCTCAAACTCACAGAATTCTCTGTCTCCCAAGTTCGGAATTAATGATGCCACTGTGCCTTGTTTTGATGCTAACATTTTATAGACTATAAAGCATTAAATATTTTACTTTTAACTCCAATGAGGATAAGTAACTGTTCCTTCTGACCAAAGCAGACAGCAGGTGAAAGTCAAGGCTAGCTCTCAGTAAGGCAGGGCAGCAACTGCTTGGTTCCACAAAAGATATTGAGAAAGTGTGCTCAATGTTGCAAGTTCTTTTAATTTTTCAAGGGGGCTCATGAATTGTGATTTTTATATAAAACATCCAATATTGGAAATATAAAAATGGATTAAAAATATTTCTTAATACTGCATGAGAGAGACCACATTAAAACAAACAAACACACCATACCTTTTGATTTGGCCCACTGCTGCTAGTTTGTGAGTTATAGTTTATATGGTAATTATAGTATAACTTTTTCTCCTGTGTCATGCTGGGGCACACGCTATAAATCTTCTGGCTGGAAAGTTTTGTCCACATAATCTTTGAATTGACATGCTTACAACAGTACTTGCTGGCTTCCTGACTCTTGGCCAAGCCTGCTCTCCTAGCTGCTGACTTTCTGAAGGCCAGTGTTTTTGTTCAGAGCCAATGATAAGACCTAGCTGGATACTGTTATCCTGCCATTGTCTCTCCCAGATCCTCCTAAGTCTTCTTAAATATTTCTTGATCCTGTCCTCTGTTCAACCTCAATTTCTGATTATCTGCTTCTGTGATTGCTATAAATCATTCCCTAATGTTCTCTATATTGTCTGGGTGGTTTGTTGAAAATGCAAACATAACTTTGTCACCTTTCTTTAGCACTAAGCCTAATCTTAGGGCAACAAAGCGCCTGCATCTGTCTCCTGTCCCATGTTTACTGACTACCACCTCTCCTTTGGTTAACATGAACTGTTTTACATTTCTGTACCACAGATGCCCTTCTCTGAGCCCGTGGCTTTGGTCATGATGTTTATTCCTGGTCTCTGTTCTCTGAGTGACTCACACCCATCTGTTTCTCAGAGCCCCTCCAAGGTAGTGGGTCCTGTAGACAGCTTTCTCCCAGGCTCAGCACATTGCACACATTTTTTGTAAGAATTATTACATTATATCACCATGACCTGTTTATAGCTAGACTGGATCTAAATAATGTGATCTACTTATCTTTGTTTTCTAAATCCTAGTAGATCTCCTGATGAAAAGAGCACAAGTGGAAATGCACAGGGCTGTTCTAGAATCCCTTGGAAGAGCAGCATTACTTAAGAGGTGGATTGAGGAGCTAATTGAAATTCAGGTGAGATGGTGTATGTCATATGGTAGTTTTACACACACACACACAGAGAGAGAGAGGGGGGAGGGGAGGGAGAGAGAGAGAGAGAGGGAGGGAGAGAGAGAGGGGGGAGGGAGGGAGAGAGAAGAGAGGAGGAGGAGGGATAGGGAGGGAGAGAGGAGAGAGAGAGAAGAAGGGAGGAGGGAAGAGATAGAGAGGAGCGTTGGGAGGGAGAGGCGGGAGATAGAGAGGCGGGAGAGAGAGGGAGGGGGCGGAGGGAGATGGGAGGGCGGGAGGAGCGAGATGGCTGGGATTGAGAGAGAGAGAGCGGAGAGTCGGGGGGTGAGAGAGGGAAGCGAGAGAGAGGAGAGGGCGTGGAGGGAAGAGAAGAGCGAGAGGGAGAGGGAGAGGAGGAGGAGGGAAGGGCCGAGAGAGAGGGAGAGTGCGAGAGAGCGGGGAGAGGGGCCGGAGAGGGAGATCGGAGGAGGGAGGGGAGAGGGGGGGGGGGAGAGAGAGGGAACGGAAGAGGAGAGGAGAGGAGGACATGAGGGAGCGGAGAGGAGAGAGAGAGCGAGAGGGAGAGGAGGAGCGAGAGAGAGATCGGGGCAGGGGAGAGGAGATGAGGGGAGAGTAGGATTTTTGAGAGGTCGAGCGAGAGAGCTGGAGGGAGAGAGGGAGAGCGGAAGAGAGAGAGAGGGAGGGGGGAGAGAGAGAGAGAGAGAGAGAGAGGAGAGAGATGAGAGAAAGAGAGAGAGAGGGGAGGAGAGAGAGAGAGAGACCTAATGTGCAGAGATCAATCATTGGCTTGGATAAAACATGTTTTTCTTTAAAAGACATCAAAGAATGACACTGGCTGCCATACAGCTGTCAGAGGAATCCAGAGACAGTGGTTTTTCAATTTTAAGAGATTCCATGTAAAGGTCCCTTGAAGGTTTTACTCTAAGATGCTAAGATGCCTTTTAACTTGGTTGTCCTTTTTCACTACTTGCACTTTGTGCACTAGAGATGACCTGAAGATGTCCTGCATGACTGGTAAATGATATTCATCCCACTGGCTGATTCTAATTGGATTGTAATGACTGTAGTGGACCAGAGGATATGGAAATTCTTGTCCATAAAGAGTTTACAGTCTAGCTGCAGAGACAAAAATGTGAATAATTCAAGAAGTTAGCAGGGTAGAAGGTGGATAGATGGGGTGGAATTCTACTCAAATGGTCCAAGAAGTAAAGAATAAATACCAGAACTCAAATCAGCACACAGCTTCTTCTATCTGGAAAGTCTTGCCACAAAAATGTCAATGGACTTTAATGGTGTTTGTAAGTTATCTGTGTTTAGTCAAACTTGCCAACTCCAGGCACATGGCAGGCTCCTTAGACAGTATTGTTTTATAGAGTTCAAGGAAACAGACTCACAAAGTGAGATTTGCTAGGAAAATAGATGTGATGGTTATTTTATAACATATTGATGCTGCAAAGGGATTCACAGATAACTGGTAAACCATGTCTGAGTTTGTCTGAGGGGTGTCCAGAATACATTAACATGTGCGTCAGTAGACTGAGCTAAGAAGATGGAGTCTAGTCTTCTCAGTGTTAGTGGCCAGTCCACTGAGAGCTGGGACAGAAAAGCAAGAAAACAAAACCAAACAAAACCAAAAACCAACGGTCCTCTGTTCTCAGGTCTTCTGCCTCAGACTGAATTGTATCACTGGCATTGCTGTACTCCAAATTTATGATGGAACTTCTTGACCTTTATTATTAAGGGAACCAGTTACAAAACTTGATATCATATCCTTGTATATTTTTTTACCAATATATGTATCTATATCCACCCCCATGCTTGAGGGACATTTTAGAGGGAAGGTAAAAAGAACCTAAGAGCTAGAGGATGTGGATGCGTGTTTCAAAATAGTGTGCCCTGGTCGTGGCATGGTTGCTACATACATACACTCACAGTTGTTACACTTCTTAAGACCTGTGTAAGATCAAGGCAGTTAAAAATTCCAGCCTGAAGTCGGGAGGAACTCTTGAGACCCCACTGGACGATGAGAAGCTATTGGCACTTGACGGCTGCTGGAGAATGGAGCATCATCTTTTGGGGGGTGGTCATATGGTGATCAAACACCCATGGGCACTAACTGGACACAGTGACTTAATAAGGAAATGAAGACATGAAATTGGCATGAAAATGGGATATGTAAGAAGCATTAAATATTAGTGTTTTCTGTCAAGCTGTAAAACTTTTGCTTTCAACAAGGAATGTAAATCATTTAACTCCCCCCCCCCTCCCGACATTGAAAAACCTTTCTACAATCGTTTTAATCCCCCTTATCAGGTAAAACTTTACGAAATCCCAGCTGCCTTCCCAGAAATTAAGACTTGAGTGGCTCCTCGCTGCTTTCTTTCCTTTCCCTTGCACAGAGTCTTTTTTTCAGACAAGGCACTCACAAGGGACTGTGAGATCAGACTTCAGCCAATAGGGAAAAAGACACATAACGTATGTTAGCTGAAAACCAAGTGAACTGCCTGTCCAAGGGTGCTTACTATCGTGCTTTGGGTCTCAGAGCATTCTTTTTAAGAAATAGACCTGCCTTGCTGGAATGCTTTTGCTTTATGCTTCTGTTTCTTTGTGTGACATCAAGATTAGTCTTTATTTCTAACAAGAGGGCCTCGGTGAGTTCAAGAGAGGCAGTAGGGGTGGATCAGATCATGATACATTGTATCATAAATTATATATATATATATATATATATATATGTGTGTGTGTGTGTGTGTGTGTGTGTGTGTGTGTGTGTGTGTGTATCAATATACATGTATGGTGTATAAGTTTTTCAAAGAATAAATAAAAAAACTGAACCCAGTAAGAATAGAAAAATATATTTAGAAAGCTAATACTGTTAGCCAAGGTCACTGATTGAGTGTATATGTGTGTTTATGTATGTGACTATCTGCATGTGTGTGTCCATGTCCATGTGAGTGTGTGTGTGTGTGTGTGTGTGTGTGTGTATGTATACATTCCCTCCATTGATGGATTATTCCCATCGTCTTCTGGGATTCGGGGTAGCCTCATGGAGCAGGAATTCCATAACAGTACATCTTAACGGCAGTGGACCCGAAGGATGAGAGAGCAGCTGCATATACATACTCTCACTCTCACTTCTGTTAGCTTCTCAGCCTGTGCCAGTAGTCTACGAGGAGGGTAAAATGGCTTCAGGTTTAGCATTCCATAGGCATGGCAGTCACTTAATAAGATTTTCTGTAATTAATATTCATCCTTAGGTTTAGAGCTATGGAAAAATCAGCTTAAGTTCTATAAAAAGATGTTTATTCTGGTAAGAAAACTGTTAGTCCCATGTCTACGTGCAATGATTTTCTTCAACAAAATAATTTTGCCTTATTTCCAAAATAATTTTCAAAGTCATAATTAAAGTAAATATGGAATGGAAAATAAATCTACCTTTAATTAATATATTTGGTGTGAGACATTAGCAGTAACTAAAGCAGGCTCATATATTCACTCCGAGTTACATTTTCTTCTGTATATGTTAACTGAAAAATCTCTTTCATGTTCAAAGAATGGCAATAAAGAGAAATAAGGACAAACAAAAAGACAGTGACATTTTTTTTTTACAGTGACATTTTTTGAGAGCCTGCTATTTGCCAGAAAAATTCATGTCAGTTTGTTTCATTTTCCTGGCAACTCTGGAAGACTGGTGTAGTTTTTCAATTAAAAAAAAAATGAAGAAATTAATGTAACAAGGGCATTGTTTAGTAAGAGGAGTAAAAAGATGACAGAGCCTTTGTGCAGACAGAATTTGTCCTTGCTACCTGCTGTTTGAATGTCTCCCCGTCGTCCTTCAAGCCTCGCCAACTGTTTGTTTTAAGAAAGACACCAAACCAGGTACTGCAAGATGTGAGACACTTGCTTCGTGGTTTTGGTATGACCACCGTAGACTCAGGCACCAGGTGCTTGCGAATGACCCAGGAATTAATTACCTAGTTCATTCATTAGTGTTCATTTTCCTATCAGAGATATAATCACTAATAAGAGCAATTATTTTGGTGTCATTATTGGTGGAATGGAAATACTGTCCTGTTGAATATTCAAATCCATCACCCCAAGCACCTTCTCCAGCAGCATGAGCATATTCTTGTTAAAGTTTGTATCTACCTCCTAGGCTATGATGTCTTGAGATGGAACTGTATTTCATTCACTTGTACTGCCTGGACACTCACTGTGTGGACTGGAATCTGACAAGTGTTATGTACATGTTTGTGGAATGAGTTAAGAGATTATTGAAGCAAAACAATTAAATTAAACTAAAAGTATTTAATCAAGCTATAAAAATTGCTTCTACCTGCTTTCACATACATTTTTATTGTTGTCAGCCTATAACCTTGGTGTAGTCTTTATCACTTACAAAGGGATTTTTTTTTCTGACTATCCAGTTCATTAGTTTTTTACAGGTGCATTGTTAGAAATTCATTTGTGTTATTTCTGATTTAAACAAAATTAATTTGGCTTCACAATTTTTAGCCTTGTTTTGAGAGGCAACCAAAGGCTATCCAGTGAGTTTTAAAGGAACCTCTCGTTTAACCTCTGAGTGGATTAGAACTCAGGTGCCTTAATTTGTGTGTTTAGATAAAGCTACATAGTCTATCTTACAGTTTTCACATACTAAATTAAGTTTTTATGTAACAGGTTTCAGATGCACTATAAATTATTTCCATTAATTGCATAACCTGTAAATAAAGCCAGTACACAGTTATCTGAGTGGTCCTTGTTTAACTGTTTGTGATAGCAAAAGCAACACCTCATCTCAGGCAGAAGGTCAGTCATTAAGAAAAGAAAGGACAATAACTTCTGTTGAGGATGTTGACAAAGGAAACCCTTGTATACTATTGGTGGGAATGCAAACCAGTCCAGTATCTATAGAAATTAGTGTGAAAGAACATCTATTATACAATCTTGTTTACCTTTGGGAAAATATGCACATTAACACACCACAACTACACAAGGGATGGGATAACCATTGAGATGTAACAAGAATAAATTAATAATAAAAAATTAAAAAAATTAAATGTATGATTGATAAACTTCACAGTGGAAAAAAAAAAAAAAAAAAAAAAAAAAAAAAAAAAAAAAAAAAAAAAAAAAAAAACCACACCACAACTATTTGGTCTTCAACCCCATCAGAGACTTGAGAAGGATTGAAACTTAATGACTTGAGTGAACAAAAGTACAGGTTAGCAGCTTCCAAAATGAGAAGGAAAAAAATGATAGAGACAGTTTGCCAAAACTCTCTATAACTTTGGAGCATGATCTTCAGCCTTCTGTCTCAATATAGCTGACAGACATATTTGTGAGGCAGAAACTATTGAAGACTTGCTTACCCTGTCTTGGCAGAGTTTGGTTTTCGACTCTGCCTGCATCCAAGCTTGCCCAATTTTAGGCAGAATTCTGTCTGTGACAGAAATGAGGATGTTTTGCCCAGTGGCTTGTTTGCCACATTGGAAACCATCTCCATAAGGAGATGCTCTTTGATGCTCATCATCTTCTTGAGGTAGGCTGGGTATTGCCAGGAGTTAACCTGTCTGTTGTCAAAGAATCTTTACGATATTAAAAGCTTCTTAAATGCCAAAAAAAAAAAAAAAATGCACATCAGTGTATATTTCAGCACTATCGTAATAGCTACATTATGAAAGCAATTGGGATGCAGAATGACAGAGAAATAAATAGTAAAATGTGAGATTTTACACACACACACACACACACACACACACGAACTTTTTTTTAGCTGTAAAGAAGAATGAGGTTGTGTTGCTTGCAGGACAATAGATGAGTATAATTAGCAAATTAAGCCAGTCTCAGAGACACTAACATTGTATGCTTTCATTTTTGGTCTTAGATGCTATATATTTATGTAAAATCATTTATGCATAAATATGAAGGTAGGTGTGGAACTGTCTAGCAGGACAAAGATGACAGCCAGGAAAGGGAAGCAGGGAGAAAAAGCAAGGTAAAGAGATATTGGAGAGAATATGCCCACCTTACCATAAATAGCTGTTAGAAAACGAAAATCACTTCCTGTGGTAGTCAACCTAACAGGGGAAGATGTCATTTTGACTTACAGGTTGGGAGGGTTCTGTGATTGGTGGAACCCCATCATTTTCAGATGATACATCATGAAAGGAGGCACTTCGGTGAGTAAGGCGCTTACCTCATGACTGCTAGGAGACAAAGAGAACCTGGAAGGGGCTAGGGCTCCCACTTCACTCAGATGCTATACCTGAGTGCCCCAAGGCCTCCCACCAGGTGCTACCTGCAAAGGCCTCCACCAGCTCTCAATAGCATTGTGTGTTGGAGAGCAGGTACTTCACTACCCAGATTCAAGCTATAGTACTAATCTTTTTCTTTCGAGGGAAAAGCTAAAGTTTATCTACTTAATTCTTAAAAGAAATAACACTAAGAAAAATGTAGTTGTGCGTTATGGGTTGTTAATTTTTAATAGATTGAAAATCTAGGCTATTATGTCTTTGTAATATTGGTCTTTGCGTGATATATATCTACATATTCTTTTTTTTCAGCCAATATTTTTGAAGTGTTGTTATTTGGTGTTGAGTGTTGGGTCAGGGAGCAAATTTTCTTACCATACACTGCTAACGCAGAGAAGGAAGTGCTGAAGCTGAAGACCTCCAGAGATTTTGCTGTTTTTTTATTCATGTTACCAGAGAGGGGCAGACCCATGGCCAAATCATGAACTCCTCAAATGAAGATCCATGTTCTTCATCACCACATGGTCCTGTGCACTGTGGATGCATTCTGTGAATGGATACTTACTATAGATACGGAAAAGAGACATTCTGTCTTCTCATAGACTGTCACAAGGACAAGCATAGTTATTGCCTTTAGCCAGTAAGTAAAGGTGTGGGATTGTTCTCTTTGGTTTAACTTGTACTTTCATTTCTTTTACATTGTTTAGGTCATTTTTTTTCCTCCAGAAAAGTAGTATAATGGGAAGACAGGGAGTGAAGAACCTTGGCTGCTTTATCAGATAAGATGCTTTCTGCAGCAAGTAAAAATTTTTGGTAACAAAATAGCTCAAAGAATAATGTTTATTATCGCACATAAGTGGAAGGCCTGAGATAAAGTGGTTTCAAGGTCAGACAAGCAAGCAGTTCAATAAAGACGTCAAGAGTGCAGATTTTCGCAGCTTTGTAGTCTGCCTTCCTCAGAGAGAAGGGGCCTTTCACCTTGTCCTTTCTCTCCACTGTTGAGGATGGCTGCAGCAGCTCCTAGCATCATTACAAACCCTGAATACAGAGCCAAATTTCTCAGCTGTATGTTGACTTCACAGTACGGAAGGACTGCTCAGCCCCATCCCTGTGCAGCCTCTTTATGTCACCTTAGCTAGTTTCATCAGGACCATCTTAAAGTCAGTCCCTCTGAGGGGACTATTGTTGGCAATACACAACCATTATGTAGTCTTTAAAAACCAGAGACTATGTTTTCTCTGACTCTTCAGGCATGTAGATTTTGACATATGTATTGAATTCATTATTAGGAATATATTTTGCTTGTATCTCGTTTTGTTTTAAAATTAATTTGATTTCAGGATATTTTGTAATTTGACTGGGGCTACACTGAGGGTTAAGGGAAAGCTCTACTTTGTTTTAAATAGAATTGCCACTATTGCTTTAGATTAATGAAATTCTATTGTCTCCCCATTTGCCATCAGCACTAGGCCTCTCAGGGGCTCTGTATTCTCCTATAGCTTGTGGCTGCCAGAAAGGGACAGCTGACACCTAAAATAACTCTATTTCCCCAGCAGAATTAATTAAATAAAGATTTCACTCTAAGAGAAAATCGTTACATAGATTGACATCTGCATGTCTGGGAAACTGCTTCAATATGGAGGTAGGAATCTAGTCATCCCTGGCAATGAGGTTATAAAGTAAACTGTGGAAAAATGAATCCGACTGCTAACTGTTGAGAGTACCAAGCACTTGTTAAAGAAAGTCCTCTGATTTCATCTTCATCCTGGCAAGTGCGTGGCCACTGGGAGATCCAGTGAGCACATCTCCTCTTAGGTCCTGGAGAGTGTGATGGGTGGAGGATCTTCAAAATGTGCTGCTCTACCCACAAAAGCAGGGAGGAAGGATCGAGGAAGGATTCGTTGGCCTACTAATACTTAGAGGTTGATATGATAAATCAAAGAATGCGAGAAAAACCTTTTAGGCAGGGCGATTTTCCACCCCAAGAATGTATATTATTAAACTCTGCAGATAGTACTATCTGCTGCACACAGAAAGGGATACTGAAAAACAGGAAGGTAGCTTTTGCTTCCAAAAACTCATTATTGTCAGCAACAACCAATTACTTTTTACAAATGCCCATATGGAAATAATGGATTAGGTACTTAGAGTTTTTTTTTCAATCCCAATTACTATAGAATACTCCCAAATAATTTTATACATGCATCTGATTTAAATTGTGTATTAATTGGTTTGGGCACTAAGTCAGACTGTCTGGCACTAATGATAAAGCTGGGTGAACAATCTGGTAATGAAAGGACCTAGACAGAGCTGCTGCAGGAATGGAATTTCGCGAGGAGCTCTAATATCCACGATTCATTAGGGAACGCTCTCCCATGTCCCAAGCTGTGTATTCATTTATTTCAATATATGGACTAACTTGTTCAAATATATTTTCCAGGAAACACATTTTTAAAAAAGTATTGAAATGAAAAATTATATTCCTCACATTAAAAAAATAGAACCAAGGATGATTTAAAAAAAAGGAATATGAGTTACTTGATGATATTATAGTCCCCCAGACCTTAGCATAACTGATTCCATGATGGAAATTCAGGCCTTTGGACCCAGCGTGTAGGCAGCAACACCTGCCAGGACTAAACAAAGGCCTCATCCTTGAAAGTCCATAGCTCAGGGAAAGTCCCTAAATGTACTAACCTTAATCTCTGGCTTCTTTAGTTCTTATTCTGGCTAACTATTCTTGCTAAGTTGTGTCAACCAAGGATGTGGGTTTTGTGCTTAAAACTCCCTCCAAACTCTCCCATACACCCCTATTTACTCTTCTTCAAGTTCATTATTTCTTTTTTCATCAAGTGTTCTTACATACACACTTTCCCTAAGGCCTTGAGGTGCATCTTTGGGCTATTTATCTTTTTTTTTTTTTTTTAATTTTTTATTAGTTTATTCTTGTTACATCTCAATGGTTATACCATCCCTTGTATCCTCCCATTCTTCCCTCCCTCCCATTTTCCCCTTAGTCCCCTCCCCTATGACTGTTCCTGAGGGGGATTACCTCCCCCTGTATATGCTCATAGGGTATCAAGTCTCTTCTTGGTAACCTGCTATCCTTCCTCTGAGTGTTACCAGGTCTCCCCCTCCAGGGGACATGGTCAAATATGAGGCACCAGAGTACGTGTGAAAGTCATACCCTACTCTCCATTCAACTGTGGAGAATGTTCTGCCCATTGGCTAGATCTGGGTAGGGGTTTAAAGTTTACCTCCTGTATTGTCCTAGGCTGGTGCCTTAGTTTGAGCGGGACCCCTGGGCCCAAATCTGCTTATCATAATGTTCTACTTGTAGGTTTCTAAGACCCTCTGGATCTTTCTACTTTGCTATTCTCCCATGCTTCTCTCATCTCTAGTCCCAATAGGATGTCCTCCCCTCTGTCCCAGTTTCCTGGTAAGTGAAGGCTTTCGTGGGACATGCCCCTTGGGCTAGTATGCAGATAGAAGTGAGTATATACCATTTGAGTCTTTCTGCTTCTGGGTTAACTCACTCATTATGATCATTTCTAGCTCAATCCATTTGTCCACAAATTTCAGGAATTCCTTGTTTTTAATAGCTGGGTAGTATTCCATAGTGTATATGTACCACAGTTTCTTTATCCACTCTTCTACTGAGGGACACTTAGGCTGTTTCCATGTTCTGGCTATTATGAATAAGGCTGCTATGAACATGGTAGAGCAAATTTTCTTTCTGTGTGCTGGAGCATCTTCTGGGTCACAGAGCAAGCCTCAACAGATACAAGAGGATTGAAATAAAACCTTGTATCCTATCAGATCACCATGCTCTGAAGGCTATTTATCTTATATCTTTCTGGTTTTTTAACTTAAGGACTCATAACTATAAATTTTCCTCTTAGTGTCACATTGTCTCTATTTGTACTCCCATTTTAACTTGCTTCTAAGAATTTTAAAATTTCATCTGCAAATTCTTCAGGTACTACTAGTTATCTAAAACTATTCTTCATGTATTTGTGTAATTTCTATAGTTTCTCTTGGTGTTGATTGTTTTACTATAGTATGACCGGATAGGAAAGAGTTAAAATTTTATTCAAGGGCTGGATATAATATATACATAGTTATCATTCATTTATTAACTTAATATACATTAGCTGAAACTTTTATTAATTTTTTGAATTACAGATAGTTTCATAGACCTTAAAGATACACAGTAGAAGTAAAGAGAATTAAGCAAATGCAGATGCATATTTATAATTTATGATTAATATAGAAAATAGATAATTTATTTGAGAGGAAAGAGGCCACTTAAGAGACTACAGTAGAAACAAAAGTGGTAGACAACTAAGAATCCGGCTCAGCACATCAGCAGATCTTCCATAAGTGCTCTGAAATCTACAGGAGGGGAGAGAACAAAGGGATCTATCTAGTCAGTTTTATTTAGCTATGATATCAGCAGTGCATATAAAAAGATTAAATCTCTAGCCTAGCTCAACTGGATTATTGTTTGATTAAATAGTAGCCTTGTTTTATTGCCCTATGCATTTCATTGGTTTTATTACATGCTCTCTCCTCATTATTAGAATAATTTACAATTTTAGCACATAATCAAGACTTATCAAAAAGAAAGTGGGGATCTGAAATATACCTTGAATATATTAAACATATTCATTGCTCTGCTGACCTTTAGGTGCTAACTGTGGTTGTCCATCAATAGATTAATAATCACCTATTTCTCAACATTCAACTAGAAAAATGAGAAACCAAAGTGTGTCAAGACAAAAAGAAGCTCTTTTTAAAATTTTTAAATTTGTTTTAAAAAATTTATTCACATTACATCCCAATCATAGCCCCCTCCCTTGTGTCCTCCCTATCCCACCCTTCCTCCTTTTTCCTCCCACTCCCCTCCTCTAGTCCTCGGAGAGGGGGAGCCCTTCTCCCCTACCAGCTGACCCCAGCCTATCAAGTCTCATCAGGACTGCCTGCATCCTTTTCCTCTGTAGCCTGGCAAAGCACTTCACCAGAGGGAAGTGATCGAAGTGCAGGCAAGAGAGTCCATGGCAGATACAGCCCCTGCTCCCCTTAGTTGGGGACCCATATCGAGGCAGAGCTGTCTATTAGCTACATCTGAGTCAGGGGCCTAGGTCTTCTTCATGCCTGGTTCTTTTTTTTGGTGCATCAGTCTCTACTGGCCAGCCTGGGTCCAGATTTGTTAGCTCTGTTAATTTTCTTGTGGAGCTCCTGTCCTCTTTGTGTCCTTCTATGCCCCCCACTCTTCCATAGGACTCCCTGAGCTCTGGCCAAAGTTTGGCTGTGAGACTCAGTTCCTGCTTTGATCCCCTCTGGTTGGAGTCTTTCAGAGGACATCTGTGGTAGGCTATTATACTGCTGCCTCCCTTCATCTGTTTCCAGTGTCTACTCTACTTGACCTCAAGTGAGAATTAAGCATTCTCCCTAGAGCTCTCCTTGTTACTTAGCTTTTTTAGATCTGTGGATTGTAGTATGGTTGTCCTGTACTGTATGGCTAATATCCACTTATAAATGATGTACACCATGTGTGTCTTTCTAGGTCTGGGTTACTTCACTCAGGATGATCTTTTCCAGCTCCATCCATTTGCCTGCAAATTTCATGGTGTCCTTGTTTTTCATAGCTGAATAGTGTTTGATTGTATAAATGTACCACAGTTTCTTTATCCATTCTTTGGTTGAGCAATAGCTGAGTTGTTTCCAGTTTCTGGATATTACAAATAATACAGCTATGAAAATAGTAGAGCAAATGTTGTACGGTGGAACTTCTTTTGGTATATGCCCGGGAGTGGTATAGCTGAGTCTTGGGGTAGAGCTGCTCCCAATTTTCTGAGAACACTCTAGTTATCTCTCTGCTTCATAAATACTGAAACACAGGAAGACAAAATACAAACAAGGAAGTCTCCTAGGAAACAAAAAGGGAAGAAATACGAGTATGCTCTGGATATTAAACAGTGCATATCCTACTCTGCAGCCTGAGGCTTCTGAAATGAACACTTGATGACACTGCAGAACTAAAAAGAAGCACAGGAACCAAATAGCTTTGGCTCTAGACTCCTATTACTGACCTGATAAATACAGAATAATGGCTTATCAGAACTGCTAATATAACGTGTGTGTATGTGTGTGTGTGTGTGTGTGTGTGTGTGTGTGTGTGTGTGTGTGTGTGTGTGTGCTATGAGAAAGAGACAGAAAGATAAAGAGATATACACACACAGAGAGACAGACAGACAGACAGATAGATACAGACACACACACACACACACACAGAGGGATACATACAAAGAGAGAGAAGGATAAACAGGAAGAGACAGAGAGAGACAGAAGAAAAAGAGAAGACGGTGAATCCTCCTGGACCTGACAGTTGCTGGGTGCAAATTCAACGAAACCAACTCTTTGAGAGGAGAATGGTTTTGTGGGTCAAATGAGGAACTCAGCTTTAAATTATGTAGGCTAAATATGAAGTGTGTGTGTGTGTGTGTGTGTGTGTGTGTGTGTGTGTGTGTGTGTGTGTGTGTGTGCATGCACGCATGTGGAAGGCTTAAGAAGAAATGGACTTTGGTATTGCAAGCTTCATTGGGAAGGAACTGATGAAGCTGTACTTTGGCCAGGATAAGAGAAGACATCTAGACTTGTCTGAGGAGAGCCAGGGGACAAGCTTTCCAAAGCAGCAGTTGGTGATTATTGGTTTGAGTAAAAATGGTTCCCATAGGCACATTAGGAGGTATGGCCGTATTGGAATACATGTGGTCTTGTTGGAGGGAGTGTGTCTTATTCTCTTCCCACTGCCTGTAGATAAAGATGTAGAACTCTCAGCTCCTCCAGCACGATGTCTGTCTGCACACTGCCATGCTTTATACCATGATGCCAATGGACTAATCCACTGAAACTGTAAGCCAGCCCCAATGAAATGTTTTCCTTTGTAAGTTGTCTTGGTTATGGTGTCTCTTCACAGCAATAAAATCCTAAGTAAGACAATGACTTAACCCTAAACTTGAAGATCCTTGCATCACAAAGCCCAGCTGCTCCAGTTCTAGCATCATATATGGCTAGCAGAGAAGCTTAGGAGGTAGCTGTCAGATAATTGTTAAAGAAGATGTCTCTCCAGAAAAATTAAACTGAACAGTTTTCAAGCTCTTGTTAGGAAGGCATTCCAAAGCAGTGTGCACTTAAAGAATTATAAATAAACACCATTGTTCCCATTAGCCCAAATGCACTAGTTGGTGCTGAGTCTTCAGTCTCACTCAGGGTATGTAGAAATAGTAGGATATATAAATACAAATGCAAGCAGAATGCCAAAGCATTTTAAAGATGAGGCATGCATGTCCTAGAAAGCCAACAGACTGTAATTTGAAATCTTCACTTAGAATGACTTTCTTGCTTCTAATATTTTACAAACAAGCAAGCAAACAAACAAACAAACAAGGTGGTATTAGAAACAGTTACTCCTTTTACAAATCGATGCCTTTCTCTTTAAGTGCCTTCTGATATGTCACAACATTTCAGAGATGAACAGAAAGTTGCCAGAGCTCTGTATTTGCATCATGGCTGCTCTCTGAGCTTCAGATGGCATTCTAAACCCACACCAAACCCTTTGGCAAGGCTGTTGCAATCAGGTGAGGTCTGTTCTTGGCCTTTGCCTTTGGGTAGTAATACTTCCTCTGGGAAAAAGAAATAATTCATAGTATAATCTGCCAAGGTCACAACTTCTCCAGTATTTTAGATTGTCCTTTCCAAAGTATAAGGTCAGGGAATAAATCTTCAGCACAGAATGTCATGAATGACATCAGCCAGAGACTTTGTGAAAAAGAACTTGGCATCACACAGATATACAAACGAAGACATAAAACCCAGTCACAGTCTATACATCAGCCTTGTCAGAAAGCAAATCATAAGGCACTTGAGAAAGGAGGGCATTTGCTTTCCAGGGGCCTTAGTATTACCTTCTGTTTATATCAGCAGATAGGCCCTGCAAAAGAGAATATCCCTGATTAGCAGCATATTCAAAGTCTCAAGGGATGCCATGATGTGGAGACTTCATTTGTGTGTGGTTGTTTCCCTCTTAACTTCTTGATCCGAAAGTGTTGGTGTTTGTCCATTTTCAGTTTTACTAAAAATTTCCCAGTCTACATGTATGGCCTTCTTTCTTGATTAGGAATTCGAGCACATTTGGCATTGAGACACGCTCTAACCAGCGAAACTTGACCTTGAGTTTATTTGCTGGAAGAACCTGGGCTTCGCGCAGTTCCTCTAACTTTTGATAAGTGCATACAAACGAGAATAGGTGAAAATACAGATACAAAGCACCTTGAATGGTCATATGTTAGGAAACTCGCTGTGGCTCATACAAAGAAGACAGGAAGCTAAATCATCCCAGCTCAGTGTGACACTTAAGAGGAAAGAGTATTTGCTCCAGAAATAAAGCTAAATTTACTTATGCCAGAAAGGGCTACCTCAGGAGCAAAGTCACAAGGGCAAACCTATATCAGAACAGGAGTAGACTGTTTCAGTATCAAAGAAAGGCTCTGATGGTCTCTTTATAGCTTGGTGCCTCTCACTCAGAGTAGGACTCCAGTTGACGGTGAGAAAACAGATGACTGAATGGAGGAATTCTTTAGTTAAACTCATCCATGAATTTAAGTTTGCGTGAGTGTTTCAATAATATCAGAATAATTCTCTAAGTTCTTTGCTAGTAAGTTACTTATGTCAGTAATGGTAAGCTCCCTCTATACCAGTGATTCTCAATTAACAGGGAGAGGTTGAATGACCCTTTCCCAGAGATTGCCTGAGATCATTGAAAAATATAGCTAATAACACGATGAATTATAACAGTAGAAAAATTATGGTTATGAAGTAGCAATGAAAATTTTACTGTTGCGGGGGCGGGGGGGTCACCACAGCATGAGAAACTGTATCAGAAAATCACGGCATTAGGAAGGTTGAGAACCACTGCTCTGTACTGTGTTTATGTGATCAATGATTTCTATTTGATTTTAATTTTATAGAACACATATATTTGATTGGGCACCAGAATGGCAAGATGTAGACCATTCGTAAAAAGAAGTGTATCGTTTATATGACAGCTTCGCGGCGGTTGGAAACAGGATCTTCTGAGATTATGCCATCTCTATGCAGCATTAGAGAAAAGCTATTCCTTTCCTCTAATTATGCAGCATTTTGCATGGTGCTCTGGGATACAAACTACTTGGGGCTTAAGAGAGCACACAGCAGCTTGAGTCAGTATTGTCAAGTGAATGTACAAATGAATAACAATAAAACCAAATAATAAAACGGGTGTTTTTCTTGGCATTTTATTCAAATATGCTATAGCACAAATGTGTTATTTGAATTCTTTTCACATGTAATTAAACTACACGGAGGGAAGGAAAATCTGGCAAAGTGAAGCCCAGGGAAGGACAGATAAAAGAACAGGCATTTTATCAGCTCACCATCACCCCTCTGTATTTTGATAAGAGGGGAAAAAAAAAGTCTAGTATTTAAAGGTCTGTTGAAAGGCTCCATATTACTGAATAAATGTGCTATTAATTGTAGGAGCAGCCGTTTATTTTCAATCTGTACTTTATGCTCTTAAAAAATACACTAATAATTTCTAACACTCAGAAGACAGCCACCTGCAGAGCTTTTCTGGTGGCTTCTGACCTGCCCTACATCGTTAATAGAGCCAATCTTACTAACAGGGTTGATGTCAAACCAGTTTCTTCCTTCTCACAAAATTATTTAAAGATGTGTCTTTAACCACCCTCACAGTGCCAAGCTGTTCTCTGAATGTCAGTCCTCTGCCATTAGGAGAATTGTCTTAGATAATGTCACGCCAGCTCTTGAAATGTTAATCTTTGTGCTTTCTTGTATGTGACCCTTCCTTTGTTCAGTTGTAGGTATTTTCATTGCCCCGAGGGGGCCTAGATTTATAACAGCCATGCAAAGAGGAAAGTTATGGTAGGTACGACACTTTTGAAAGTTCAGTCTTTTGATAGTTTATATTTTGTTGAGAAAAGGATCACAGAGATTCTGAAGCGGAACTGATGTCCTCCAGCGCCCTGGATTCAGCCAGCTCTGTCTGAGCTACCCCTAAGCATGTGTCCTTATTAAAGTCTTCAGGGCCTCAGAAGGATTCTCACATCCTGGGTGAGAAAGTCTCTGGGTTCCTAGAAGGACAGAGATGGCTACAAAGCAAAACACGTTTCCAGTAAGCATTCTTTGAAGTGTAGAGAAGGTATCCACGTTGTATAAGCCCCATACTAGCCATCTTTAGCTTTCCAAGTCCAGGGTGAAAAATCAGTCTCAGCAGTGATTCTTGCTCTAACTGGCAAAGAGGATATCGTAAAAGAAAAAGAAAAGGGTTCAGTTTAGCAGATAAGCCATCAAATGTAAAGGAATTGTGCTCCCAAGATTACAGTGGACTTTCACTGACCTGGGAAGGATGCTAGGTCAGTTTCTTACACATTCTACTTACAACAGAATTCTGGTTCCACCTGGACCCTTGGAACCTATCATTTATTCCTTCCTTGAAGAGCTTCACCAAGATGCTGGTCCTTTTCTTGTTATCATTTCCTTGCTAAGACCTTTTATTTCATCCACACCCCACCACCCGTCTGTTCTGTATATTTTCTCTGTAATAATTACAGTGCATTATAGAACTGAAGGTTCTGTTTAGTAATTGTGGTTTGAATAAGAATGGTCTCCATAGGCTCATAGAACTCTTTGAGAAGAATTAGGAGGTATGGTATTAGCAGAGGAGGCATGTTATTGGGGATGAATTTGGAGGTTTTAAAATCCATGGCCAAGGCTAATCTCCTAATCTCTCCCCCCCTCCCTGCTCGCATCTTAATGGATCAGATGTGAACTCTCAGGTACTGCTCCAGTACCATGCCTACCTGCCTGCTTCTGTGTCTCCTAACCTGCTGGGCACCACTAACCTTTTAAAACTTGATTCCAGGCCCCAGTTAAATATCTTCTTCTATTAGTTAGTTGCCTTGGTCATGGTATCTCTTCACAGCAATAGAACAGTAGCTAAGAATAGTAATCTAGAGAAATACTTAAAAAAAAAAAAAGAATTTTAGTGGCCATTTTACTGAAATTCATTACATTTCAACACACCTTTTCATTAATCACAATGAGCAATTCAAAAGCCAAATAAGAACACGGCAGTGGCATCAGCAATAACAAACCGAATCTTAATGATTGTATTCTCAGTAGAGGAGGAAACCGAAGTAGGAAGAAGCAAGTTTCACTCAATGGCACAGCTAATAGAGCTGGCAGAAGAGCGGAAGCGGCATCCCAGTGGGGTGAAGGTTAGGAGTGATATCCCAGGAAGGACATGTCTTCTGGAGAACATCACTGAGTG
Source organism: Acomys russatus (assembly GCF_903995435.1). Taxonomy (NCBI): domain Eukaryota; kingdom Metazoa; phylum Chordata; class Mammalia; order Rodentia; family Muridae; genus Acomys; species Acomys russatus. The sequence continues at coordinate 5,315,590 of NC_067157.1, read as the reverse complement.
GATCCATTTTGGGAATAGAGAACATGCTTACTCAGAATATCAGAAGGAATACTTAATAAAAAGGCTCTTTGACTGAGTAAACTTTAGTACCAGGTCAAAAGCATCAATGAAGAACAGCTTGCCATGCAGTTGAAGCTCTTTGAAGTGACAGGCACTTTTTTTCTTGTGATGTTCCAGAGAGTGCAATGGTGGCCGGAATGCCAAGAAGGAACAGTACATCGCAGAGCTGGAGGGAGCGCCATGGGTGGTGGGAAGACAACCTCTCCTGCTCCAGAGATCCGCAGGAAGGGAGGGGCGGTCTCATTGCCCTATCTCCTTCCAGGAGGAAAGGAACACAGCCTAGGGGATCCCCAGGAATAAAGAGAAAGCAGCTTTGCTACTGCTTTGATTTTTGGAATTCAGTGCTTCAGCCAGCTGCTAGATTTCCAGTCCTGGGAGGGCATCCTGGCACAGGATGCCTCTGGCTTCCCAGGGAGCAGAGCTGTGCCCTGGGGAGGGGGCGCAAGGCTCAAGTGAAAAGGTGCCAATCTAGATTTGCTCACAGTGCTTTACTACATCCTGGAGAAAGGTGGAGCCAGAGGTAAAGGAGAGCAGGGAATGCTGAAACCAGTTATCAGGCTGAAAACGGAGAGCAGGAGAAGGCACAGTCAACTTTGGTTGGGACCTCGAGGCTTGGTTTAATTCATCTGGTGACCATGAAATAGGCTATTGAATAGGAAATATCTGCTCTCTGCAGGCAGTCTTACCCCCAGAGAGGTACTCGGAAATGTTGGGAGACACTTTGCTCACACCTGGGTACAGGGCGGGTGCAACCTGCACCTGGAGAGAACAGGGCTGGAAAAGCTACTACAGAGCTTTCCTTATGGTGGATAATGTTAGAAGTTCAGCACCATGGTTGTCTTTGGGGTTACTGCTCATCTTTTTTTTTTTTTAAGACTGAATTTCAGAAAAACTTCTCAGTTCCACACATGGACTTGACCCAGCTTGGATTAGTTGGACAATGTGTGAAGATATTGGCACCAGTGTCATAGTAGATAGAGGTGATCATGACTGCTGTTCCTGTGCCAGGTGACACAGAGAGTACTCTAGTCACTGTCTACTCATTTATGTCTGACCCTTTCTGGCACTCAGCAGCTGGCCACAGACTTGTAACTTGGCCACAAGTATAAATTTCTGGTCTTTACTTTGCCCATTTCTGAGATGACCATACACCCAACTATGTCAGAATTAACGCCCTACTAGTTTAAAGTGTATCTCTTCAGTCACAGAAGACGATGGACCTCTGCGTTGGTCTTTCACAGACTTATCACATCCTATAACTTGTCTGTACTTAGTGCAGACAGAGGCGCAGGGCTCAGCGCTCTGGATCCCCTCAGTGCCACTCTATTCCTCAGTAACTGCTAAGTGTGTCTTGTGATGATGTTGGTCTCCCTGCAGCTTTTCCAAACTTTATTTGCTTAACGTCTAATGAAATGCTTATATTTGGACCATGCTGTGAAAACAGATATATATTTTAAGAGCCTTATTGAAAATCACTGTGGAGGATCAAGATTTCCTGTGGTGTGAAAATATTTTTTCTTCTATGAGGAAGGGAGGAAGCATTCCGCACAGTGTGGCAGGTGTTCGTATGTGTGCATATGTGGATGTGGACCCAGAGAAGCCCAGAAGAGCTTTCCTTACCTCAAGGAGGAGGGTCCACGTGTCCAGAGTGACTCCTGTGCATATGGCCAATGTGTGTTCTAGGTGTTGGCCCAGTTATTTTCGTTAGAGGAAGGAGATGTCCAGAGATGGGAACAGGCTGCCAGTGATCTTAGGCTGGGGAGTTAGGCTGGGGAGAAGTTTGAGGTAGGGACAAAGTAGAAAAAAAAAATCCCATTTTTACCATTCAAACTCATCTATAGGCAGATATAGAGCAAGGAATGTATTTTTGCGCTTTGTACATTTCTCTTAGAGGGAATGTGTGTGTGAGAGGAAAGAGATGGGAGGGGGGAGAGGAAGATAGTTAACGTTAGAAATAGCTCAGTGTTGCCAAGTACCTGGGAAATATTTTCTCTACATAGTTTTTGTCAGAAAACCAGGTTATCAGCTTGGCTGAAAGGCTGAAGATTAGGCCAGGGACAGATTGTACCTAGAACTTTGACCAGAACGGCACCTTGGGTACATCTGCCCCTTGCATGGGACATTTCTATTTCTCATTCATTCCAACAGATTTGAAGAAGCTCAGGTTCACATAACTGTGAGTGTATACATGTATGTGTGCATGTGCATATGCATGCGTGTGTGTGTGTGTGTGTGTGTGTGTGTGTGTGTTTGTTAATTGGTAAAGTAGAAACTTTTTTCAGAAAACAAGAGTGTGTGATTTTTTTTTTAAAATTATTACTGTTTTTAGATTATAATAATAATTACATCATTTCTCCCATCTCTTGTCCCTTTCCTCCCACCACCCCATACAATAAAAACCTCTTAGCTCTCTTTCACATTCATGGGGTCTTTAATACAAAAATAAAGTGGCTGTCCCTTACATGCTCACACACAACCTGCTCTGCCCATTCTGCGTGTGCCGACTTGTCTTCCAGGAATTCACTTCAGAGCAAGATTCCTTCTGCGAAGCGTGCTAATGGGCTTCAGAGAGCCAGGGAAGCTCTTGGTGTGTGGACACAGTTTGTATGTATATTCAGAATGAATACGTCATGGCAAAGAACTCCATAGCTTACACGGCTGTAGGCTCCCTGGTGATAGCATACTGGTTATCTGCTGTTTGGATTCCTTAACACGAGTCCAGCAAGAGAGATAAGACATGGAAATAAATAGCTTTCAAGGTGGGAAAGCCTGTTCAGGGCATTTTGAGACAGACAGATGACCTTGGGTGACACACAGCTTACTGTGGCTTAAGAGTGAGTGAGGTGTGCACAGAAAAGCAAAGGAAAGAAGTGATTCAGAATAGTTAAGGAAGGCTAGCTACAAAGTTGCAAACAACAGCTTAGCTATTTGCACACTTTTACATAAACAATATAAAGATCTCCAAATGATATTAATGACTAAGTACATTTTGTTCACCAGGTATGAAATGGAGCTGTGTGGATCACTGGCCTTCTCCATTAGGGCCGCATTTGTCTCATTTGACAAGCGCACACTGGCCGTCACTGTCTCACACTGTGGCCATGTTCTGTCAGCTGTCATAATGCCTTTTCTAGACAATGAGCCAGTGAGTTTTTGCTGCAGTGCACACAGAGATTGGAATCTAAAGCTGAGTGGTTCTCATGAACTTTCTATTCTTCGGTGCAGTCTTGCTTGAAGTGCCACACATTGACCACCAGATGGCAATCCTATACAGCCGAGCCCCGCGTTCACCCGCGATACCACAGGCCGCCTGGGATTCTCCATGACCCTGGAGAGAGTGAGCGATAGCGGAGCTTGATGAATGAGCTGATGTAAGGGCCAGAATGTCAAATAGAGTTGTCTAAAGAGACTTTCAAGAAATCAAATCGATGATATCCGAGGTGACAAAAAGCAGGAAGTGCCTGTCTGCTTTTCACATTTACATTTTTAAAAATTTGAGATGCCTCAGGCATGACTGTTGCTGGGCCACAGATACGGTGCATAATTAATATAAAACCTGAGCTCTTACCCCTTTCCAAAGCCGGCTCTTCTCTCTCCTTTCTGTTTTCCTTAGTCAGGCTCCTGTTTTCCAGGCGCCTGGGATGAGAGCTTTCTGAATCTTGGCTTTGACTCTCTAGCCTCCTTCCCGTGCTATAGAATCACACCATATTGCTAGTTTTTCCATCTGTCTTCCTGACTCAATTCTCCTTTGTCTCAATGCTTTCACAACTGTATCATTAAAATGATAATTACATAGAATTTAATGGAAAATGAAATTGATAAGTAAATAAAATATTTAATGACAGTTACATAAATATCAGTACCATAGCTGTGTAGTTGGTCTGTCTAAAATATGTTGCTCATTCCAATAAAGAAAACTGACACAACTTGTAAATTACAGTCTACTCGCGCTCATTTATTCCCTCTTTCAGAAAGATCCTCTTGGAGCTCTATGTCAGCTCCTACTGTCAGAAGCTGTGGGACTAGGAAGGGTCCTCAAGGAGCCATGTCCTCAGGGACACAATCTCCCTGAACATCTCAAGCTGTTTCTGTGCTCAGGACTATAACAAGCCTCTAAAAGTCCCATCAAAGACAGCAGCAGTTTGCTGTATGCTGAGCTGCCTTGAAAAGGATGGGGGTTTGGGAACTGGCTTTCCAGCTGATCTTTCCACATTTTCTGTTTTTTGACTTAGCAAGTGGGCTTTCTCTTACTTGGTCTGCTTAAGTCTCAATGTAATAGTTGCACAGTAAATACTCGTTGAAGGAAAGGGTGATTAAGGCAAGACTCCAAATCCTGCTATGATTTCCAGAACTGTAATTCCAAACAGGCCCACAACATGAGAACTGTATAAGCAGTCTTTAAAGATTTGTTGACATTTGCTTGGATACTTCTAATTCCTTCATAGCCAAGGTTGAAAGTTATACCACAACCACCTAGGCCCCCTCCTTTGGCAAATCATTGTTTTTGTCATTTGTTCCACAGCCATTGAATAGTTTGGTTTATATTTTAATACAACCACGTGTGTATAGCGAGTGCAGCCCTGCTTACCTACTCATAAGTACTGAACTCCAGAGGCAAGTCGGTTGGACATTTTGTTACTTATTGAACCTATAATAATTCTGATGCTCTAGTTCTGACTCTGCTATGGAGTGGAGGATGCAGCTTTTCCCTCCACCATGATCCCTTTGGCATTTGCAATGTACGAAAACAAAATATTTGTAGCTACTCATCTGAAATTCATGTCTACCTGGGCTTCTTGTGTTTTTATGTGCTAAGTCCTGGAAACCTAACTCTCAACCGCACACAGGCAGCAACAATTCTGTCCTAATATCTAATTTAGTTCCTCTTCGTTCTGGCTTGATCACTTTTGAATGCCTCCTCTGTTCTGAGGACCTGTAGGTCTAACCTCATGGCCACTGCCCTGAAATTGACTTGGCTTTGTTTCTTTAGACTGGAGTGTGTTTGGCTTTACTTGTTGCATCTATCACCACTTTCCCTTTAAGCACACTCAGTTGTGGAATTCTCTCTGCCTGTTTTGTTGATTTTATGTCTGTGGACCTGCTTCCTGGCCACATTATTGGTTCCCCTTGCAGATAAATCCATGCTTTCTCTATTTCCAGAGAATTGGGGCTTTTGTGTTTTTATTTCCATTTACTCTACATTTTATTGTGAACTCTGGAAGGAGGCTTGCCTGTATGGCAAGCAGAGAATTCACACACACACACACACACACACACACACACACACACACACACACACACACACACGAGGAAATATATTTACTTTCTACTCACATGTGATGGTAACTTGGGACAAGAATGACATTATGTGTTAGAGAACAAGAAACAGGATTACATGGTGACAAAGAGTGAAATGGCATTTTCAAGTCGGCTTCTTACCATATACATTCTGAAGTTTACATTGGTACATGGTCTAGTGTAAGTTGTTATTCATTGGTTGATCTGGGTGGTAGTGAGAAATGGCACATTTTTGGAAATTATGTTAGAAGGAAATATCTAAACTCAGTCAACACAATAAATGATGCTCATAACTAGTTCCTACCAAGGACGTTGCCTTTCACAGTGGACCTTAAGATGGACAAATTATGGCTTCCCCATATGTTAGTTGACACTATGCAGAAGATAATTGTTTTAAAAACAAATTACTGAAGATGCTCAAAATATTTCAGAACACAAATTACACTTTTTTTCTGTCATTGTCCCCTAAACTGGGTGAAATTTGAGCCCATTTTTACAGTTAAAATCTGAAGTTTATATCAGGCACGGTGATTGGTGTTTGTATTCTTAGGACTTGGGCGGCTGAGCTTGAGGTTAGTCTGTGCTACAGAGTGAGACCTTGTCTATAAAAAAAAACCAAAGTAAATCATTTAATCAATAGAAAAATACAAATGAAAAAATAAATAAAAGTTCCAAAAATTGAAACCAAAATAGTTCCCTCTTAATGGAGACCTTGTCAAGAGCAGAAAAAAGAAAACCAAATATTTGTTTTGACTATGTGCTTAAAAGACTTGCTGCAGAACAATTGTCCAATCTTTAGAGCTCAATTTTAGAGTTGTTAGTGCAGCTCAAATTTATAATTTTGTCTAAATTGTTTCATTGGAGAAAAAAAAACCCAACCAACCAAACACAACAACAACAACAACAACAAAAGAGCACCGATATACAGGCTTTGGAATTTAGCCCAGTATAGCTTTAAATTAGCTTCTTCCAATAATTGCATTTACTCTCACAAAGTATTACCCTTTAAATGGACTCTTGGAAGAATAGTAAATACATCAAAACCATAAATATAATGGTCTTGGAAGTACATTAAGCTAGCCACATAGACAGTGTCAGAGAAACCCAGTGTCCCCTGGGCTGTGCTTCTCTCTCTGGGACCCATGTGGCTGATAGAGAGGGGCCAGGTAGAGAGGTACCTCACCCTCTCCATAGCTCACTCTTTTCTCCTGGGAGAAAACCTTAAAGATGGTCAGTAGAATGGTGCACACCACATCAACCAAGTATCTTGTTATTGTACTTCAGCACCGTGAATGCTTAAATAGTTAAAGGAAAAACTTAGAAACATCAGCCATATATTATTTTTTTTTAATGAAAATTGTTTTAGTTGTACCAAGTTGATCAAAATGAACACCTACCTCCCCAAGATGTATGGGTTTTTAGTTTTTCTTCTGAATAACAATACTTAACAGAACCCAAATAAACTGTTTCCTACGTGGTATAAAATAAGAAGTTAATGGTCATTGCTTCCACCATGAGCAACTTGTGCTGCTGAACTGATTGCACAGCTCAGCCTCACATGCTGCTTCTGCGTCGTCATCTTAGGATTTTTCCTCCAGGAAACAGTTAAGGATTTTCTCATTGCTGTGTAGTTGAGCTGATCTGATAATTACACGACTGCACAGTACCTCAACTGTAATGATGTGGAAAAGTCTTATTTAGCAAACACTGGTCAAAACTATTTTTATCAAGCAAGATAGTGTGAAGCAATTCTTTCTACCTTCACCTTTTCTTTCTGTCCCAATTCTTTGGCATGTCTGTTGGCATTTAACATTTTTTTGAAGGAACTCATGAGGAGTATACTTTTAATTGTATTATCAAAGGAAAATGTGGAAATTATGCATAGCATGAATAATAGTATCTGATTTCTACTTACAAAATAAAAATGAAGAGGAGGTAATAGTTTTCATTTTTTCCCTTGGGCATATTTTTTATTTGTTTCTTTTCTGAAACTGGGTTTTATTTGAAGGCTTCCTTTTATATTTAAAAGCAGCCAGCATTGCAAGTGGAAATTGCTGGAGTGGACGTGAGAGCCTTTTGCATCGGTGCCTAGAATATTTTCCATGCCACTAATCCCCAGTGGGTGCATTTACCTACATTAAATGGAATATTTCTAAACATTACCATTTCCATCAAAGTTATTTGATAGATCACTATTATTTATTGATACTGTGTAAGTCTTTCTGCCGACGTAATCTTAATAAGTCATTACAGGTCCACTGGGTAAGCTGTTTTTTCCATTTCCCGAGCTTTAACGCCTGTGCTGTATAGATTTGGCATTTAATAAATCACTGGAGAGCCAGCAAACACATTATATTTCTGTAGTCGAGGCTGTCTAGACAAAAGTGCATGGAGAGATCTTTCCACTCTAAGTAGCGGGAGAGCATTTGTTTGCCACAAATTGGTTCTGAATCAATTGCTCAGAAACTTGGCATCTCCAGGCTTGCTTGGATGCAGGAGGAGGGCAACACTAAGTGCTGCATGGGGCGCAGTTCTGCCTTCTGGCTTAATTGAATAACAGAGCGGCAATGTCTAAGAAACAACATTCCTGCGGTAAAATGGCCTCAAATTTTCTTCTTTTCAGAATCGAGAAATATTATATTCACCTTTCTGTTCTACGGCTTTTATTTATGAAAATATGTGAAGGGGTTTTAGGGATGGGCAAACGATACTGTTAAGGGGTGTGCAGAAGGGAAAACAAGAATGTTTCCCCAATATAGACATGTACTATATACTCACATGCATGTTTATGTTGTTTCCCACTGTGAAGTGTTGCGGTTGGAGAGAAGATGAGGGAGAGGAAAGTGCCATGGAGACGAAGAGGACATTTCATTACCGAGGCACTTGAAGCATAGCTAATTGCATTTTTGAGGGAAACTTCCTATGTTGGGGTTTGATTTTGTTGCCTCATGTAGACTACTATTGGCGATGTTAACTATTGTTATTGTATTTTAAGAGTAACACATGGTTCAGTTTACCTCCTGGACTGATCATATTCTGTTGCTTATTCTATACAATATATTGCTTAATTTTTTTTAACCTATCTGCACTCCCATCCTGGTTCTGTAGCAATCAACACTTTTATTTAGTGCATTCCACTTAATAGGTCTTCTTAAATTTAAGATGATCTTGACCAAAAAATTGCTAGCAGTAGATCCAGTCATATAGGTTTTAATGACACCAACAACATAGAATTTAGATTATATATCTTAACTTACTAGCATGATATTTGGCCCTTTCAATAGGTTTGAATATCTTTGGTTCCATCTGTGCATAAAGTGAAGCAACGGCCACCATGGATCCTTGAAAAGGCCTCATCTTGCAGTGGATTTAGCCATGTACAGGTTTGTTTTATGTATGAAATTTTTTTCTTAGTCTACAGTGTTCACTCCTGAATGTTATTACATTTGGCCTTAAAATCTAATTTTTCATTTCAACACATTTGAATGCTAAAGAAATAGTGAGACAGCTGAATATATGTGAAGGATAGAACTGGGCAGTGATGACACTGAAATCTTTCATCACTCGAAAGTGGAAGGAATGTTTCTCATGAGGAACACTGAAGTGCCCTTGATATTGAGGCCAATGCAGGTACGAGAGGTATTGCATAGATGATGGTTTTCAGTAGTGACAGTAGGATAATTTCTTTTCACTTCTTTAGATTTCTATCTTATTATTTCTTGAAATGATTGTACATCATCAGTCTTAAGGCTTTCTGCTTTGTGCTTCAGTTTAAAAAAAACACACACGTTCAATCTGAAGTCATGAGTGATTAAGCCATGTCATATCCTAGTAAGATATTATACCAGTACTCATCTACTCTATAAATAAATATAACCCAGCATTGATGTGGTTGTCTGATGGGCTGGAAAGTGTAGTGTTGTTATTTCTTCTCAAATGAAATATCTCTGCAACATTCAGGAAGTAAACAAAAGTTCCTAGACTCAAGAAGGCCCTGAAGCTCACAGGATTCACAAGGGCCTTTTCCCAAGTAGTGTAAGTTGCTGGGAGAGACTACTAGAGCTCCCAGCAAGAAATGCCAGAGATGCATCTCTCATGAGTCATTACTCATACTGAGAAGATTTTTTCCATGATGGGCTTGTCTTCAATCCATCCAAACTCCTGCAAGTAACTCCCCTACTATACTTCTGTAAGTAAGTCAATGAACTCCTTGGTCCTCTAAACTAGCCATGAGATGGAAAAACAGAAATTTGAAGTTTCTTTAGTCTGACTTTGATGCCTTTCCTGGGGTGGAGAGATGTTTGTTCAGATCTCCCTAGTAGAAGTTATGCAAAAGATGATTATACACGTCAAGTGGAGGAAAGATACTTGAAGGTTCCAATTCTCTCTGAATGACTACATTACAAATTATTCCCCAAAATAATGAGAAAGTTTCTTGGATTAAATTTGATTGACTTAGTCTCTGCAATCTCTAAGATACTGGTCCATAAAAAGTCATCCAAGACTGAAGTGGACTGAAGAAATAGAAGGTTATTTCTGGAAGAATTTGTTGGGGATAGTGAAAGGCAAATAGAAGCTGTAAAGATTCTTAGAAAAAATCTTGTATTGAACTGTGGCATGATCTATTTGTTTAAAATTGTTTCTTGATTTGTTTAAGTTTTCTATTTCAAATTCTTCAAATACAGATATTTAATATTCAATTTTATATGTGCTATAAAGAGATGTTGAAATTTAATTCTTCATAATTAAGGTTGAAATAAATCTTTTATCACCAATAGTAAAAGACCAACAATTTCATAAATTTATTTTTTAAGTGTAGAAGAGAAAAAAACTGGAAGGATATTCTGTGATAAGAAAATATTTCTCTTAGAAGTAAAATCCAAGACTAGTTTGGAAAACATTTTTCTTTTTTTCTATTTTCCATATGTCTAGAGCATAAGGACGCCCAGAATAAATTCAACCTAGGGGCCATGCTAAAAAGGCAGCAGAACCAAAGAACTTTTATGCATGATTGGCAAATCTCAAGAGTGCTAATTTAAAAGAATGCTAATAAGCAAAGATGTTTTGCGAGTTTGGAATGCTTACCTAAATCTTGCAGCTGCCAGTTGGAGCTGTGAACTTTGGTCTAGCTCTGTTGGCATCTAGCTTGCTCTGCTTTGGTCCAGATGTATCAGTGCTGGGAACACAAGTGATGAGATTTAGTGATCCTGGATTATACGTATGTTGCTAGTTTGGAGAAATGGGGACACCTAACAGCCATATTTTTGGAGGTCTCAGAGGCTCTTACAGACACTAAAGTCCATGGAAGAGCTGTTTCTGTGTGAGGTAGGTACCAAGAATCACGGAAGTTATATCCCAGAATGGTAATCAGATGGTTTTGGCTGTACTAATGATATTTTAAGAGAAGATGACAGTATGTAATTGCTTTGAATCATATTAACTTACTTAATTCTCATGATACACAATCATATTAATTGTAAGTATTATACCTAGTGTATAGTGGAGGCAACTGAATTAAACAAAACAATTTGTTGAAAGCTGTACAAAAGTATGCAGGGCCAGGCTTTTAATCAATTCACTCGCCTCTGTCTGTTTATAACTGCCATGTTGTAGCACTGTACTGTAATCTCTCAAAAAGACTGTGGGAAAAATGAAGCAAGCCTCATACAGTGTAGGGTGGGGGTATTTTAAAGAAACAAAGTACAGAGTAGTTTCAAGATACAGAGTTGAAGATGATGCCTAAACACCCCCAGGAACCAAAATGGTCACATGTTATCTCTCTGTCTTGTTCCTTATAGTGTCATTTTTAGATGTCTCATATGCATTTCAGTTGCTACATTTTCCTTATGCATATTGCTTAAAGTGGCCACTGAAGCCCAACTCTGCATTAGAATTCAGGAAGCCACTGCTGCCTGAGCTCTCATAGGCTCCATAAGGCTCAGTCATCTGAAAGGAAGGCAGAGTGTGTGAATGCCAAGGAGAATGACATTTTTAAGGATGAGCTTGGGGAGGGAGGCAACAAAGTGTCACTGCAAAGGGGTATAATGAAAAATTGAAGGGTGGTAATTAGACCATGGTGATCAGATACTCCTAATAGCGGTGTCACTCCTTGCTGAGCAGGCACATTTCTGTTCTCTAGAACTCAGCACAAAGGTTTTAAATCCCTCTTGCATCAACTCAGTTGAATTCATGTGACTGACTTTAAAGAGTGAGATGCCAGTAGAGGCACTGTGTATCACTTATAAACCCACGTAAGAATTAGCCTAGTATTTTTTATATAGTCTCCCTCTTCTTCTGTCGTAGTCCTTGGTTATCAATGTCTGACAGACATAGTAAATCCTGACTGGACCAGACTTTCCATTCCAGTGATGAGCACATAAGATTGAAGAAGAAAAGAGGTATTGTCTTTCAATCCCATTGAGATTTTAGGGTAATTTGTTTCCACACTTTTGACAAATGAACCCATCACATGCTAAGCTATATAAAATTGTATCGATTACAGACAAAAATGGAGAAAATATTCTCTTTCTTGAAAACCTTGTTCTGGTGGATATCTTAGTGGACATATGGACTCCTTTTTAATAATAAAAACTGCATGGTACTGGCATAGAAACAGACTGGTGGTTCCTTGGAATCTAATCAAAGACTCAGAAATAAACCAACACACCTATGGACACTTGATTTTTGACAAAGAAGCTAAACCATACAATGGAAAAAAGAAAGCATCTTCAACAAATGATGTTTATATGTTAAAAATGCAAATAGTTACATATTTATCACCCTGCACTAACTTAAAGTCCAAGGGGAGCAAAGAACTTAACATAAAAGTAGACACACTAAATCAATTAAAAGAAAAAGTGGGGAGGATTCTCAAATTCATTGGCACAGGAGACAACTTTCTGAACAGAACACAAATAGCTCATGTTCTAAGATCAACAATTAATAAATGGTACCTCATGAAATTGAAAGGCTTCTATAAGGCAAAGGACACTGTCAACAGAACAAAATGAAAACCTACAGGCTGGGAAAAGACCTTTGCAAATCCTACATCTGACAGAAGGCTAATATCCAAATATATATAAAGAACTCAAGAAATTAAACCCCACCAAACTAGATAATCCAAATAAAAAATAGAGTACAGAGCTAAACAGAGAACATCAAATGACTGAGCACTTAAAGAAATGCTGAATGTCCTTAGTCATCAAGGAAATACAAATTAAAATGACTTTGAGATTCCATTTTATATCTATCAAAATGACTAAGTCCAAAAACTCAAGTGACAGCACATGCTGGCCAGGCTGTGGAGAAAGGGAGAGTACTCTACCATTGATGGTGGGAGTGCAAATTTATACAACCATTTTGGAAATCAATCTGATGCTATTTCAGAAAATTGGGAATAGTGCTACCCCAAGACTCAGCTATACTACTCCGGGAATATACCCAAAAGAAGCTCCATGATACAACAAGGGCATTTGCTCATCTATGTTCGTAGCAGCTTTATTCATAATAGCCAGAAACTGGAAAGAACCCAGATGCACCTCAACTGAAGAATGGACAAAGAAACTGTGGTACATTTACACAATAGAATACTGTCCAGCTATTAAAAACAAGGAAATGATTAACTTTGCAGGTAAAAAATGCATGGAAGTGGAAAAGATCATCTTGAGTGAGGTAACCCAGACCCAGAAAAACACACAAGGCATATACTCACTTATAAGCAGTTATTAGTAATATAATGCAGGAAAACCATAATATAACCCACAGAACTAAAGAAGCTAAGTAAAAGGAAGATCCCAAAGAAGATGCTTAATTTTCATTCAGAAGGAAAATTAGAATAGACACTAGAAGTGGTTGAAAAGAAGGAACAGAATGAGAGCCTAACTTATCCTCTGAAAGACTCCAACTGGCTAGGGATGGAAGCAGATGCCAAGACTCACTGCCAAACTTTGGACAGTCTGAAGGGAGTCTTGTGAAAGAGTGGAATGATACTAGGACCTGGAGGGGACAGGAGCTCCACAAGAAGACCAACAAAACCAACAGATCTGGGCCCAAGGGGGCTGGCAGAGACTGATGCACCAACCAAGGACCATGCATGGAGAGGACTAGACCCCCTACTCAGATGTAGCCAGTAGGCATCTCCCTTTCCATGTGGGTCCCTTAGTAAAGGGAGCAGGGTCTGTCTTGGACAAGGGCTCTGTGGCCTTTTCTTTGATCACTTACCTCTTGTGTGGTGGCCTTGCCAAACCACAGAGGACGAGGACTTGGGTAGTCCTGATGAGACTTGACAGGCTGGGGTCAGTTGATGAGAGAGGAAGCCTCCCCTTTCTGAGGACTAGCGGAAGGGTGTAGGGAGGGAGAGAGCGGGAGGGTGAGACCTGGAGGAAACAAGGGAGGGTGCTACGATCAAGCTGTAAAGGGAATAAATATTAAAAAATTAAATTAAACCATATTATAAGATAAAACAAAAACTAACACATTGGAATTTGATAAAAACAAATAGAGGTAAAAGAGCCCAGAAGAAGGCACAAAAATAGATCTATTCGTTAGGACACTCAGAAATCTCATAAAACACAAAACTGGAAGGATGTGTAGTATAAAGGAGAGGTATAATAAAAATAATAAGACACAATTTAAAAAAGAGCTCCTGATTATGGCTTCCTGAGACAAGGAACCTGCAAAGATATGCTGGGCTCAGTTTCTGTCGTCCATCCACTGCCCTTAAGAGTAATTTGTTTTACCAGGCAGACTCCCTTGAAGGAAATAACATTTTCATTTGCAAGTGCTTATTAGTTGGAAATTGCTTCTGAGTTAGGGACAGGAGCATGGTCCTGCTTCTTCTTTCAGTAATCAGGCCCCATCTGGTGCACATGGGCAGGCCCTGTGCATGCAGCCTCAGTCTCTGTGACTTCTTGTGTATTTCATTCAGGTTTCTTTAGAGGGCCTTGTTTTCCTGGTGTCCTACACCTCTTCTGGCTCTTGCATTCATTCTACTTTCTCTTTCACAGGGTTCCCCAAGCCCTGAAAAGGGGAAGGATTTGGTGGAGATATTCCTTTTAGGGCTAGGTGTTCCAAGGTCTCTCAGTCTCTCCATAATGCCTTACTGTGGGTCTCTGTATTTGTTTTCATTTGCTGAAGGAGGAAGGTTTCCTGAAGTTGCCCGAGGAAGGCACTAATCTATGAGTATAATAGAATGTCATCAAGTGTCATTTTATTGTCATGGTACTTACTTAGAACAGTGTTATTTGATTTTACCCTAGTCTCTGGTTCTTGGCCATGTAAGCGACGCCAAACTTGGGTTCCATCTTATGCAGAGGATCAACTGTTCCTTAATCTTATCTGTGTTTCCCCTCATTCCTTCCCTCCATCTCCTCCTTCCCTCTAATCTTCATTTGATCCTCCCATTATAGCCTCCCCACTTCTATCCATCCATAACTATCTATTCTATTTCTCATTACTATCTTTCTCTCCCAGCACAACTCATTTCTTTATACATAACCTATGTGGTTCTATAGATTGTAAGTTGGTTATCAAATGATAATATCCACATGTAAGCGAATACACACCACATATTTTTTCTTGATCTGTGTTATCTCACTCAAGATTGTTTCTAGTTCTAGCCATTTGTTTGTGAATTTCATGATTATATTTTTTCAAATGACTGAATAATATTCCACTGGGTAAATATATCACATTTTTTTCGTCAATTCTTGAGTTGGGGGACAACCAGGTTGTTTTCCACTTCTTGCTATTATGAAGACAGCAGTAATGAACATGGTTGAACAAGTGTTTTGTGGTAGAATGAAGCATCTTTTGGGTATATCTAAGACAGGTATATCTGGATCCTGAGGAAGATAGATTCTCTGTCAACCTGCCACTCTGATTTCCACACTGGCTGCGTGAGTTTTTACTTCTACCAAAAAACTCTGAGTGGTTCTCTTATTTCAGCATGAGCTGCCATTTGTTCTGGTGATCATAGATAGTCATTGTAATTCTAAAAACATTTCTAAGTTTTTGAGTTCTTTGTATATTTTGGATATTAGCCCTCTATCAGATGTAGAGTTGGTAAAATATTCTCCCATTCTGTAGGTTTTTGCTTTGTCCAAATGACAGTGTCCTTTTCTGTACAGAAACTTTTCAGTTACATAACATCTTATTTATTAATTGTTGATTTTAGTGCCTGTGACAAAAGTCTTCTGCTCAGAAATTATTTTCCTTTGCCAAAGCATTCAAAGCTATTCTGGTTTTTCTTCTTTCAGGTTCAGTGTATCTAGTTTTTTTTTTCTTTCTGTTTTTTTTGAGACAGGGTTTCTCTGTGTAGCCCTTGCTGTCCTGGACTCTCTTTGTACACTAGGCTGGCCTCGAACTCACAGAGATCCATCTGCCTCTGCCTCCCAAGTGCTGGGATCAACAGCATGCACCATCACGCCCAGCCAGTGTATCTAGTTTTATGTTGAGGTCTTTGATCCATTTAGATGAGTTTTGTGTAGGGTAATAAGTATGGGTATATATGAATTCTTCTACATGCAGCCATCTAGTTTTTACCAGAAACATTTGTTTTTCCAGTGTAGATTGCTGGATTTTTAAAAATAAAAAATACAGTGTCCATAGGTGTGTGGATTTATGTCTAGGTCCTTAATTCCATTGATCAATGTGCTTGGTCTTGTGCCAATACTACAGTGTTTTTAATTACTATAGCTTTATAGTACAACTTGAAATTTAGGGTGTTGACTCCCCCAGAAGTTATTTTATTAATCAGGATTGTGTCAGCTATCATGTATTTTTTTGTGTGTGTTCTGTCTGAAGCTGAAGATTGCATTTTGAGGATCTGTGAGGAACTGGAACACATAGATCCTAATGTTACTGTGTTGGAATTCGGTCAGACTATTTACTGCTGGCTTCAACATTTGTTGATTTAACCAAGCATGGATTAAAAACATTTAAAAAATAGAATAGGTCTTAAACATATAGAAACTTTTTGTTATTATTCTCAAATAAGTACTCCCATAATAATGTTTTCTGTAGCATTTGGACAGTGTTAGATGCTATAAATAATCTGGAGATGATTTAAAGCATGCAGAAGGTTAAACACATGTTGTATGTAAATGTTTTATATTTGCAACATAAACATTTTTGGATTTTCATATTTGTAGTAGATCTTGAAGCTGGTTCTCTTCTGACACCAATTTGTAACTTAGTGTGTATCTAATGCTAGCCTAAGGCTACCTCTAGGTAAAGCAATGGAGATGACAAGGTGGTTCTTGAGTTCCCAATAGCTCCATTATCTGTATGGTCTCCTTCCACAGGGCATTAGCGGGTTCATTATCCTAATGTGGATGCCTTGGGTCCCAGAACTCACCTTCCTATATCTTCATCTTTGATGTCACTGTCTTTGAAGCTCAGAGCTTAGATGCTAAGATAATACTTTACTCAGATTCTATTATAGCACCACCCAGTAAGAATATGATGTGTGTTGTATTATGTAACTTAAATGTTTCTACATCTAAAAGAAGGAAGTGAAAAGGGAAATTTTAATGATAAATGTGTTAAATCCAACATATTCAAAATTGTAATGCTATGTATACTCAATATAAGAAGTATTCCTGTTTGTTTGTTTTGAGGTGGGGTTTCTATACTGTCTACAGCCTAGTCTTTCCTTGAACACAGAGTCCCCTATTTCCTTCCTGCTAGGTTACTGGCATACTCTATGCCACCCTTTACATCAGCATTAATGGGGATCTTTTTATTCTTTTGTTTTCAAACAGCTCTTTGAAATAATGTTTTACATTCATGACACCTCTCACTTTGAAGCAACTATAGTGCAGCCCCTGGTAAGATACTGGTGCCTCATCCATGCTCATGTGAACACCTCAGGATCTACTGGACCACAGAGAACAAAGGACATGAAGATTGAAGGGGATTGTGTTGGAAAGAAGAAGAGGATCAGCGGGAAAGGTGAGCGGGGGCATAGTGGGCGTAAATATGATCAAAATACTTTCTATACATGTCTGGAAATGTCAAGATGAAACCGCTATGTATAACGAGGCCAAGAAGAACAAAAAGGAAAGTCACTGATTCAAGGTAGCAGCTGCATGGCCACTGAGTGTCCTGCCCTGCAAGGCCATTTATCTGTCTGAGCATGCTCTTTGTTCTCTTCTTCATCTGGTGTATGACCGTGGCCTGAACAGATTCGGGGAATTGCTTTACCTGAGAGAGAATGGATGTTTAGGCTTGGGGGTTACTGGAACTGCAGTTTTATAAAGAGGATGAGCTACTCCTGATCCTGCTCATTTGACCCAAAACATAGTCTCCTGATGGTCATTGTTTAGAAGGAGGTAGCCCCACAGAGATGCTATTGCTTGGGGTAGAGGAAGAGAGGGGAATTCTCTTTCTACCTGCTTGCCTTTCCTTATCCTCTCACTTTTCAGGTGATAGTTGTGATTTTTATTACACTTCAATAGCGTGAAAGGGGAAGGACAATTAATAATAAACTTGAGAAAGGACAAGCCTAGTGAAGAAAGTGAGACCAATTTGAAACAAAACAAAATAGAACAGTGTTTAAAATAATCCTCTAATGGTTTCTCCAAACCAAATTTAAATCCTTATAAGAAAAAAAAGAGTAATTTAAATGATTCATAGGAAAAGTCAAGAGAGTTTATCCAATCATCAGTCAGTATGCCAAATGACAGTGTTAGAAGAATTGCACATCAAAGGGGAAAATCAAGTTATTTCACATAGCAACCGGGTTGTTATCCAAATTGAATAACCAAAATGAGAAAAAGTTATGTCCTCCACAGCCGTAAATCAACAATAGTGGGCTCTACTGCATTTTTAATTGGCAACATCTCTCCCTTCATAGGCCAAAATATGGATCCAGGAAGCATCTCTTTAGCTGCCTGGGCATTTTTACAATGCTTATCATTATAAAACTGCAGAATCAAGGGAGGTAAAAATGGGACCACAAGAGACAAAAGCTTTTGTGAGGATTGTAAATTATATGCATTAACGTCATTAAGCCATTACAAAAATTCAATTTCTATGTGGGTTTAAAGCCAATTTTTAAAGTCAACTACCTACCAATTAATGCAAAAATAAATGCGGCTGCTATGGGAATTAGTCTTGAGCTTTGAGGAAGATTTATTTGAAATGTCAAGTGTTTGTCCTAATGAATACTGGGGTCAACAAATGTTTCATAGCAGAAAAGCGAATATTTGTGAAAAGAACTAAAACACATGGTCTTTTATAGAAGGCAGCTGTTTTGTGATATGTAACTTACGAGTTCTTAATACTTTTGATACTTGCTTTGAAAATTGTATGAAATCCATACGACTGATACAACAATCCTCTTGAATCTACCTGGGTCATGTCCTGCAGAAACAAAGCTGTTTCCTTCCAGCAGAGTGCTACCAGGAAGCCAGAGCACTCCTGTGGGTAGGGCAGAGAGCCTTCCTCTGTTGCCAGAGGCCAGAGGTGACTGTGGGGGTGTTCTGTCCTCCATTCGCCCCATATGCCAACACCCCAGAGTAGGGGTTGCATTTGGGATAAGAGACTAAATGGAAAGTTCCTGCTACTGTTGACCAGAAGTCATTGCCGGCTATTATATTGACGACCTAAAGATCTCATGCTAGGCGTTGCCTTAGTGTGAAGTACAGGTCAGTCTGCTTGGGAATTATGAAACTATTCAAATAGCAGAAAGAAAAATGAACTATTTTCCTGTAGTGTGTGTCACTGCTAACTTCCCATCAGGCAGATAGGTTAGAGAAGCCAAGAGAGTGAGAGGCAGAGAGAGGACCTTCTTAAAGCTGTGACCTTTTTATACAATTTCTCATGTTGTGGTGACTCTCAACCATAAAAGTATTTTCATTGCTGCTCCATAATTTTAATTTTGCTATTGTTATGAATCATACTATAAGCAGCTGGATATCTGACTTTTTAAAAATTTCATTTTATTTAATATATTTTATTAATTTATTCATATTACATCTCAATTGTTATCCCATCCCTTGTATCCTCCCATTCCTCCCTCCCTCCCGCTTTCCCCCTACTCCCCTATGACTGTGACTGAGGGGGACTTCCTCACCCTATATATGCTCATAGGGTATCACGTCTCTAAGATTCCTGTGAAAGGGGTCCAAAGGACTCCAAAGGGGTGAAGACCCATATGTTGAAAACTGCTGATCTAGGGGCATCGATAGCTTGGGTAGAACTGACTGGTACTTGTCAGGCTCTAGTTTTTGTTTTTTTTAATGAGAAACCATCTGATTCTCAAATACTAGTAATGAATTTAACTTTAAGAAATCCAAACAGAATGGAAAACAAGCAAGCAAGCAAACAACAACAACACAAAAACCACAGAAAACCTGAGTGTGTCAAATTGAACCAGGATGTGAAGTGGGTGCAGATAGACTTGGATTACATTATGTGCTCGGGAACTTTGGAACTTCTTTTAATTGAATAGAGAAAATTCCATGGCCATAGTTTCCTATTTAGGACAGTGTTCGGCTGGCCCTTTAAGTAGAATTTAGTTACTCATCTGTTCCTGTCCAGGCCCACCTTACTTTGTACAGAGTATTTTCTCAGCTCTGAAATAGTCTCTCAAATCTTTAGTCATTTAAATGCTATTCTGAATGTAGATTTTATAGTAAAGCTATTGCTAATTCCTTTTCCCTGAAGCCATCTCCCACATATTTTTAAAAGCTCATCAATATAACTATTTGTGTCTATCTTATTTGTTTTTCTTGTTTAGAAGGGGAAAAAGGAGATTGATTACAAGGGTCATAAACGTAATGATGCATTTAACAAAAGCATGTATTTTATAGATAAAATAAACTTTAAAAAATAACTCGAAGCCAACACCAAAATTAATGGGATAAAATGACCTTCAGAAAGCAATTTCTTTATACATAGGTCATTTGGACCTTTTGCATGCTTTTATATATTTATTTTTAAATTTGTTTTTCAAATTTTCACTTTGATAACATTATCTTAGTTACTCCAGAACTCTTGTAACACCTTAAAAATTTCAGACAGACCTAGTCACATTCTGAAATTTATCCTACTTACATTTTTAGCAGCATAATACTCTGTTGGTTTGGAGAAACACTTAAATGTTGTTATTTTGTGTGTGTGTGTGTGTGTGTGTTTTTAAAATTTAAATTTATTTTACATCCCAATTGTGGTCCCTCTCTTGTCACGTTGCAGTCCCACCCTCTTCCTCCATATTTCCTACCCCTAGTCCTCAGAGTGGGGGAGCCCTTTTTCCCTACCAACTGACCCCAGCCTATCAAGTCTTGTGAGGACTGCCTGCATCCTCTTTCTCTGTGGCATACATAGGAAGTCACCTCACCAAGGAGAAGTGATCAAAGTGCAGGCAAAAGAGTCCATGGCAGGGACAGCCCCTTAGTAAGGGACCCACATGGAGACTGAGCTGCCTATCAGCTACATGTGTGGTTTTTGTTTGGTGCATCAGTCTCCGCTAGACCCCCTGGGCCCAGATTTGTTGGCGTTGTTGGTCTTCTTCTGGAGCTCCTCTCTCCTCCAGGTCCTTCTATCCCTCTACTCTTCCATAGGACTCCTTGTGCTGTTCATGTAGTTTGGCTGTGAGATTCAGCTTCTGTTTTGAACCCCTGCTGGGTGGAGTCTTTCAAAGGACCTCTATGGTAGGCTTCTGCCTTGTTCCTTCTCTTCAACAGCTTCCAGTGTCTATATTATTTCCCATTCTGAATGAGAATTAAGCATCCGCCCTAGGGTCCTCTCAATAGAAGAATATCGAATGACTGAGAAGCACTTAAAGAAATGCTCAACATCCTTAGCCATTAGGGAAATGCAAATCAAAATGACTGTGAGATTCTAGCTTACACCCACAAAATCTCATGTGATAGCATATATTGGCGAGGATATGGAGAAAGAGGAGCATTCCTCCATTGCTGGTGTGAAGGTAAACTTGTACAAGCAGTTTGGAAATCAATCTGCCACCTTCTCTGAAAATTGGAAACCAGCTATACCACTCCTGGGCATATAAGCAAAAGATACTCCACCATACAGTAAACACATTTGTTCAACGATGTTCATAGCTGCATTATTTGTAATAGCCAGAAACTCGAAACAACCCAGATGCCCCTCAGCTGAAGAACGGATAAAGAAACTGTGGTACACCTACACAATGGAATACTATTCAGCTTATCAAAATATGGACATCATGAAATTTACAGGCAAATGGATGGAGCTGGAAAAGATCATCCTGAGTGAAGTATCTCAGATCCAGAAGGACACTCATGGTATATACTTGCTTATAAGCAGATATCAGCCATATAATACAGTATAACAATATTACAATCCACTTAAATGTTTTTTAAGTTAACATAGCTATTTCATGCCCTGTGTAGGTCAGGTCCCTGTGTAGTTCGGGTCCCTGTGTAGGTCCAGTCCCTGTGTAGGTCATGTTGTGATGTAGGTCCAGAGCTTCCTGTTTTCATGTACATTGAAGCAAAGGCAAAGGCCTAAGGAAATCAAATTACTTTTAGTTCAAGTCCCACTTGGACTCTGGGACCTGCTAGACTCTTGAACACTGATAGTTCCACATGGGGAGATGGTTGTATTGCTGTTGGAAGAATAGAGAAACTGACTACAATGTTCTGGCTACCTCTAAATTACCAACTGTGTGAAGGAGGTTGCTATTCACCCAAGGGATGAATGTGTTTGTGGAGCCAGAAGCTGAGTCCTCCCCCATCCCTCAATGAGAAGTGGAGCTCTGCCTTTCAGCCTTCCACTACCTGCCATTACCAGCCATTACCTGCCATTACCTACCACTGGCCAATTCTATCAGATGCCAAAAAAAGCCCAAGAAAGTTATGAGACTTGTGGACATAATGACAGGAGAAATAATAGTTTCAGTTGGAAATGTACATAGTGAGTATTTTGTGAATAGAATAATCAGAGTTTACTAATTCATTAACTGCTTATGCAAAACAAGGTAGAGACCCAAAGATAATTTCTAGGTTTGGCACCTGCAGATCTGGGTGGATGGTATTGCTATTCACTAATGTGGTAAATGCCCACAGAGGGAAGAGTTATAAGTCATAAAACCAGAACTCATTGTAAACATTACAAACTTAAGATGGTCATTGGAGTTTCTGGTGGCGGTATTGCAGAGGCAGCTGACCATATAAGGTTAGATGTCATGGCCAGAGCTATCAGCAGATGAGACATATCCCTTGTGTTTGTCACTTTTCCTGTTGCTTTGATAAAATATCCTTTAAAAAAGCAATTATTTTGACTCACAATTCAATGTACAGTCATTTATGCTAGGAAAATCATGGTGACAGGAGCTTCAGTCTGCTGGTCACGTTACATCTGCATTCAACAGTCAGAGAACAATAGCTACACCATCACTCAGCTAGCTTCCTCAGTCTAATGCAATCTAGAAGCAAAGTCCAGGTTATGGTGGTGGCCTCTTTTGGAATAAGTCTTTCGACCTCAGCTAACCTAACCAACATAATCTCCCACAAATGTGGTCAGAGGGTGAGCTATGCTAAACGCCCACCACAGGTGCTCTGCTGGGCATGTCTGTCTCCTAGGCAATCCCAGGCCTTGTAAAGTTGACAACAGTTAGCATCATTCCTACTGAGGAAGAAGAGCATAGGAATTGCCAGAAGTTACAGAAATAAGGCACAAAAAAGGGATTGAAAGGGAGGGATAGTCAATTGGAGGTACACATGGAAATAGTTTTGCCTCAAAACCTTGAGATGCTTAGCTAAGAAGTGGATGGGTTATTAAGATTAAGGTTATAAAACAGTTGAAAGGAAACAGCATTGGATCATTCCATAGAAGGGCCTTTCTGATCATTATAAAATTTGATTTATTGATGTGGTGACAAAGGAAGTGCCATTGAAATGACTTGACGACAAATATGGGAAAAACAAGAGTGATTTTGAATAATGTGTGTGTAGTTTTGAGTGGAAGGAATGGTCTGAATTATGGTACTATTCATGTTTTTCTGCATATATTATATGTGTATAGTATATGTGCATGTGTCTATATGGTGCATGCTTGAGGAAGACCAAGGAGACGGTGTATAAGCCTGTTCTGTCATTTTCTGCCTTACTTTTCTTGACACAGGGTCTCTCATGGAACCTGGAGCTTGTCCAGCAGCTAGAAAGTCTCAAAAAGCATCCTTTATCTGCCCCCAACAGTTGCAACATTTTACTTGCCAAGTTTTTCCAGGACCATTATTTTATAGCTGATATTACAGGTGCATGTTAGGCCGTGCCTGGCCTTCTACATGGGCATTAGTGGTCCAAACTCAGGTCTGTATGCTTGCTTAAGGAAGCCCTCTTGTCTATGTGTAAAAAAATGAAACTGGACCCATATTTGTCACCTTGCACAAAACTCAAATCCAAGTGGATTAAAGACCTCAACATAAAACCAGAGACACTAAGCCACTTAGAGGAAAAAGTGGGAAAGAGCCTGGAACATATTGGCACAGGAGACAACTTCCTGAACAGAACACCAACGGCCCAGGCCTTAATGTCAACCATTAATAAATGGGACCTCATGAGGCTGAGAAGCTTCTGTAAGGCAGGAGACACTGTCAAGAGAACAAAGCGACAGCCTACAGACTGGGAAAAGATCTTCACCAACCCTACATCTGACAAACGTCTAATATCCAAAATATATAAAGAACTCAAGAAGTTAAACACCACCAAACCGAATAACCCAATTGAGAAATGGGGCTTGGAACTAAACAGAGAATTCTCCACAGAGGAGTATCAAATGGCTGAGAAACACTTAAAGAAATGCTCAACCTCCTTAGTCATCAGGGAAGTGCAAATCAAAACAACTCTGAGATTCCATCTTACACCCATCAGAATGGCTAAGATCAAAAATTCAAGCGACACCACATGCTGGCGAGGATGTGGGGAGAGAGGAACACTCCTTCATTGCTGGTGGGAATGCAAACTAGTACAGCCACTTTGGAAATCTATCTGGTGCTATCTCAGAAAAATGGGAATAGGGCTTCCTCAAAACCCAGCTATTCCACTCCTTGGAATATACCCAGAAGATGCTCCAGCAGACAACAAGAAAATTTGCTCAACCATGTTCATAGCAGCCTTATTCATATTAGCCAGAACATGGAAACAGCCTAAGTGTCCCTCAATAGAAGAGTGGATAAAGAAACTGTGGTACATATACACTATGGAATACTACTCAGCTATTAAAAACAAGGAATTCCCGAAATTTGTGGATAAATGGATTGAGCTAGAAATGATCATAACAAGTGAGTTAATTCAGAAGCAAAAAGAATCAAATGGTATATACTCACTTATATCTGCATACTAGCCCAAGGGGCATGTCCCACGAAAGCCTTCACTTACCAGGAAACTGGGACAGAGGGGAGGGCATCCTATTGGGACTCTAAATGAGAGACGCATGGGAGAATAGCAAAATAAAAGGATCCAGAGGGTCCTAGACATCTACAAGTAGAACAATATGATAGGCAGATTTGGGCCCAGGGGTCCTGCTCAAACTAAGGCACCAGCCAAGGACAATACAGGAGGTAAACTTTAAACCCCTTCCCAGATCTAGCCAATGGTCAGAATATTCTCCACAGTTGAGTGGAGAGTGTGATACGACTTTCTCAAGTACTCTGGTGCCTCACATTTGACCATGCCCCCTGGAGGGGGAGACCTGGTGGCACTCAGAGGAAGGACAGCAAGTAGCCAAGAAGAGACTTGATACCCTATGAGAATATACAGGGGGAGGTAATCCCCCTCAGGAACAGTCATAGGGGAGGGGAATAATGAGAAAATGGGAGGGGGAGGAATGGGAGGATACAAGGGATGGGATAAACATTGAGATGTAACAAGAAGAAATTAAAAAAAAAAAAGCAAAAAAAAAAAAAAAAAAAAAAAAAAAAAAAAAAAAAAAAAAAGGAAGCCCTCTTATCCAGCATCTGTTCAGCATCTGCACTGATATATTAACCTTCATGGCTATCTGGAAAGATCATGGCAAGTTCATTGGAAATGGTGAACAAAAATGAATTTCATTTTCAATTTTACATGCAACTAGGTACAAGGGCATAATGATGGCATCCTCATATATCCCTGGACTCCCAAATTGTGCTTCCAACTCCTCTGTCTGGGAAAGCTTTTGAAGGCTTTTTTTTTTTTCACAAGAGTGACCTGGAAAGAAGACACTGGACCCACAAAAGAGAAGCAAGAGACCAGACACTCGCAAGCAACCCCAGGCTATATGCTGGATTCTGGAGGAACCACACCGTTATGTGCAGGAAGATGACGTTTAAGGAGCTTGAAGGGAAGGCGAGGGGGAAAGCGGAGAGTGGTAGGGGAGAATGGAATGCTATATAATTTAAGAGAAGTGACCAACACCCCCCCCCCATCCCCCTGCAAACTAAAAAACTGCCAAAAGAACTTTAGGTGAGGTGAATGTGATGCATATATATTATATACATGCACGAAGCCATTACTTTGCATAATTAACATATGCTAACAAACCCCAAAGAAAGTAAAGTTCAGTAGCATTGAGTTCAGATACATTGGAGAAACTGGGAAGAAAATCTACTGAAAATGAGGCAACTTTGTACTTGAGGGAGTATACTATACTAGAAAGCAAAGATAACTGTAGAACATTTAGTTTACATTCTGCAATGAATATTAATGATTGGTTTAATGAAAAACTTTGGAATGGCTATCTTAGGGCAGTTTGGGAAGTAAAATATTGTGAAGAGGTAAAGAAAACACTTATTTTTAATAAAAGGAATAAATGGATGTTGCCTAAGATTGGTAAGCAGGAGCAGAGCTTAACATTTTATTTACAAAAGCATGCTCAGAATAATAATTTGCCATGAAGGACTAACTGTTGTTGCCCTGTAATTTAAGAACACAGAATGGAGCAAGCCAGGGATAAATTTTCTTTCAACTCTTTATCAATTTTGTAAGTATTTTTACTTCTTATTAAAAATAATAAATTTTATTTTTCTCCTGGTCTGTTAAAACATCATAAAAATATCCTTAAAAGATAGTTATTAGAATATTGAGCTGAGACCTACTTTTTAGACAATTTCTATAGTTTTACCCCTTTTCAGTGTCCCAGACAGCAGCTGTCTCTCACTTTCCACTCAAACTTTGGCTTTCATTTTTGCATACACATAGAGATAACTCTTTAGCTTTATTTAGTGTTATAAGAGGGGGATTCTCCACTGTGTCATCTCTGCGGCATACAATGGTGTCTCCTTTTTAATTTGCCAAATTAGTTGAATACTGAATTATTTAAGTTGGATCTAGGATATAAAGTGAAAAGTTCCCTTTTAATTACGCATCCTATTTTTTTCATTTTTTTCTTTATTCTCCTGTCATATAATACACTCTAGCCACAGTTTTCCCTCCCTCCCAGTCACTCCCTCTTCCTCTCCATCTCCTCCACTCTCCCCCAGATCTCTTCCTCAGTTTTCCTTTAGAAAAGAGCATGATTCCCAGGGATATCAACTATCTTATTTTTTACTAAGCTGGGAGATGTATATTATCATTTAGGTTTTTCTGGCCACTTCTCTCTTAGTCTTGTCTAACTAACTCTCAGGCAATCTGAACAAATTACCTCATTTCACAAGTGGAATGATTTAGTAGTGGTCAGGGGTACATTTGGTGGATAAACTTCCAGGGGGTCATAAATGTTCAGAGTGAGCTGGGTGCTGATTGCTGTGTTGTGGAAACAATTGAGAATTCCTAGCCTCACCTTCCTCAGAAAAGGGCCATATTTTCACGTGTTATACTGTTACCCTCTAGAGCTTACATGGCAATTTTTTTTCTGTAAGTCTAAATTGACCATACATCTCTTTCTAAGGGCGTTTGGGGTTGTGAATAAGAATGTTCACAGCTC
Source organism: Acomys russatus (assembly GCF_903995435.1). Lineage (NCBI taxonomy): Eukaryota > Metazoa > Chordata > Mammalia > Rodentia > Muridae > Acomys > Acomys russatus. Next base: position 5,288,341 of record NC_067157.1, on the reverse strand, counting down.
TTCATTAGGACCAGGATGTGCCAAGCTAAACAGTCTTCAAGTTGTCCTGGGAATCTATAAGCAGATCACTGCTTCATGGTTGGAGATGCTCTACATATTAATTCACTATGTAATTATTTATTGGCCACCATTTGTGTGCTTGGCTCTGTCCTAGTTGGGGTTATAGGGAATGAAAAAAAATATGTCCTGGTCTAGAAAAGAAATACACCATTTACAAGAAGTAGCACAATTGAAGTGTCAAAGGATGGCAAAGGGAGAAAATGATTTCTATCCCAACATAATAAATCTCCTGTAGTAGAGCTCCATGTTCCGGGTGGCTCATAGCTCATATGTTAAGGAGGCCCTCAAATCACAACTCCATTTTGGTTCCATTATCTGCAGCAAATGAATACTCTATTTTCTGGCATATAAGATGACTGGGCATATAAGATGACCCCTGACTTTGGCATGGATTTTTCAGCAGGTATGTGTTAAAAAAAATCATCTCATATGCTGGAAAATACAGTAATTCAATAATACAAAACAATTGAATGAAAAAACAAAAGTGCATCGGCATCAATACTCAGAACTGTCTTTGGTGGCTTTACACTCAACTTCCAGCACTGGTCCAGACACAGCTCTATATATCTGCAGCAGTGGAGTGTTAGCTCTGGAGAGAAGTGCCTTCACAGAATCAAAATTTAACCCATGTCTTTGATTTTTTTTCACTTCAAAATAGTCCTGGAGAACACTAATACCCCTTGGTTTTCAATAAATCTACAGTTGAGGGATAATGATTAATTGTTTTTTCTTCTCTAAAGGTCCAAGTGACAAATTTATTATAATTTTCAAATTCTTCTTCCTCTTCTTCCCCCTCCTCACACTCCTCCTTTATTCATATTGTATCTCAATTGTTATCCCATCCCTTGTATCCTCCCATTCCTCCCTCTCTCCCATTTTCCCCTTACTCCCCTCCCCTATGATTGTGACTGAGGGGGACCTCCTCCCCCTGTATATGCTTATAGGGTGTCAAGTCTCTTCTTGGTATCCTGCTATCCTTCCTCTGAGTGCCACCAGGCCTCCCCATCCAGAGGATGTGGTCAAATATGGGGCACCAGAGTTCATGTGAAAGTCCATCCCCACCCGACCCCACTCTCCACTCAACTGTGAAAAATGATCTGTCCATTGGCTAGATCTGGGTAGGGGTCCAAAAGTTACTGCACGTATTGTCTTTGGCTGGTGCCATAGTTTGAGCAGGAGCCCTGAGCCTAGATCTGCTTGTCATAGTGTTCTTCTTGCAGGTTTCTAGGACCCTTTGGATCCTTCTATTTCCCTATTCTCCCATGCTTCTCTCACCTATAGTCCCAATAGGATGTCCTCCTCACTGTCCCACTTTCCTGGTAAGTGAAGTCTTTCATGGGACATGCCTCTTGGGATAGTGTCCAGGTATAAGTGAGTACATATCATTTGACTTTTTCTGCTTCTGGGTTAACTCACTCATTAAGATCATTTCTAGTTCAATCCATTTGTCCCTAAATTTCAGGAATTCTTTGCTTTTAATAGCTGAGTAGTATTCCATAGTGTAAATGTACCACAGTTTCTTCATCCATTTTTCTACTGAGGGACACTTAGGCTGTTTCTATGTTCTTGCTGTTATGAATAAGACTGCTATGAACATGGTTGAGCAAATGTTCTTGTTGTGTGCTAGAGAATCTTCTGGGAATATTCCAAGAAGTGGAATAGTTGGGTCTTGAGGTAGCCTTATTCCAACTTTTCTGAGAAAGTGCTAGATAGATTTCCAAAGTGGCTGTACTGGTTTGCATTCCCACCAGCAATGAAGGAGTGTTCCTCTTTCTCCACATCCTCACCCGCATATGGGGTTGCTTGAACTTTTGATCTTAGCCATTCTGATGGGTATAAGATGGAATCTCATAGTTTTTTTTATTTGCATTTCCCTGATGACTAAGGAGGTTGAGCATTTCTTTAAGTGTTTCTCAGCCATTGGATATTCCTTTGTTGAGAATTCTCTGTTTAGTTCTGAGCCCTTTTTCTCAATTGGGTTATTTGGTTTGGTAGTGTTTAATTTCTTGAGTTTTTTATATATTTTGGATATTAGAGCTTTGTCATATGGAGGGTTGGTGAAGATCTTTTCCCAGTCTGTAGGTTGTTGCTTTGTTCTGTTGACAGTGTTTTCTGCCTTACAGAGGCTTCTCAGCCTCATGAGGTGCCATTTATTAATTGTTGACCTTAAGGCCTGGGCTGCTGGTGTTCTGTTCGGGAAGTTGTCTCCTCTACCAATGTGCTCTAGGCTCTTCCCCACGTTTTCTTCTAACTGACTTAGTGTCTCTGGTTTTATGTTGAGGTTTTTGATCCACTTGGATTTGAGTTTTGTGTATGGTGACAAATATGGGTCCAATTGCATTTTTCTACATGTAGACATCCAATTAGACCAGCACCATTTGTTGAAGATGCTATCCTTTTTCCATTGAATGAGTTTGGCTTCTTTGTCAAAAATCAAGTGACCATATGTGTGTGAATTCATATCTGGGTCTTTGATTTGATTCCACTGATCAACCAGCCTATTGCTGTGCCAGTACAATGCTGTTTTAATTACTGTTGCTTTAAGTACAGCTTTAGATCAGGTATGGAGAGTCCTCCAGAGTATCTTTTATTGTACAAGATTGCTTTAGCTATTCTGGGTTTTTTGTTTTTCCATATGAAGTTCAGAATTGAACTTTCAATGTCTTTAAAAATTTGTGTAGGTATTTTGATAGGGATTGCATTGAATCTGTAAATTGCTTTTGGTAAGATGGCCATTTTTACTATGTTAATTACCCTGATCCATGAACAAGGGGGATCATTCAGTCTTCTAATGTCATCTTCAATCTCTTTCTTCAGAGTTTTGAAATTTTTTTCAAACAAGTCCTTCACTTGTTTGGTTAGAGTAACTCCTAGATATTTTATATTACATGTGGCTAACATGAAGGGTCTAGTTTTCCTAATTTCTTCTGCTGCATGATTATCACTTGTATACAGGAAGGCTACTGACTTTTTGGAGTTAATTTTGTATCCAGCCAATTTGCTGAAGGTGTTTATCAGCTTTAGGAGTTCTCTGGTGGAATTTTGAGGGTCACTTATGTACACTATCATATCATCTGCAAAGAGGGATAATTTGACTTCCTTTTTTTCCCATTTGGATACCCTTGATCTCCTTTTGTTGTCTAATTTCTCTGGCTAGAACTTCCAGTACTATATTGAAGAGATATGGAGAGAGTGGGCAGCCTTACCTTGTTCCTGATTTTAGAGGAATTTCCTTGAGTATCTCTCCATTTAAATTGATTTTGGCTATTGGCTTACTGTACATAGCCTTTATTATGTTGAGGTATGTGCCTTGCATCTCTGGTTTCTCCAAAACTTTAAACATGAATGGGTGTTGGATTTTATCAAATGCTTTCTCTGCATCTCAGGAGATGATCATGTGGTTTTTTATTTTCAGTTTGTTTATATGGTAGATTACATCAATGGATTTCCATATATTAAACCATCCCTGTGTGCTTGGGATGAAGCCAACCTGGTCATGGTGAATGATATCTTTGATGTGTCCTTGTATTCGTTTTGTGAGTATTTTATTGAGTAGTTTTGCATCGATGTTCATAAGAGAAATTGGTCTGAAATTCTCTCTTTTTGTTGGGACTTTGTGAGGTTTAGCTATGAATGTGACTGTGGCCTCATAGAATGAATTTGACAATGTTCCATTCATTTCTAACTTTTGGAGTAGCTTTAAGAGTATCGGTATTAGCTTATCCTTGAAGGTCTAGTAGAATTCTGCACTGAAAACATCTGGCCCTGGTGTTTTTGGTTGGGAGACTATGAATGGTTTCTTCTATTTCTATAGAGGAATGGGACTATTTAGCTTGTTTATCTGTTTTTGACTCAGTCTTGACAAGTGGAATTGACCAAGAAAATTGTCCATTTACCTTAGATTTTCAAATTTTGTGGCATATATGCCTTTGAAGTAGGATCTTATGATTCCTTGTATTTCATCAGTGTCTCTTGATATATCTTCTTTTCATTTCTGATTTTGTTGATTTGGATAGTGTCTCTCTGCCTTTTCATTAGTTTGGCTAATGGTTTGTCTATCTTGTTGATTTTCTTGAAGAACCAGCTCTTGGTTTTGTTGATTCTTTGGACTATTCTCTTTGTTTCTAATTCTCACGGTTTCCCTAGTGTGGAAGCTCTGATGCTTCACTGGTCTTGATGGCAGGAGGCCAGCCCCGTAGTTTGGGTCTCTCACAGTCAATGATCCCCAGCTCCCTGGTACTGTGGGTCCTGTAATTGTCATGGGTCTCAGAATGTGCGCTGGGTCAGGCCAAAGTGTCCACTGCCTTCTGCATCCCCTTGTGGCAACGGAGCTCTCTGGGGACTGACACAGGTAAGGCGGAGGGGTGTGATGGCCACTCTAGTCCTTGTCTCCCCAAGATTTCCTTAGTTCCAGAGCTCTGATGCTCTGCTGGTCTGTGTTTCCCAGTAGTGTTTTGCGACCCAGGCTGCTCACAGAATCCAGATTAGTGTCACAGGGCCCAAACTGCATGCCAAGTCCAGTTTGGGCCTTAGGGCCCTAACTGCATGCCAAGTTCAGGTAAGGTATTGGGGCCTGAACTGTGCACTGAGGGTGCTAGGGTCATGGGGCCCAAACCAAGCCCCGAGTTGAGCTAGTGTCTCTGCGTCCAAACCACGTGTCAGCCTCAGCTAGAGTCTGAGGGCCTGAACTGCATGCCATGCTCAGCTAGAATTTCAGTGGCCAACCCATGCACAGAGCTCAGTCAGGGTCCTGGAACTCGAACCCTGTGCTGAGTTCAGCTAGGGTCTCTGGTCCTGAACTGTATACCAAGCTCTGCTAGAGCTCAGGGGCTGAACTGTGCACTGAGTCCAGTTTGGGTCTGTGTGCCCAAACCACATACCAAGCTCAGTCATGGTCCCAGGGTCCAAACCCCTCACTGAGTTGAGCTAGGGTCTTTGGGCCCAAACAGCAATGAGTTCAGCAAGGGTCTCAGGACCAGAACTATGTGCCAAGCTCAGCTACAGTCTCAGGGGCTGAACCATGCACCAAATCCAGTTTGGGTCTCTGGGCCCGAACCGCATGCTGAGTTCAGCTAGAATCTCTAGGCCCAAACTGGGCGCTGAGCTCAACTAGGATCTCGGGGCCCAAATTTTGCACTGAGTCCCCTCTCCTACATCAATTCCCACTGGTCACCACTCCTATCGCCTCTGCCAGAGGGTTCTTAGCTGCCATCCGCAGCTGCCACCACTGTCACTATGATTTGAGAGCATCTGTGCTCCTCCCGTGTGCAGGGGTACATAGGTTTTCTGCAATTTGGTCCTTTCAAACTGTGGAGTACTCCTGCTGCAGTGGGGTGGGAGCTTGGTGTTCCTGGTTAAGAATTCCTTGCAAGACCCCACCAGCCAAGGACAAGACATGCAGTAAACTTCAAACCCCTACAAGATCTAGTCAATGGACAGGACATTCTCCACAGTTGAGTGGAGAGTGGGGTCTGACTTTCACACGAACTCTCGTGCCCCATGTTTGACCACGTCCCCTCGATGGGAAGGCCTGGTGGCACTCATAGGAAGGGTGGCAGGCTACCAAGACTCTAGAGACTTGATACCCTATGAGCATATACAGCATATACAGGGGGAGGAGGTCCCCCTCAGTTACAGTCATAGGGGAGGGGAGTAAGGGGGAAATGGGAGGGAGGTAAGAATGGGAGGCTACAAGGGATGGGATAACAATTGAGATGTAATATGAATAAATTATTAAAATATATTAAAAAAAGAATTCCATGCAATTCCCTGAATCATTTACTGGAGCTTCTAAACACGGTCCACACTACTAGCTGCCATCTGCTAGTCCCCCGATATTTTTCAAAAATCCTCCTCCTTCCTTTCAAGAAAATGTTTCTCTGTGTAGCCATGGTTATCCTGGTCTCACTTTGTAGACCAGGCTGGCCCCAGACTCACAGTGATCCACGTGCTTCTCTCTCACTGAGTGCTGGGATTAATGATAAGTACCATTATGTCAGCTACAATCTCAAGTTCTTATTTAACAGGTGGTCTATATTCAGTGCCACATAAGGTTTTGCTAAATGAATGAATAGACTGATACAAAGTAACACATCCCATCTCTAAGCCCTGGTTGATGGTAGGTTACTGTCCATCTTTATGTTGTACAAGGTTTTAATAACAGAATTCTTAAAGATTTTTACATTTGTTTATTCTCTCTCATTCTCTCTCTCTCTCTCCCTCCCCCTCTCTCTCTCTCTCTCTCTCTCTCTCTCCCTCTCTCTCTCTCTCTCTCTCTCTCTCTCTCTCTCTCTCTCTCTCTCTCTGTGCATGCACACATGCCATAGCACCTGTGTGGGGGTCAGAGGACAACTTGAAGGAATTGGTTCTCTCTTTTGTCCATGTGAGTCTGGGGCTAGGACTCAGTATATTAAACTTCATGGAAAGAACTTTTACCCTTGAGTCATTTCAACATCCCAATAAAAACAAAATGTTTACAAATCACTAGGATTTTCTTTTTGCCTTTCTCTCATTATGCTCAGTTCCTAAGTACAGCTGCGTACCTTACCAGCTCTCTTCCTCTCCTCACCCACATGAGCACTTACTCATGTGCATACAAACAGTCCTTGTTCCTATTTGTTGTTGGAGATAGACTATCAGTAATAAAAATCCTGCACCTTTAACTTTTCTATTCATCTATTTATTGTGCTAAAGGATTGGTTTAGAAATATTTTCAGCAGTTTTAAATCCATGTAAAATTATCAATAGTTCTGAGACAAATACCAATTTGTCCTTATTTCTATGTAGGGAATTCTATTATTGGGCATAAGTGTTTGCAAGTTATTTGCTCTTATTTCAACAATAAAAATGGCATCATATATTCCAGGAGGCTGTATTTTCAGCCAATATTTAATTGGTTTTCTCTGCCTATCTTATAAATAGAAGCACCTAGGCTGATAATAAAATATGTAGCTATCTTGAATATGGAGATTGCTGTCATATTCCCAATTAAGCTTAAGCAATTAAAGCTGTTACCTTCTTGCTCATGTACTGTGTGCAATGGCTGCTCGCATCGCACCTTTACATTTCTTTTCTCTTCTTGCCTCTGTTCTCTTTCATCAAATATGAGTTCTTTTACTTTTATTAATCTAGGTTTCAGTTATTTCTATTCTAGAATTCTTAAAGTGCTTCCAGTTGAATATATATATCCTCCTAAATTTAAGGCCAGTAAATTTTGCTGCACATAACCAACCAACAATCTTCCTCATGTTAACAAAGATGTCACTTTTCAGATGGGCAATCTTTTGGATCCTGAGGTGCTTATCTGAAGTGACTTGGTTTCTTACCATGTAGATGCTGAGCCTGAATGTAAATAACAGCTTAACATCCTTTAACAACCCCTCTTAGTTCACAAGGATATTTCCACATTGCAAAGCTGGCAAATAAAGCATCCTTGCCTGTGATCTTTGAGGCAGGTTTTCAGAATCATATGTACACAAGTCGTTGTAGAATTCTTGGATTTTGGATTCACAGATTCAAACACTTCTTTCTCTGACTTCAACCACATTATCTGGTTAGTATTAAATGCAAGCTTTATTATTCATCTTGAAGAATATTGACTATGTTTTGGGAGTATAGACAGGTAGAAGCTTCAGGAAAAATAGGACCTTCTCCCAGGGATTAAATTAGAAGTTTGGAGCTCACAAATGAAAGATTTCCTTCCCCATGCTTCTTACAGCTTTAACATACAGAGCATTTTCAGAGTTAAATAATCCAGTAAGAAAGATGATGTTGAAAGTTTGTCTTTTTCCAATCTACCCTCTGGGAAAATCAAGATAACTGCTTTTCCTTTATTTTATTGGGTTCAGGCAACCATGTAAAAAACTATATAATCACCGAGTAAATATTGACCATGCAATTATAGGTAAAATATTATGTTGTGACATAATACAGAGCAAATATTATTTCTGTTTCCTGAACTACTTTCTCCTGGTTATTTCCCAGCATTGAAAATCAAATAATGATTATAATATCTTTCAATAATATGTCTGATCATTATATGCTTTACAAGAGTTATATAGCAAGTAATGTTTTCAAAATCACTGTTATTTTATGTGTCAGCTTAATCTGGTGTTCCATGTAATTTCTTACATGGATAAGCAAAATAATATTCTCCATATTACACTATAGCTTTAAAAAGACTTTTGCATTTACTTCCTATCAGTAGGGAACAAAAAGATTATTTTTACAGATTTAAAAGTCCTAAAATTGAGAAATAGTTCCAGTTGGTTCTTGCAGCTTAGAGAGTTGAACCTGTCAGGTGGAGGTCAACATGCCATTTTCTGATTCCTTGGGTAGTTATATTTCCGCTTGTTCATCTCCCACTTGCAAGAAATGTGTGCAGATTACCTAACATGTGTCAGGCTTTGTGCTACAGGGCAGGAGAAATGCTACAGCTTCAGACACATTGTTCCTTCTGAAGAGAAGGCAGAGAACTGGCAGGCTGATTTTAAGGCAAATATCCCAGAGAATGTGGTCCAGGCCAAGCACTTGGAGAGACTAGAAATGTCATGGAGAATATTTCCTAAGAGGACTTCTGGTCATTTGTCATTCTTATTGCCTCTTTCTCAGCAGAATTTTTAATTATGTATAAGAGCAGGGCTAGCCAAATATGAACATATTGATCTCAGGCAATGAAAGGATGAAAGTCTGGAGAGCTGGGCAATATCTGCACAGTGTAACCACAGTCGGGGATCTCCTCATGTCAACTTTCCTAATGGTGGAGGAAGACTTGAGGCTACTGACTTGACTTCCGAGTCCTGGGCCACCCTAGCCATTGTTTCTGTAAATCAAATCAGCAGGAATACCTGTTTTAAAATTCAATGGAGCTAGGTTATCAGGCTTTGTGAAGCTATACTTTAACAATGTGGTCTTCCACTTCATTTCCTCTTTAAGGAAATGGCTGAAAATAGCAAGAAGGTACCAATAATTGTTATATTTACAGAGAACTGCTTTTCATATCTTGAGGTTCTAGCATCATGGAAAATGCCTGCTTCATATTCTGCACCAATTGGTGGCTAATATGACTAGATAGTATGCTGATGTATTTTAAAGGTCATCAGGTTTTAAAGACTTTGGTGAGATAATTCCATAATTTAGATAAAAAGGAGAAGAATAAACATCAGTGTTCCCCCAATACTGGCCAGAATAAGGTTACTAGAAGTATTTATCAGAAAACAGGAGTTAGTGTGGGAGTTGATGATTTAGCACTTGCTTTAGAAGCTCAGTCTGGACCATTTTATTATATTTTCAGTTTTTTTGGTAGCTCAAACATGACACATGTACTCCATGAAGACATTAGATGGAACATTAGGGATCTGAAGATGTGAGCAGTGTGTGTTTGTGTGTGCATGCGTGTGTGTGTGTGTGTGTGTGTGTGTGTGTGTGTGTGTGTGTGTTAAGGGGCAGCCAGTAACAATAGTAGCAGTGGCAGAGTGAAGACATACACCAATGTCCCAGAATCATCAGAGACAGCAGCCAGGACTCAGCTTCTCTGAAATGCATGTGCAAACTGTCACCACAGAGAAATGTGGTGGTGATAGTTGAAACTGACCAGAACTATGGTCTTTTTTGCTGATGCCCTGTTGGTTAAATTGTTTGGCCTTCTCAGTCTTCCATGGAGTTTTTGGGCATCATTGAATGAACCCTGACTCAAAAAACCAGAAAACTGAGCTTCCTTCAGCTTATCACTGTGATTGAATCAGAACAATTAGTGTAATTTTATATCTGCCTGAATGCAAGAAGGCTAACATAGAAGAAAACTATGACTGCGCTGTAAGGCTAGGTAGCTGGAAAAATGATAGTATCTTTGAGCTCTAATAGGCAAAGTTAACATGCTGAATATGAAACATTCTGAAATGAAACATCTAGAAGATTGGCAGTAATGGAATCAGAAACCCCACAGGAGAAGTTACAGTTAAGAGTACAAGTAATCAAATAAATAAATAGATAAATAAATGGAAACATTAAGAAACATATTAGAGTTAAAAAGCCACGAGACTTAAATAAAAAACAAACAAACAAAGAAAACAAGAAATCCAAGTTAGACCAAACCCAAGTGATTTGAACTGCTTGGAACCTTAAGGAGAATAGCAAAGTGTGTTCAGTGGATATGGTCTCCACCTCATTAAAAGACAAGAACAGTAGGAGTTGCTTAGGATAAGAATGCAGTTGAGTGAATGCATTCTGCTCCCTGGTACTTCCTTATTTGTTTTTGGAGCTTCGTTTATAACTCAGTGGTCAGCATAGCTCTTATAGGAAGATAAATTCTTGAAGTTAAAGGAGGACAGGGCTGTATCCTTCCTATTTCTATGCTGCTAGGCTGACAGAGATCTCATTTGATGTACCAGGGTCTACCCACTAGCATCCAAGGCGACCCTGACTGTGCCACACTAATATGCTTTCATGTTCTGTTTCAAATGCATCACTGAGCCTACAGCAAGCCTGGCTCTGGTCCACCAGAGGGGCCTAAGCATTTTGTTCAGCTGAAGTAAACAGATACCCTGACACTAGGAGATAAGGCTGTAGTAATCTGCTTAGGACCTTGTTGAAGCATTAAAGTTCGATTAATTACGAGGAGCACAAGAGCCAGAGCAAAGAGCATCTCTATTAAGCTGGCTTGGGCTGCACAAAAGAGAGAGTTGCAGTGACCCCACAGCTTATTTGTTGGGGATCGTAGTTTTTCACTTTGATTCACTAGTGGCAGTTCTACCAGCCTGGTACAATTTGCTAAAAGTGATAACTTCTGAGACTAGATATAATGCCCAGAGTAAAATATAACAGCAGGCAGCTAAGAGTATATTCTGAGCTGTCCAGTGACAGCTGGGGGGTTTGTGTCAGTAGATACATCATAACCTTTTGGGTGAAATGCCTTGACTTACTACAGCAAAAGTTCATTTTTACATGATGTTAGTATACTATCTAGGGATGTTTTTTGATTTAATTCCCCTGAGGACTACTTGCAGGTTTCCCATCAGCAGAGTGAATTTGAATTAGGTTTCACATTTTGACAATGAGTAAGAAAGCATTTGTCTATGTATATATAGTCTGACCTTACTTCTAGACTCTGTTTCCCAAACTTCTTTGCAGTTTCATAGGGACATGGGAAAATAATGTAGACCATGTCTAGGAGAGGTCTAGGAATCTCTAATGAATGAGAGATTTATGGAAGGACCCAGTTTCTAAATATGGCATGAAAAGACACTCACCTAACAAAAGCATCTGTACTGCTCTGCTTTATCGGGGAGAGATAAATTTCTTTTGTGCTGAGCCACTGCGATGTTTTGGCTTATGTGTCATCTTAAATGAAGTCGACTTCAGTAAAAATATCAACAATTTAAGGCTTTGTTTGTATTTACCTTGACTCTGTGAAGTTCGTTCAGTGTTCGGTAAATCACAGCTCTCTAGTGACAAATCTAATTAATCACCTCAAGCTCCTCCTGTCAGAACTGTTTACATCCTTTTCTAACTGTGGGACTCCATGTCTCTGCAAAGCCTTTTCTTTATCTTCAGGTCCATTGGTCACTTGGACTTAATTTCATGGTGTGAGAGAAATAAGAACTAGACATTTAATTGGGAGGTTTAACCACCTGTATAAGGTGTTTTAAACTACAAATTTAATAGTGTACACAGAGGAGAGAGACATACATTGATTGGCTGACTGAAAAAGAGGTTGTCAGTACACAACTGTCATCACCACACATAGTTCCACAAAACTATCATCTAGCCATACTGCAGGATTCACTCCCTAAATGGACAATGTAGCTTTATAAAGGTAATTACCACACATATACATTTTAAATTCTGGCTTCCAAACTTAGTTTTAGAAAACTAATGCTATCAGTCCATACATCCACTAAACTAGAGATTGACAACCATTGTCTGCAATGGGCCAGATTGTTAATTAATTAAAAAAAAACTGTTTAATTACTTTACAACTTGATTTCAGCCCCTTCCCTGTCCCTTCCAGTCCTGCCCTTATGCCCCCTCCCCCATCCTCATTTCCTTCTCAGAGAAGGGGGTCCCTATGGGGTACCAACCCACCTTGGCCCCTCAAATCACAGCACTGAGGCCAGGCAAGCCAACCCAGTTAGGGGGAATGGATCCAAAGCCAGGCAACTGAGTCAGAGCTAGCCCTTGTTCCCATTGTTAGGGGACCCACATGATGACCATGATGTGCACCTCTTACTCATGTATAAAGTAGGTAGGGAGATTTTCCTGCAATAGTATAGAAACTTGCAGTGGATTTTACATCTGGATTGAGCCAAATATAGAGTCTGCACCAAAGGGTACTTTTCTTATCCCTTTGGTATCTATTTTACTTGAGAGTGCTTGGATAGTATGTAACTCAGTTGCCTTGGCAGATATATTACAAAGGTATATAATGTGTATTTATCTACTGAGCCTCAGTAACTCTGCTAGGTAGGGGAGTTACTGCCTGGATTTAGTATTGTCTTTCTTGTTCTGCAGAAAGAAGCTAAATTGGCATATGGTGCGGTGTCTGTTGTAGTGTGACCTTCTACAGAAGAAATGTAATGACTTCTCTGAGGCCCTGGAAGTTCTTTCCTATAGACAAAGTAAACCCTACTTAAACATCATTATGCCATGCTTTGTGATAAAGTAGCTTAAAGGGTATCTATCTTCCATCAGTTACATGTGCTGCCTGTGTGTCTAGGCTCTCCTTGCCTTTATCTTGACGGTCTACCACTTGCAGTGTGTCAAGAGCAGGTGTGCAGTGGAGGCTAACAGCTTCCTGGCTATTGACTTCACATGGCATATGTTCTTTGACTTTAGTTTCCATTCCCCCCTGTAAAAATACACTTATTTCAGGAAGCATTTGGACAGTACATGTTTATATGAGCTACATGAATTCTTATTTGGAATGAGGCTGTGGATTTAGAGAGTGAGAAGGATGTGTTTTATACAGTGTAGAATGCAATAGAATCTAGTCTGCTACTTTCTGTTTGCAGAGGTTATTTATCTGGCATTATTGACCCACCACTTTCCATGCCAGCTCTTCTCTTCACGGTATTATAATATATGCAAGGGCTGCTAACGAGCTCATTATCAATTCCTCCATTATTTACTAGTTGACTGTTTCTTTTCTCCTGAAGACACTTCAGCATTCCAGAAGATTCTGGCAGCACTTTCACAGTAGGTCCAGAGTTTAGTTTTGAGCTCAATAATGGTTTTGAGCATAGTAATTCTTGCCATGGGTCTTGAGATTTCAATACCCAACCAGAGCCTTTATTACAATAATCAAACAGAGGAGGATATTGACAAGGCAGTTCCAGGCCTTGTCACCTTGAATTAAGGGCTCTGAATTTGGGACTTCTAAATCCTGAGATAGCCTATAAATGAGCTGCAGAGAATTCAAGAGATATTGTAGTACCTGTTGTATTTTATACTATGTGATATGCATAGATTGCTTTCTAAATGGCATGTCTGTTGTTTTCTTCAGCATTCTCAAAGAATATCAGGTTAAGACAGCCAAATGGTCTGTGTCAGTGCTCTTCAAATTATCTATCTATGGTGAGGAGACAGGACTTTTTTTTTGTAATCTAGGCAGATCATTGCTTAAGATATAGTAGGAATGAGTTACTAGGAAAAGAAAATGCTGGCTGTTGCTGTAGTGTTAGATTGCTGTGTAACTTTCTAAATGCCTACTCTGAGGTTGTGTATTTACCTAGTCACACAGAAGTAATTGAATATTTGAGTAGGATTTTTATTAGAAATGATGCAGATAACACAGCCAACTACAGAATTCTACTCCAGAAAATGGGAAGACAATGTGAAGATGTCTTAAAGAGACATCATCCAAGAGTAGTTCCTAGAAGCATCTGGCTATTGGTAGGTTATGGTCACAGCATACTCCAGAATCAGCCAGCCTCCACAGTCTATGGAGATATGCTTTGGCATTCATATGCACAACAACAAATAGAACCGGCACCGAGTCAAGGTAGTTAACTGGAAATCTATCCCTCTTTTCGTAAATCTTACCCTGTTATCAAAGGCAACCAGTTGAGCTACAACAAACATTCCAGAAAAACATTCAGAGGTGTTCAAAGTAAAACAGCCTTCTCCTTGCCTCTGGTTCTTATCCTAGGACTTTCACCAACTATTTAGTTGCCATTTTATATATAATAAATCTTGAAGAAAATCTTAGACTGATTTAGATATCTTTCTCTAATCTGTTTTGGTGCAGTAGTATTTTGGACAATGATACAGCTTTAATTTTGGCAGGAAGACAAATCGTTACTTGATTTTCATAAAAGAATCGAAGTTACTTTTTCTTTTTGTTATAAACAAATGGGTCTTTGTTAATCAGACACATATACAACAGATTACGGGGTTAGTTGACGACTTTAGTCTTGGACAGTTACCAGCTCTGTGATCAAAGCAATATTGAATTGAAACGTAGGAAGCAAATAATCAAATAGAATGAATACATTTGTAACCTCTCCTTCAGGTTTCTCCTGAAGCTTTTGCTTGGAGCCATAGAAAGTGTGGGTGCAGGATCAGCATAAGCATTCTGGAAGCTGGACTTGCAAGTCAAGGCAGGTGTGGTCATGACAACTTCTGAGCAAGAAACCAGAGGAAACTCTAAAGGCTACACCTGGGCATGAGGAGGTGTAGTGGTTGATTTTGATTCTTAAGTTGTCTGGGTTGAGAAACACTTAGATGGTTAAACCATGCACCTGGGTGTAACCATTAGGTCATTTCCAGGGAGAGTTACTGAGGAAGAAGACCCACTAAATGTGGTTGGCACCCTGTAGGCTAGCGTCCAGAAGAAATATAAGAGGATATAGGGGAGAATGTTCTTTAGTTGTCATTGCCTGTGTTCCCCAGCCTCTCTCTTCCTGTGTCTTTGTCTCTGTCTATCTTGGTCTCTGTCTGTCTCTGGCTTTCTCTGTCCTGGCCATTATAATGTCAGCTGTCCTACTTTATTGAATCCTCACCACAGTGGACTAAAATATTTGAGAGTGTGAACCAAAATAGATACTTTCCTCTTAAATTATTTTCCTTAAGTATTTTGCAACAACAATGAAAAGTCTGGACACCAGGCAGATAACTGTAAATCTTTTGATAAAGACGTAAAGTGAAGGGGTGGGCAGATTCCCTAAGATTGAAGATGATGTCACCAGATCTTTCAAAGCATCTATATGTCCTTTCCCTATGAAGGACAGCATCTGTGAAGGAAGCTCAGCTAGTCTGAATACTCTTTTAATATCCAGGCTTCTAGAAAGCTCTACATATGGACTACATTACTTCTACACAATGAATAAATGGCACAAAGGCATATAGAATCTTGAATTTTAAAAAGCCTGTGTGAGGAAATGAACAAATAGTGACTACTGAGGACGTATTTTGGAATTAATAAAGAGAAAATACATTCACTGCTTAAATAGAATTACTAAAATTTGGCATCAGTGGCACAGAAAAGTAATTATGTTCCTATTTCTGTTTCAAAATTTGGGAAATTCATGGGGCAACACTCTAGTGTTTCTCTCTCCCTCTCTCTCTCTTTCCTTCCTTATTTCTTTCCAGCTTTTTGTATTTATAGAAAGATCTTTTAATTTAGTAACTATCCAAGCACACAAGTTGTTGTCATGAGGGGTATACCGGTGAGTAAAACAAGGTCATTGAACCTAATGAACAAACAATAAGTTATCTGTAATGAAAGCTGACAAGTAGCGTATGAGAAGCGTTCATTATAAACCCCTAATTTTAACTGTGTGGGAGGCTGTTCTGAGGCTTCAAACGTTTGAGTATATCCTAGGCAACACAGCCAGACCATCTTTAAAAACAAAACAAAACACAACCAGAACAAACAATATCTTCCCTCTAAACCAGACATACAAATGAAGGTTGAAGGATTGTAGACAGGAAGACACATTTCAGCTAAACCTTGAGAAATGAGAGTGTATCAGGTTAAGTTGGGAAACAGATATTCTAGGGACAAGGATACTCTGCACAAGCTTGAACATAAGAAAGGCAACAGGAGACAAGGTTATCATAGGAAGCAGGTAGAGGGCAGTATGGGGCACTTAGGAGCATGCACGCACGCACGCACGTGAGGGGTATGTACGTAGCTGCTCCATATGAGTGTGTGCCTGGGATTGGCTATAACCCCTTGGCTTGTTAAGAGTAATTTAATCCTACTTTGTTGACCAATGTATACCTATGTGTTGAATGCCTCCAGGCCTGGGAATTACAGTAATTAGAAATTCTCAAAGCTGGATCACAGATGGCCACATTTTCATCTATTGAGTTTCTCTTTGTTCTCTACCTACCTGGATCATGACTGATCAGCTTCTGTCCCATCTTTGTTACAAACTCCCTACAACCCAGCACTGGGATGAAGTTTGGAAGGTATTGAGGAAAAGAGGCACGTAGCTAGACCTTTGAGTCTTCTCAGTCCTGAGACCTGGTGCAATCCACTGGAATTCATGTCACTCTGGGTAATTAAAAAGTGATTATTTTCAAAGCAAAAATGATTTGTCACTTTCATAGAAGCAGGTACAGTGTGGCAATGGCGAAATCCAGCAAGTAGTTCCTTGTGGTGATGCATAGGTTTTTAGTTTCAGAGAACTTTGTATAATTATTTTCTGCATGACTAATTTTCCAGGCACTTTTCATTCTTGTTAATTTATTTTCATCCCCTTGAAGTCCAACAGAAATAATTGTTCCTATTTTAGGTATCTTAGCAACTGGCACCCAGTTTAGTCACTTGTATTCTTTAAGACTCTGTGAGACATTAAATGTCCTCAGGGTGAGTAGCGGGGCTCAGCCAGAGAAAGAGGGTGGTGCTGCCCCGTGTTTCTCACTCTGCACTGCTCTTGGCTTGCTGATCGATGGCATCTGCGGAGGGGGCCAAAGCTGGCTAGGCTCAGAGCCGACACTGCTTTTAGACCCTGGCTGAAACACAAACTTTGAATCACACTCCAAAGCACAATTACCCACAACAATTTTATCCATCATAACAGTAAAGAGAAAGCAGGAAATGATTGTAGAAAGACAGAGTGATCTTTTGAGACAGTCTGTCCACTCTTAGGGAAAGTATGATAGCACCATCTTGGGAAGCTCCCTGCCAGAGCAATCCTCCACCTTCATTTCACCTCATCGACTCTAGCTCGAGGAAGCATACCTTTTACTGTGACTACTCCTCAGAGAACCAAAATAGGACTTTATTTTTTTCTTGAGCCCTGAGGGGTCCTGCTTTGGGAGAAACCCAATAAGCCCATTTTTCAAAGAGCATTCTGGTTTCTCTATATTTTGAAACCCATTTGATTATAATCACAAAGGGAAAGATTGCGAGGCCCCTGTGTTGGTTCTAAGGAAAACATTGACTGGACAGAAAGTCTGCCCCACAGCCAAACTGAACTATAATGACTGTACTTTTTATTTCTCCCAGGAAAGAGTAATATAATTGGTCCCTGTTATACAGTAGCCAGTTTGTTCAATCTCTGTTCAGTAGAGGATGTTTATTTGGGAGACATGCTGCACAGAATCAGCTGGCTTCAGGATAAAGGCTGGGAATAGATTTGCTTCTAAATAAATCTCAGCAAACAGTGATGAACTGAACACGGTACAAGGTATAAGCAATACAATTAGATACCTACTTACATTTGCATACAACAACTCTGGGTGATCATTACATTAGAACATGTCTTAGGCTTATTTTCTCAAGGGCATTTGGAGAGAGAGAGAGAGAGAGAGACAGAGAGAGAGAGAGAGAGAGAGAGAGAGAGAGAGAGAGAGAGAGAGAGAGAGAGAGAATACTTCTGAATTCCATTTCTGCATTTCTGTCATGGAATAGAAACAAGGGGTATGAACATGCTTCGGAATATGCAGTAGAAAGATCACTCACTTCTCTGAGGTCCTAACACCAACATTCATCTTTGTACATAAAAGAGAATACACTGAGGATGGGAATAGCACGAGCAGGGCCTGCAACAATGACTGCAGAGCCAACTGTAATTCCAACAATGCACCATCAGCACGCCGCTGAATTTGGCGGGAAAGCAATACCCAGCTGTAAGACAGCAATATTAGGACTGTACTCTCTCCCTACAAAATGTCAACACCTCACTGAGTGCTGAAAATTTTTAGGAGTTTTATTTTGCAAGAAGCCGCAGTTGCAGCTATAAAAGTAATATCATCAAAACAGAATGCAGTAGCGAGTATAAGCAGCACGGGTTGGTAAATTAGCATGTGTGACTCAGCCAGTCCTGAAAAGGGTAATATCTTGGGTGAATGACAAACAAAGAAATTCAAAAGGATGACACTGGCTGGGTTTTGCTCTTGTCATTATAGTGGTTGCTTGTTTGTTATTTTAAAATTAGCTGTGAAGCTGAGTGGCTTTTGAAAACCCTACTTTATGTAAGTATTATTTTAAAGAATTGGTAAATCCTCACCCTTGCATTTGTGAGTTTTAAAGGTTGGATTCTGCATGTTGGATAACCTGCTGAAAGCAAGGAAAAGCAACGTGTATTTTAATGAGCAACTCCAACATAACATATCTCTGTACATTAAGACAGAAAAAAACTAACACAAATAGCCCTTGATAAAATTGTAAGATTGTATTTAAATTTAATTTTGCTTGCAAGTGCAGTTAGCATTTTTTTCCTACTGATCTCTGACATACTATTTTTGAGGGGAGAAAAGAAATGTTTTTGCTGCCATGGCAACAGTATCCTTCTCTTGCTTCCATCACAAGCCGTAGATTCTGAGCATAACTAGGAAAATTGAAATGTGGGTAGCTGGAAATGATAAGGCCAAGCATGGTAAGCATTCATCTAAATGAATATTTGTGTCATTGTTCTTGCTCTCACGGGGAGACTGGAACTTTCAAGGTCAACATATTTGTTCATTGTGTTCACAGCAGCACTCATAAAAGATTATTGCTACTTACTGGGAGACTACTCTTTTCACTAAATGTCTTATTAGCATGATTTCCCAAAGATGATAGCAAATTAAAACACTCCATAGACAGTTTATTTTATAGTGTTGAGGAGATGTAATACAAAGAAAGGGCACACATTCTAGTCGATTTTAGGAAAGAAATGATCCACTACTTGACCTGAAATGTGTGCTGAGGAGAGAACGTAGAGAAGGAAAAACCGATTAAGCTCATTCCATTTGTTTCTGGCGATTCCAAAGAGAGCTTCTCTCTGCGATGCCCTTGCAATATTATTATTATTATTATTATTTTGTTTGATCTTTTACAGACTGTGGACATTTCAGCTTGCAGGATAGAATGGTATTTTTGCTCCATGGTGAGCCTGTAACATCTCCCTTGCTTTTTTGTGATACCAGATTAAAAACAAAGCAAAACAAAATAACAAAAACAACATTTCTATTTGTCTGTTGGTTCTGAGTCCTTCCTCTCATTTCATATTGTTTTAACCACTATACATATTCATATATTTTGGATCTGGAACCCTTTTGCTTAATGCAATTTGAATGAGAAATCAAACCCCATATAGACCAGCTAGGCTTTACTTGGCATTTGCCTAAAGTAATTGTGATTTGAAGCCACACAACACATGAAACAGGGGCTATCATGACTGTCTGCTGTATGCTTTTTAGACATGTGAGGTGCCACCTCCCTGGGTCTGCTGCACTTTCTGAGTCTAGTTTGTCTATGCAGGTCTGCAGAGAAACATTTTTATGGACCTCAGGCTGGCTGGATCCTTTCTCCTGAGAATATTTTCTTAAATAGAGGGCTATATATTGCTCTGCTTTGTCAACGATGCATGTTCTGACATTTGGGTCTTGTAGTAGCACTATTTCCACTTTTTTTGAGAAAGCACCAGATTGATTTCCAAAGTGGTTGTATAAGTTTGCACTCCCACCAACAGTGGAGGAATGTTCCCCTTTCTGCATATCCTTGCCAGCATGTGCTGTCACTTGGTTTTTTTTTTTTTTACTTTAGCCATTCACCCCTGGCCATATACAACAAGGACATTTTCTTAACTATGTTCATAGCTGCTTTATTCATAATAGCCAAAATCTGGAAACACCCTAGATGTCCCTCAACTAAAGAATGGCTAAAGAAACTGTGGTAAATTTACACAATGGAATACAACTCATCTATTAAAACCAAGGAAATCTTGAAATTTGCAGGCAAATGGATGGAACTAAAAATGATCATACTGAGTGAGGTAATCCAGACCCAGAAAGACACACTTGGTATATTATCCCAACATAGATGCCCTCTGAGAGACTCCACCCAGCAGGGGATCAGGACAGATGCTGGAACTCACTGCTGGACTCCAGGAGTAGCACTGAGAGTGGTATGGAAGAAAGCAGGCATGGAAGGAGCTGCACAGGGAGACCATCAAGGTCTGTGGATCTGGACCCAGGGGCCCCTGCACAAACTGTTGTACCAGCCAAGGATAATGCATGCAGTGAAACAGTGAACCTAAACCCCTGTTCAGATCTAGCCACTGGACAGCTCATTCTCCAAGGTTGTGGGGGAAATGAGGACTGCCTCTGACATGAACTCTGGTCCCCCTGATTTGGTCACTTCCCCTTGCTGGGGAGGCCCAGCAGACACAAAGAGGAAGGGGGAGCAGACTATCTAGATGAGACCTCATAGGTTGTGGTCATATGGTTGGGGAGGAGATCTTCTGTCTAGGAGAAGGTGGAAGGGGGAGGAAGAGCAGGAATAGGAAGATACAAGTGAGGGGATAACAAGGCCAATCTGAGATGCAAAGGATACAATTACACATCCGAGCAGCACCCAGATCACAGAAGGTGTTTGCGGCATTGCTCTCTGCTCTCTGAGAGGACTGGAGCAGAGTCTGAGAAGTGTGTGGAGTGATTGTGCTGGTATTCTCCTCTCGCTATCACATCTTCCATATTACAGACTTTATTAAATACAGTGTATAAAGGAGATATACTCAAATATTGATTTGATAGCAGAGGAATTGAAATAATTTGGTCCTCAATTTTCACATCAAAACAACTTAAGCACTTGTTGAAACTCATAACCCAACTGTGATCATGTAAGACTGTGAAAATGATGGAGAAGGGGTAACCTTGGCTGCTTCCTCCACCGGCCTAATGACTTTTGAGGCAGAAGAGGGCGTGTTGAGGATGTGAGCCAGCTGGCTTATCGCACGCTCTATCCATTCCCCTCAGCCTTTGAAGAATTGATTCGAGATGCAGCATGATCAATTTGGCTGTGGCGATCGGTATTGATTGTTTTGATGGGCAAAAATAATGGCCCTGCCACATCACAAAATAGTTCATTGGCCACTTGTGATATTGTCGTAGGCCAGGGAGACTTTCAGAGTGGTTAGGATCAGAAGATGAAGCATCTTATTCCGGTTCTTTCTTCTGCCCGTCTTGCCTTACAAGAACACCAACTATGTAGCTACATGCAGATGCCTTATGGGTCATTTGAATATGATCCTGACTTCCCGTGCTCGCTAAAATGTCTCCTAAAGATCCATACAAATATTATGAGCCAGAATTGAGTGTTAAACATCCTTTTAACTCCCCCCATTTCTTCTCTACATTTGTTTCCCCTCCACTACTTCCATTCTACTTATGTACCGCTTTATTGTGTACTTAAGAATCTATCTTAAATTCTTACCAGGGCTTTCCATTCCTTTTTTCAGATATCTTGTGAGAAAAATATTTCTTCTACCTAAAGTCCTGCTGGATACCACTGTGCATTTTCATTTTTACAGTGTCTATTTGGTTGCTTTGTTCTATGACTTAGAACCTTTCCGTATCCTTTCAACTTAGCGTCTTTAAGCATATCCTCTATTTGTACTAGCTTTGTATAAGATGGCCACTTCATTTCCTGTTCCCTTCTGGTGTACCTGAGGTGGGAGGTGCCCATACAAATCACAATTTTCTTTCAGAGCCCAGAGCAGTATGAGCAGCAGTGTGTCTGCCAAGCTGCTCCAAAAGTGAGTGTATCTTCATAGACCCTCTCATTTCTTTTGTTGGTTAGATGAAAAGAGTCTGAGGCCTCAAGAAAAGAGAAATACTCAGATGGAATGGCCACTCTGAGGAAATACACCAAACAGGAATATATATGCACTATAAACCAGAAAGATATCTGAGGGTTTTATTGGTTGGAGTTTTGGGGGTCCCCATTGCCATGCCATTTTCTGTCTTTTTAAAAACTCTTTATTTTTCTTCATTAAGCTCAGAGTTCTCATAGTTATAGATTCAGTTCAAGCTTTGTTGCTAATTAACCTTTCTTAATTACCCAAAACCAATTTGTTGTCTTCAGTCTTCAAATTTCTTCACTACTGGTTTTCTGTATCACTATTCAATTCTTTTATGGTAATTATTTTCTGTGTGCCAACAAATATAGAAGTCAAAGTCTACTTGGTTTCTAATTACTATCAGACAAACTTGAAGGATGTTTATATCTTATTCTCTTGAAGAAAGCATGAACCTGTTGAAGGAACACAAAAAGAATCTACTCCATTACTGCATTCTCCAAACAGCTTCCTGGGCAGGGTTCTAGTGCATGCTATTGTTTGATTTCATTTCTAGAGTTGGGATTTTTTTTTCCTGAAAATAAACGTGCTATTTAAAATAAGCACATTTAGATTTTTAATAAAAGTTCCACAATGACCTCAGTGAAGGGGCCACCTGTTGTGTTCTAGAGAGGGAGCATTCATAAAATTATGGCAAGAAGGCTTGGTAAGCTCCAGAAACTCCATTTTCTGGCTGAACTATAGCTAGGAAGCCAGATATAGCACTCTTGGTCTTCACAGAAAAGATCCTTTAAAAACAGATTATTTTGTTGTTTCATAAAATTGCAAGAGATTCATATTTTTCTCTCTTAGGTAAAGTAGACACTAAACAGAGAAATAAGTTGTATTTTAACTTAGACTTTTAAAGTATCAGATTACTTCCTATTGTTAAACATGAGGTAGGTGGTAAGAGACTTGAGACTATGGAAGACTAACGCTTTCTTTATTTCCCTGTCTTATGATATTTGGGTACTAATGTTCTCTCTTCAAATGATTAGATAATGACTCAGATTGCTTTTTTATCTTTAATAATATCAGTACGTTTCTCTTTCTTCTTTTATAGGTTTTTCATTTTTACTTTTGTTGTTGGCTGACACTGAAGACTAATTTCGTTTTCTTAAAGAGAAAAATTGGAACTTCTGTGGCATAAATGCTGCTAGAAAAATATAATTTAATGATACAGAGACTGAAACCAAGTCATCTAAGACGGAACAATGGAAACTCTTGCTTGAATTTGATAAATGGCATTTCTAAGTATATATAAAGAGGCACAGAAATGTCAGAAAAATATTCTTACAATAAAACTGAAGGTGGAATAAAAAAATAAAACCAGCTTCAGTGTTGCCATATTGTGCTAAAATTCTGGCAAAACTGGCAAAAAAGAAGTCAAGCTTGCTTGATTATTAGGTCATTAGGATAAAAAGTAAACTTTAATTCCTTGTATTTTATTAGGATAATAGGAGGATTATGGATCGGAGCAGAGTCATTTGGTGGTGGAATAGGCAGAGCAGTTGAATGAGTTTAATGGTGTAATAAGAAAAAAATTGAGAGACAGCTAGATGGCTGTCTATGAACTGGGCTCAACCTAAGGTGAATTAAACTATTTTAAGAAAAGGTGTGTCCCAAAAACAAAAGGCAAAATTCAGTTTTGTGTAGAGGGCATTATTTTCTCTGAAATAAGCTGTGACTCAGTTTAGTTTATGGCATGCTTTTGTGGGTACTGATTGTACAGAATTTGTATGGCTGGTGCTTTTTTGAATAAAACTCTTTTCCTATTTAATGGATATAAACTTAAGACTTAGCAAGTTTAATCTTTGAAAAATCAATGCCAAGACAGTTACAGACTAGTAGCCACTGAAAGTACAAAGCCCATGGCCAGCAGTATTGTCAGCGTCGATGTGCTGTTCTGAGGACAGTGTGGAGGGACCACAGATGTTCCTGGACAGAAGCATCCTTGGGACTCAAGCTGTAGTCATCATTTGGGAGGCCCCTACCTGAATTTTGTACAGATGAACCCATCTGCTCTGCATGAAGAAAACCAGAATACCATTCCAATCCAAAGCCATGTAGCTGTATCACTCAGCTTGTTAGCTAGAGGTTTTTACTTTTTACAATGTGTGCTTCTTGCTCTACCATTTACAGCAACATCTATGCACAAAAAGCTCAACAGAGAAAACAGTCAACTGCCATTTTCTTTTCTTAAAAATCTCTACTCCCGGCCTGCCCTGAGGACAGGGAGCAGTCCCTGATCCAGGGCTCTGAGTGGACCTCACCCTAACATCTACCCTATGTATGACCTGCTGGAACACATGAAGGGGCCAGACCTGCAGTGAATCTCCTTGACACACGGCAACAATGGGATATCCGACAGCAGTCCCATTGAGGGTCTGGTAACGATAGTGTAGGTCTCCAACCAGACCCATGACTCATAGAAATGAACATTTGAAAGTAAACATACGTGGACAAAAGGCTCTACTGCGTGATACACTACAGCTTCTGAGACAAGATCTTTTGGTTGTCTGTTTGTTTTATTTTACTGGGGGGAGGAGTGGGATTTTGAGGCATGACGTGTAAATCATAGACATTCAATAAATGTAAACAACAACAACAAAACAAAAAACAAACAAACAAACAAACAAAAAACCCCTGTGCATTCATGTACCATGATCATAAAAAAAAATCTCTACTGCCATGAAATTTGGACACTCCATTCCCTCCCAAGTAATGACTGTCCTCACAATGATAATGCTCCAAAGAGTCTTTTTTTTTCTGTTAAAAAATATCACACTTTTTCAAACACTGCTACTCTGGTTCGTGGGTGATGGCTATAATGCCTCCCAGAATTTCCCATGGTGTAGTAAGAACTAGATTGGAAGTCCTCAGGATACCTCCATTTTTCATGAACATGAAATTATTCCAAGAGTTAAATACTACTAAATACTCAGTAACAAATCTTTATCATTTATGCAAGGGCTTTCAAATGCTTCCTCAGATCAAGTCAAGGCTTAATCATAATTTTAATGTATAACACACACACACACACACACACACACACACACACACACAGACACACACACACACGGGCGCGCGCATGCGCGCGTGCGCACACACCATAAATGCATTTGGCTTTTGTTTTAGTTTTAGTTTATACTGTTTCAGACCGTTGTCACTCTCTATGTGGCTGGAAGTTTGACGCAGAACAGTCAGCTGGGAAGGGAAGCCAATCAGAACCCACAACATGAGCTCAAGTCCCACAGGTTGGACGGAAACCTGCTGGCCTTATTACCTCTGACCTCAGTGAGGAGCTGAACAAGGAAGCAGAGAAGATAGACCGTTCATGAGTCCAGAGTCTGCTTCACAGCCCACCATGAGCCACTAAAGGTGGTATCGTGCCTTCTTTTCTTTTTCTTCCCCCAAATCCCCTGAGAATAGCATGAAGAAATTGGTCCTAAACTGACCACAGAGGAATGGGAGGCAACTGTATATGGTTAAAGTCTATGACGACTCTGACAGATCATGGAGATCCTCTTAGTATTCAGTGCACACCTCTTGACTGGCTAGCGTGGAGTTCATTTTTCTTTCTTTTTGTTTTATTTCTTCTCTTTTTAAAGATGTATGCCTGCTTTTTATTGATTCTTCTGCTCTGTCACTGCATCCCTGTGCTTCATAAGTGGCTAAGCATGTGAATTTCAGATATGCCCATATCTTCCTGATAAGTGAGGTTTGAAATAGCCAACAAAAAATTTAAGTCAATAATGGAAACAGATTAATGACAGTAACAATGTGTTTCTCTTTATAATACACCTTAAATTTAGTGGCTTATTTTCAGAGGTAAAAAAAAAGTAGGAAAAAATAGACAGGATTTGAATTTTTTTTCAGGCATAAAGGATTGTGAAAAAAGACATGGCCCTACTGTTATAAATGCCACTTCCAGTAAATCTCATTTCTCTTAGCCGTAATTATGAAAATCCTCTTGAGAGTTTCAGTCTGTTGTAAGCTGCTTCGCTGTTTTTCACAACAAAGACAATTTCAGTTATCTCAGAAATCTGAGGCTGTCTGCAGCCCTGTGCACAGAAGAACCCATGAGTACTGTGCTCAGGGTCAATTGTTGCTTAAGCTACTTTTAGAGTCTATTCAACAAGACAAGCAGATCAATCTTTTCAATTCAGAACTGATGAAATTCTACATCTTAGAAAGCATTGCCTGGAGAGTAGGATTCAATAGATGCTTTTTAGGACCATTTGGTGTTTCTGTCGGCTCCCTTGCTAGGGCTTCTCTAGATGCAGAAAGTAAACTCACCTGGAGCTTTAAACAGGCATCTCTCTCTCTCAACATTTACATACTACCCCAGAGCACAAAGATTCATTTTAGCGCATCAAGTTGCAGTGTGACTAAGTATCGAAACTGATTTCAAGTAGTGTGTATAGAAATGGAAATTGACATTGTATGTGTGTGTATACTTTATTTTTAAAGAGTATCATACACTGAAAGATGCATAAAAGAAAATGTGAGGGTGTTCTTTCTAGGCCATGACATGTAGGTAGGAAATTTACACCGCTTGGCCTTCTATTACAATTAAAGAACATTAATATTCTAGTCACTCTAATTACATCTAGAAACATGGTGTCATGGTTTCAGTGAGAAGTGTCCTGCACAGGCTCAGGTATTTCTGAACACTTGGTCTTCTGGTGATGGTGCTGATTGGGAAGATGGCGCTACTGACCTGGAGTTAATACATTAGTGGGAGGAGGCTTTCATAGCCTCACCCTGCTTTCAGTTTGCTCTCTGCTCTTTGCAGGTATTTGAAGAAGCGATCTCACAGTGCAAAAATAACTATACAATTGGTATAACAGAAGATCTACTTTAGGCAGGAACTTGAAGGGCAATGGGCAAGTGTAAGAAAATGGTCCCAGTACCGTAACAAATGATAAAAGACAACTTAGGGCTGGGATGTAGCTCAACGGTAGGGCACTTGCCTAACATACATGAGGCATGAGATTTTGGGTTTGGTACTTAGTAATACACACACACACACACACACACACACACACACACCATCCCCCAAAATAAATCCCTTGATTTTTATCTATATGTAGTCAAAATATGATTTATCCTCAATTATGATTTATTTGATAAAATAATTTGGAAAAATTGAATTTTATCATCTCCTTAGATTATTTTTAATTGACTCATAAACAGTTTTCTCTTTTTGTAGCTTGGTTACTGAGCTATGTTATTATTTAAAAATGCCCTTGAATATGTGGTAGAGTTAACTATGAAGCCAAAGCCATTTTATTTAAAACAGTGCCCGTCAGTCCCTTCTGTGTCCTAGCAGATATCATTTCCATCCTTCCATGGCTGTATAATACTCCCAAATGCATGTATATTATATTTTTGTCTGTTTAGTTGTTAATGTACACAATGTTGTTTCCATATCTTGGCTACTGTGATTTGTGGACGTAGGAGTGCAATGCCTCCTCCTCACACTGCTGCCATTTTCATCGACTGTGTACATAGTGTTGGGAAGGCTGGACATGTTAGTCCTGTAGAGTTTCTTGAAGAGCCTCTGTATTGCTCTCAATCCTCATTGTACTGTTTATGGTAATGTCAGTGCTGTACAAGAACCTGTCTCCTCTCAAACATGAGTTAATTTTGGTAATAACCATTGTAAATGAGGTGAGAAAACGTTTCATTGTGGTTTTGATTTGCATTTTCCCTAATTATTAGTGATGTTACACATTTCTTCATATCTTCTTCAGAGAAATGTGCAGCCTGGTCCTTTGTCCATATTTTTTTTAAAGAAGCTAGTTGACTTATGCAGAGTGGGAAAAAACCCTCTGATTTTTAGCATCGGATATTAAAAAAAAATTAATGTTTTTCACAAAGGTTGTTTTGCCTTGCCTGTTTGCCTTCCATTGTGTTTAAAATGCCAGCAGGAAAGCATTAAGTGTCTGTTGAGCACCCCTGCCTGTGGGGAGATCAGGACTGCAAGCTGGTCCATGGCAGGGGAGGGTGATCAGCCGGGTTTTATTCTCTGCACTGTGATTGGCTGATGATCTGGCTGCCTTAGGCTGCTGAGCCTGCAAAAGGAGCAAGGAGAACTAAGCAGCCACTAAATTTTGAAACATGGAGGAGGTCAGGAAAGCCGGGGTTATTATCATCTCTCAGCGAGCACATAAAACATTAAACTTTCTCAGTCTCATTCTTGCGACAGAGATTTTGACAAGAGCATAAAATAAGACCCTCACAAATTCATGCTTGTGACAATGATTATAACACGACCGGGGAATGGTATAAATGTCAACATTTCCCGAATCAATTTGAAGATTGTGATCTTGCAGACCTCTGCAGACACTGTAAATGATTAGAGTAGAATTTTCCCACTTGTGATTACATTACTGGGAGAAGTGAAGGGATTTCAATGTAACGCCTGACAAAAAAGAATGTAAAACTCATCGACAGATTCTAGGGAGCAATTTCTCAGACTCCCGAAGCTTGGTTCTGAACCGCGTTGTGGGGACAGTAAGCAATGCCAACTGTTTGTTGTTGTTGTCGTCGTTGTTTTAAAAATGCTCTCTTATAATAACAATGACTCAAATTAATCTCATGATTCTTATTGGTTCAACAACATCTTACTCAATTCTTATGCAGCAGTGACATGTGTCATTAAATATTGACAATTGGCATCTCTCTATAAATGGCTTTTTTTGAGCCTTGTTGGCTATATAATAATGTTTTTTGTTTTTTTTTTTTTTGTAAAGTAGCCACACTTTCCCCTCTTTGGCTATAGTAATGAACTCAACTCTCTTTAATCCTGTCAGAGAATCACCAGATTCATAAAGGCCAGTGTTTTGGGTTAAAAATTGTATCAAATAGAAATTTAAATACTAAGTAAGCATCAAAGAGCCGAGAGCAAACATCATCCTAGATACTGACTTCTTATTTCAAATTTCTTAGGAGAAACCATTTTTAAAACAGCCACTGGGTGTTGCTGTAAGACAGTGCCCTATGCACAGATCAGCAAAGGACTTTACGTGGTCTTGAGATTTCATCGGTCATTATAATTCCCTTTAAAATGCTAAGATTAAATCTGAGGCTTAGAAAATTAGCCTTAAATAGTATCGTGATCATCTATTAAAATATGAATTTCTCTGACACGTGAGCCCCTCCCCCTCATCTCTGAGACCCCTTGTAAATGAAAGTCAAATATAAAACCCTACACAGTACCAATGCTAGCATTTATTTAGCTCCAAATAGCCCGGCTGAATTTGCCCACCACAACTGCCTTGTTCTGTGTGCTTAATTACGCCCCAACAGGTGATTGCTTGTTAATTACTGCTGTCCCTAAACTGAGGTATTCTAACATCAGAGCACTGGAACCTTTCTTGCAGCTGAGGATTTTATAATAAGAATAAAAACTATCCTATAGGACAGATTCCTCTCCTGGACTTTCAGATCTGAGTTGTGTGATGCCCTTTCTCACTTCTTCCTTCCTAGTAACTCCTCTGGCACTCTGTGACACTTGGCATCCACACAAAATGACTTTTCTTGGTTCATTGATGTTTCTCCATAGTTGAGAATGACTATGTGCTGTAGCCTGGTAAATTTAGACCGATATTTTCACAAGCTGAGATGAGGCAATTAGAAATGTTGTAGTATATATAAGTGGTATGAGCTGGAGCAGCTTTGGGGGA
This sequence comes from Acomys russatus, assembly GCF_903995435.1. Classification (NCBI taxonomy): domain Eukaryota; kingdom Metazoa; phylum Chordata; class Mammalia; order Rodentia; family Muridae; genus Acomys; species Acomys russatus. Next base: position 5,258,541 of record NC_067157.1, on the reverse strand, counting down.
AGCCAGTGGGTAAGGCTGGAGCCTGCAGAGGAGCCTTTGTGGTTCTGCATCACATCGGGCTCTCAGGTTCTGTGAAGGACAAAAAGACACAAGAGATATTTTAGTAAACAGAAGATGGGTATGACAATAAAAATGACCAGTAGCTCTGTCTTTGGACCAAAGAATTCAGTTTCCTATCTTTTAATTAATTACGGAGGAATAGAGAATTAAATTAGAATGGAGCGTAATGTCATTCCATTCCATTTCATTCCCGAAAAAGCTGGGTTTTAAAAAAATGTGCAGTGAATGTCCTCTCCATCATTTTCCTTTGTAACTCTTTGGCCGAGATCAACTACTGAGCGAGGACATCAAGGTCCTAATCTTGCTTTGCTGAGAAAGAGGCTTGTTGATATACTACTCCCTTTAAAGCATTGATTGTTGTGGTATAGCGTCTCTTAACACAGTTTTCTTAAAGAATTCTAAATTGGGACATTACAATATGAAGAGACTAGACTTCTAAGCTATGACACTTTTGGGCCACTTAGCAGTTTGTGTGTATCAACCTCATTAATACATTTGGGGTAAAAATATAGCAAAGAAATGCAGGTCTATCTTCATCTTGGGACTTTCTTATTCTAAAGGCTCTTTGCAGACTGGAAGATTACCAACGTCAGGTAGTGTGTAAGGAAATGGTTTCTAGAATAAAAGACCTCAAGACAAAATTGTAAGTGCCATTTCCCAGCAAGTTAACCCCTCTAATGCTTCAGGGTTTCAGCTCCCAAACCCAGAAACTGACAGTTGCAGTCTCAAGACGCTGTTACAAGAGTTACAAGGAATGAAACATCAGTTCTGAGTTCAGTGTCCACCTGATGGAAAATGCCCAGTAAATATCCTCTGGGCTCTGATTTCTGTGAATCTATGCGTTTGGTCTCTTGGGGATCTTTAGTGCTCCCCAGAAGTGATTGTTGCCAATAACGGAAATATATCTCTTCAAAGGCACTAAACACCTGTTCTGCTTTACTCCAGAATATAGAAACCCTTAAAAACATGGTCATATGTTTCAGATTTGCTGTCACCTCTCAACCTTTTCCAGATACTGCAGTCCAGCTGATTGGAAACAAGCTATACTATTTTTGCTCTGGTAAGATTTTTGTTCAGGCATGGCTGATAACAGTAAACCTTGGCTCTTCCACCAGGACACATCATGCTGGTGTACTTTGGGGGTTTCTATATTTGCTTTGAAACGTGTTTTTAAAATACTTTTTTTTTATGTGAAAATCAGATGTTAAGAGGAGAAGCAGGACAGTGTGTAAGTCTTGGGAGAACCATTCTTCTGTTTGGGAGGTAGGGGCTGAGGTGTGATGTAAGGGAGGTGGGTCTACATGTACGATGCTGGCTTCTGGTATCTTCTGAAAGACTTTATCACAGGCAGAGGTAGGGATTTATGCTCCTGGAGAGAAACAGATAAGCTTCTGAATGGCTGTACCCACAGTATAGTATACTGATGACTCTTGCTCACAGGCTTTCAACGTAGTGTACCTCAGCTTCTTTGGAGCCACAGATACTCTTGCTGATCATTCATATTACAATTATGACAAAATGGGGCTATACAGAGATCAGTGCCCCCTTTCAATGTAATTACTTATATCTTACCAGCTTTCTGGGATGCTAGAAACATGTCTTTGTCAGAATTTTCCAGAGAGAGAGAGAGAGAGAGAGAGAGAGAGAGAGAGAGAGAGAGAGAATAAAGAAAGGGTGATGGGTAATGGTTACTTCGAAACCACTCAGAGAGACAGCAAGGGTTTGACAAATACATTGTCATTGACTTCATCCATGCTCATAGTAGTTTTTGCTCTTGTTTTGCATGCTGCCTGTGTTCAGGATGTCAGGATGAAGGAGGTTTGGCAGCTGGTACCTCTGAGCAGTGAGCTACTACATTCTGATTTTATGGAGCAATGGTGAGGGCTTTGAAATTCCATGTTTTAAGTGAGAAGACAATGCCATCACCTAGAAAGACTGAGCTGATCTTATCTTTAGAGCCAAAATCTGTGGAGCCATGTCACTTGTAATTCTCCCCTGTCTGACCTATGAAGACTCAGGGAGCTTCTAGGGACTAGATCTTTCTTTCTTTCTTTCTTTCTTTCTTTCTTTCTTTCTTTCTTTCTTTCTTTTCTTCTTCTTTCTTTCTTTTTCTTCTTCTTTCTTTTCTTTCTTTTTCTTCTTTCTTTCTTTCTTTCTTTCTTTCTTTCTTTCTTTCTTTCTTTCTTTATCAGAGACACCCTTTAAAACGAATAGACTACATGATATCTTTTTACCATTGTGCTGTTAAAAAGAAATGCTTGGCTGATGTGACCACCCAATGTATAAAAAAATAGTTATGGCAAAACCTTATGACCTGATTTAATCATCAGAACCCACTCTCTACAGTGTCCTCTGACTTCCACATGCTCCCAAGTAAGTAAGTAAGTAAGTAAGTAAGTAAGTAAGTAAGTAAGTAAGTAAGGACAGTGTAAAAGAAGTGCCAAATTTGCCTGTACACCCAATTCATTACTCAAACATTTCAGCTACATAACAGTGAAATTGTTACACTTCACTCTGAACTCTATGGTGATGAGAGGTGGAGGTGCAGTAAGTCAATCTATTCATCTCTACAGAAGAGGCAGGGCATTTGGGTTCTCTGTGAGGATGAATGATTTATGAGGTGTTAAGCACCTGCCACCCAAATTACCACTTCTCCCATTTGGACTCATGTCCTGCACCAGGCTTTTCATTCCCAGGGGGCCATTTCACAGTTCCTGAGTTTTTTGAGTTCCATGCTGCACCAACTGTTCTGTCCCTTCTTTTTTATTACTCCAGTGGACAAGGCGGTCCCTTCCCCTGCTTGGGTTATTCCCCCCAGCATTGCTCTATGTACTATTCTCTTTCTTCTCTATTGCACCTGTTTGTGGCCCTGAAACTACCCATGCTGGAAACTTAACCCCCAAGTCAATAGCGTTGGGAGGGGCAATGACCTTTCAGAGGCGATTAGGCATGCTCCGAGGTAATGAATAGACTAATGACATATTTGGGGAGTGAGTTTGCTATCTTGAGAGGTTGCTGCTAGAGTCCGTTTAGTGCCCTCTGGCTCTCGTCTCTTTTTGCCCTAAGATGTTTCCTTCTGTAAGGTGATACAGCATGAAGTCTTAGCCGGATGTAGCCCTGTGATTTTGGACTGTCAGCCGGATGTAGCCCTGTGATTTTGGACTGTCAGCCAGATGTAGCCCTGTGATTTTGGACTGTCAGCCGGATGTAGCCCTGTGATTTTGGACTGTCAGCCTCTAGAAACTCAAACCAGGTCCACCTCTGTTATCGGTCTTTCTCTACTGAATTCTTTTAAAAATGTGCACTTATTTGTGTTCTATTGGCCAAATCTGGGTCAATTCAGGAGTCAAACTGTGAGATTAACCTACAGAATAAAGTAAGATTTCCTTATAGAATAAAGTAAGAGTTCACGAGTACAAAATGATCTAAAATAATGAGAAAATAAGTAGTGTAGAAAAATCATTTGAAGGTTAAATTTAATTAGAAAATCAGAATCTAGCAGATAACTTAGTCGTCATTTTAGATGAAGATCATGTGTGGATACTACTAAACCTAGTAGAATGCGAGAACTGGCTTGTTAAACCTTGTCATAGAGTTGGGGCACTCATGGGGCCTCAGCTATCTTTGAGGATTTATATGCATATAGATAACAGTTGAGAGGTATTGCCTCCAGTGGTATACACAGAAGCACGTGCATATGCTTTTAAAAACAAACTCCCACTCTTGCTCCTGTAAACAGTACTAATAATATTCATTGGACCATACGCGTGCACGCGCGCGCACACACACACACACACACACACACACACACACCAGCATATATACATATATAGATAGTCATGTAAGAAGAAGAGGGCTAATTGGAAAAGGAAAAAATTAGCAGGAGTAAATATGATTGAAATAAAATTATGCATGTATGAAAATGTTGTATTGAAAGCCATTATGGTGTTTATGTGCTGATAAAAGCATTAAAGTAAAAATGTGGGAAATAGTGGAATTGTGCTTTAGAAATAATAGTGTAGGAGTTTTTATTCAAGGCACAAAGAGGAACTTAATAACTTTACAGCAAAGCACACAGGTGAGCGTCACCTTCACCAAAGGAACCCAGTTGGTATTAGTAGCAATGGGCAGCTGGTGTCTGTGCCCCCTGACACATTGCAATACAGAGCACACACCTCACCTTTGTTGTGTTTTTCTGTACCAGAGCATAAGCCGAATCTACTCCAGAGGAAACCTCAGATACATTTAACATAAAGTACAAGCGAGAGAGATGAATGGCCTGCATTCTTTACAGACTGTCACAGCTGCAGAAGGGAAAGAAGGTAAGACAGGCAACGCTTCCGGTGAGCCAAAAGCTTGTGCAATTCTGACATTGACTTTGGGATAGATTTTACAAACAATCTTACTAAGAGTTCATTAGTAAACAATAGAAAATAATTTGCGTGGTGCAGTATTGTTATCTAAACTACAGACCTCATGCAAAGTGTTTTAGTCTGTCTTCATGGTAGCTACCCATGTATTTTACTGTAGTCTAGTTGCCACCTCTAAGTAAAATTACTGACTTCAGAGTGACCAATACTTTCCTAGTTAATAGAAACTTCTCAATATAAATATTTCATTTATTTATTTTTTGTGTGTGCAAGTATTTTGTCTGCATATATGTCTGTTTACTAGCATGTCTGGAGCCCAGGACGGCAGGATGCCCATAGTGAATGTGACTTATTAACGAGGACCGGTGCTGCAGTCCCACAGAAACTGGTGATGCTCAGAGGCATGGCAAAACATCCCTCTGGTCCAAGTGCAGAGTTTAGGAAAGATTGATCGGTGTGTACAAAAACTAGCAACTGTCTCTTCCTCCTCCTTCTCCGGGATGACTGCAAACTGAGACAACCCCTCCCCTACAGACCTCCTGCTGAGACGAGCTGACTCCTAAGCACTTCTCTTGTTGAGGTTCAGGGTTGTTGCTAGCCGGTGTAGCTCCATTCCAGCAGATTCCAGCTTTCCCACATATGAGTCTGTCACCTGTCCTTTATTCATTCCCTCACCACCTCAGTCAAGTTTCCACCAGGCTGTGTGGGACATGGCAACAGAAGAGGCCGGAAATGGGCTTTGGACTCCCTAAAACTGGACGTACAGGTGAATGTAAACTTTCATGCAGATGCTGGGTTTGGAACCTGGGTCCTTTGGAAGAGCATCAAGTGTTCTTAAGCACAGAACCATCTCTCCAGCTCCCTCATGACAAATCTTGTTCACTCCATGTCAGCAATTTACTTGTGACAGTTTTTCTTGTGCAAGACTCTTCTAAACTGCCTGCCTTATCTTTCTCCCTTTCCCCATCTGTCCAGAGAGTCTCTCCCCTCTCTGTTGAGAAAGGACTCTGTAACCCTTCCACTTACCTGAATCAGAAACCACTTTGCCCCCATCCTACCTCAGTGAAGTCACGGTTCCTACAATTCTGTAACTCTCTTGTGCTCATGTCTGTCCTTTTGTTATTATTTTCATTGCTGTGTCTATTGTTTTAGTTTAGCTCTTTATTATCCAACCTGGATTACCTAACTCTGCTACGGGTTTTGGATTGCAGATCTTTAAAACTAAGAAGTTTGTCGAATATTTATTGTGTTCCCATGTGTGTGTACTGAAACTGTTGTGTTTTTTTTTTTTTTTTTTAATAAGTACCTCGACACCCATGAGAGTGTAAGATAGGAGATGTTGTCAGTGGACCAAAGCCAGGATAGCCCCTGGCCTCAGTCTCGGGGCCCAATTTCCATTCTTATTTTAGTCTCCAAACAAGGCAAACAAGCAAGATTTTACAGAAGCATAAGTGACGGGTAGCAGGTTGTTAAGGGCAATAGCTCATTGTTTCAGTTGTTTTTCCAGGTCATTCTGTTCCAGGTAGCAAGTGAAATAATGCTTGAGAAGTAGGAAGTACAAGCAGTGCTTTAAATAAGTCACTAAATAAATCAATAAATAGTACCTAAAAATTGATCCTTTCTACCCTACTGTACTTCAAAACCTTATCCGAAGAACAACGGTTTTATGGAGGTGGGAAACTTGGGTGTGTGATGAAGTCCTGAGGGTAGAGGCTTAGTGGGCAGAATTAACCACGTTTCCCCTCCCACACAGTAAGAAGATACCGTCACTCTTTGTGGGGCCGCTAGGTTCCAGCTGACGGTTCCACACTTCTGAATACACGGGCAGCACAAATTGAACTTGGTGGCTATTAAAAAAAAAAAAAAAAAAAAAAAAAAAAAAAAAACAGAACCAAACAAAAGTATCCAATGAGAAAATGCTCATAATTCATAAAACAGGAAAGGATCTCAAAGTAGACAGTCTCCTGGCATCTTGATCTTGAAATGGCCAATGTATGAAAGGTAAGTGGTCACGTGGCTCATAAACTATCCAGTATAAAGTATTTTGTATAGTGGCCTAAATGATCTGAGAGTCATCACATCCCTGAGATTCAATTTCCTAATTTTCAAAAACCAAGCATAAAAAGACAAGGATTTTTTGAGACTCTCACATGAGGCAAGGATTCAATGGTAGCTATAGGGGTTCTGTCTTTGTTAATTACTGTTTCCTACAGCTGACCAACCCTCATAGCCGTGCACTTGTTATGCTGGACTTTCGCTTTTACAGAGTACATCCTGCCAGTGTGCTGGGAAAGAGTGACAGTATATACAGGAGTCAGAGTATTCTAATGGTTTGGATAAAAGGTCTTTCTGTGAGCACAGGAATCTCTAAATGTCCTGCCTGTGTCTACCAGCACTAGGCAGCTAATGACTGTGACAAATGTACTTCTATTTACAACGAAATAAAGCGAAAACAAGACTCCCCAACTTTTCCTTGTATGAAAATAGCTTGTCAGCTCCTCAGCTTCCCCCCTTCAGTTTACCAAGGAACAGAGGCTGTGAAATCAATAGATTAGGCATCCCTTTGAGGAGCAATGGACGTGGGAAGCAGAAGCTGTGTTAATGCCTTGTCTTGGGCAAAACAATGCTCTGTACTTGCTCATCAACTAAAAGCACAGTCATAGCTCGGCGCTATGTTTGCTGAAAGGCTGAGTGGTTATTTTGCTGAATGGATGTTGCAGCCCTCGTGTCAGGTTTTATATAGCTAATTTAATTGTTGCCAGCGGCAACAGTTGAGGGAGGGGGGCATGCTGGCTGCTGATGCCATTTATGCTGTGGAAACAAAGTCTGTGCCAGAATTTCCATTAGAAATCTCTGCTCAAAAGAGTACTGATTGGATAAAAAGGTAAGTGGCATGGAACCCTGCACAAACATGTGCTTCTTAATTTACTAACCAAGTATTTGCTAAATGCCCACTGTGTCTAAGCTTATAAATTATTAACAATTATGGTCTTAGATCTCCATAGGATTAGATACACTGGAAGACAAATGGTCAGTACACAACAAACAAGCAAGACAATTCCAATTGGGATTCAGAGCCATGAAGGAAACAAGCAACTGCAAGAAGATGAGGTGAATGAGGAAACTACAGCCACACAGAGTTTCATTCAGGCCAATGCAAGTCAAGATGTTCAAACTGAGCCTGAGTGAAAGACTGTATGACGGTGTGTGAGTCCTAGGCACACAGAAGAGGGTTTGGTGTGTTCAGAGAGACGCCAAGCGAGTTTGGTTAGCAGCACTGGAGCACTGGTTGCTCTTTTTTTTTTTTTTTTTTTTTTTAAAGTTCACAAATTTATAGTGAAGTCAGTGTGTCCAGCTTTATTATTGTCTCTAGCATCATTTAGAGACAGGGGCGAGGCTTTGGACAAAACAGGCTCTTGAGTTCATTTAGATTAAAGAAAATACATGAGTGTGACAGCTGGTTGCCAGGGCGGGGTGGGGGGGGCGGTCTTTGCAGGAAATGGAAGGAAGAACAGAGGTTGGTTTTATGAATCAATCTTAGAGTGTAAAATGGGTGGCGTTCATAGTGAAGGGATGCTATAAATTGAAAGTAAGCTGCAGGGCCAATGCACTGTGTTTGTGGTGAGAGATATACAGACAATATGCAAGTGGTGGCTGTGAGAATGAGCATCTGAGGTAGTCGGGAAGGAACACTTGCTAACAGGAAGTCTACGTCGATTACTAGCATGGCAGGATACGAAGAAATGTGCAAGAAATGACACACACGTCGGTAGTAACCAACAGCTGTCTACCTGGACATGGGGCCCACCCAACAGTGGTGCTGGAAACCTAGGCAGCTTCCTCGGCTTAGTGAGATCATGGACCTTAGGAAAGAATCGACCACTGCCATGTTGCTACATGAGCACAGCCCTTACTTAATTTTAAATCTTATCCTTATACTCACAGAGAGATGTAGCTACCGCCCTTCATCGAAGAGGTTATTCTTTATAGCAAATGACTGGATGATGTGGCGTGCTCTGAAAAAATAGTTATTTTCCCTTGTGCGTCTTCTCTTGAAAAGTGTTCGTTCATTTCATTAGCTCATTTGTTGAAGGACAGTTTCATTTCTTGGTGTTTAATTTCCTGCAGTTCCTTTTAAAGTTCTGCACAGTGTATCTAATGTCTGAGGTACGGTTGGAAGATATCTTCTCCCTTCCTGTGTGTTCCTTGTGCTCTGCTCATAGCTTTTTTTTTTTTTTTTTTTTTTTTTTTGCTGTTCAGGGCTGCTTTAGTGTCATGTGGTCCCATCTGCTGATACTCAGGCCTAGTTTCCGTGTTATTGAAGGTCTGTTCAGAAAGTTCTTGCCTACGCCAGTGTCTTGAAGAGTATTCTCCTTGCAGTTTCAGCATGTTTTTAATTAAGGCCTTTCCTCCATTTCAAATAGATGTTTATGCAAGCTGAAAGATACGGATCTAATTCCATTCTTCTGTGGGGGGAATATCCAGCTTTGCCAGCGCAATTTTTTTTGTCTGTAAAGTACAATATTAACACAGTATTTGTATTGAATAATGAAGTACAATGCAAGTATAATATTAAGCAAGGTGACTCAAACTATGGAATTGAACTCTTCACATTCCCTTCACCTATAGATCCTAGCCTATAAGGTATGTATGTGTATATGTACGTGGGTGTAAGTATGGGTATAGTATAAAATATGGAAGTGAGAATCACACAAGGTGACGAGAAGGGATGGAATGCAGCAGGTGAAAGGGCGCATGAGTAATGAGGGAAGATGTAAGGCTAACGTTCCTCTAGTTTCCACTTTGTGACAGTCTTGTGAAAATTATATGGATAAACATATAATTGATAGTGACCATGTAGATCTGAAGAAAGCCTATGGTGTTGGAACAGCCACATTCGCCGTGGATAAGCCCACTGAGCTATAAAGTTTGGGACTGGGTGAGTGTTTGAATAACTTCCTTCGTCTAGTTGTGTGGGTTTATGTGGGAGCTAATTATAATACATTGATTTTATTTAAACAAAACAAACACCTAGAGGAGCTGACAGGATGTGCTGTCTCTAGCTACATACTCAGGTAGTTTTATTTCCTCTGGGTTCGCTTCTTGTATCCCCTGTGCCCTTGCAGTTTGAAGTATCAGCTCTTGGCTGCCTCAGTCCCAAGCATTCACCTCCACCAGAGTCTGCCCTTTTAAAGCCTATGAGCCTTTTAGAAAGCTAATTCTCATTAAAATTTGTTTCTTCGTTCTCTTCCTCGATCCTAACAACCAGCTGATGTGTTAGTTAACAAGAGAAACAAATTCAGTTAAATATTAATTTGGGATGATAGTTTTATTATTCTAGATAATACACTTGCATTTTAGCAAAGTCTTTATTAACAAAGAATTTCATTTAATGTAGAAATTCAAGCCAGAGTGAGAAATATTTTGGTGTAGCGCGCGCGCACACACACACACACACACACACACACACACACACACACACACACACACGTTTATATGACCTGGATGTCAAACCCTGTTCTTAGTTTGTTAGTGACTTAATTTAGTTATGTGTTACCTCAGTCTTGAAGGTGACCAAACGGAAGAGTGACTGTTTTCAATCTGATGGAACAATAGACACAGTGGAAGGCCAGTCTTGTTTCTTCATTTTGACAGGAGTGCAACTAGATTTAGAAGACAACATGAGTTGCCCAGATAGCTCTTCAACTGGTCAGCTAGTCCAGTCCCAGTGTATAACACAGAAGGTGCCTGACACTTCTCATTCATCAGAGGCCTTAAAATTAAATCTCCACAGGTAGGTAGAATTTTTGTCTTGCTGTAAAAGACATTCTGAGTCTTCTAAAGATCCCATCTAATGTCTAGTCATTGTTAGTGCTAGGAAATAACCCACTGCAACTCAGTACCGGGCTGTGGAAAGGAAACTGGATTTGGTATGATTTTGGCCATGGGAGGCAATCTGTCAGATGGGCTCCAGGGATGTTGTTTCTTCACATTCATGCCTATGAGTAGCCTCCCACTCCTTATGCACTGTAGAATGGGCTAGGCACTTGCTTGTACTAAGAATACAGAGAGGGCAGAGGCGTATTGACTATGTTATTAGGTTACAGAAAGGCAGCGACTCCATCTAGGGACCTCCCCTTTCTTAGACTGGTTCCTCTGTGGAAGCCTTGACTACTTTGTGTTGGAGTGTCTGGGCAGCTCTATATGGTGAAAAGTCAAAGATTGGCAGCAGATGAGCTCCGAGAGGATTTCTCCTCTTGCTTTCTACCCCTCACTTGTTCTGTGGATCCTTCAAACTATGTTGAAGCCCAGGCTGAAATCTCAGGTTCATTACAAACTCCTGAAGGACCTCGAGCCAGGGTCACTCAGCTGAGAGAGGAGATACAGGTGTTTGTTGTTTTGTGAGTCACGTTTTGTGTGTGCCCTTTTACTTCTTTCTCTTTCTTTTTACTTGTATGCATTCAGTAATTGTATTAGACCATCTCTGAGGCCACTAACAAACATATAACCATCAAAAATCCTCATGTGTTAGCATAAGCAATTTTTAAAAACCAATTCTGACTTTACTAATGATGAATAGCCACAAGTATTCCAAAAAAATAAATTTTTGAACATTAAAAGACAACAAAGAAGTGTACTGGTTCCCCCCAACACAGTTTATGATTGTATGAAGCTTTTGATAACTAAGAATTTCCTTTTATTTTATTTGCCAATGCTAAATTTGATTACCTTTTAAACAATAACATAACGGTGTTAAATTCTTCTAGACCTAAATATTATTATTTATAAAATGCTACAAGAAAAAAATAGATGCATTTTTATTCATATAATTTGATAGTCTTAATAAAGTTTTAATTTTAAGGAAATGCTTAGTTTTCCATAACGGATCAGCTGTAAGATCTGAGCCTATCTCAGGTACCAAGATCCTGAAGGTGACTGCAGGACTTCATCCACTCTATCTACACTTCCTTTTTTTTTTTTTTACCTGAGAAAGCATTTCTGACCTGCGGTTGGGCATGTTCTCAGAGAAGATTCCCTCTGAACTCTCATCAGAGGGCTTTCTGAGAAGCCCCATTCGATGGCCAATATGTTCTGATTGATTCATTGATCTTGGTCCCAGCATATGTTTTCTGAAAAGAACTGAAACCACTCGGTGGGCATGCTGCAGGAGGAAAGCCAATTAGCCCTGGGAGAATCCTGGCTCTGTTCTGTTGTCTATCCTGTTCTGTACAGCAACTCATTAAAAATAATACGAGTGCCATGTAAAACCTTCTCAGGGTATTGATTTTTGCTTCTCAATATGTTATATTTGAATCAGAGCCCTTATTTTCTCCACATCGAGGACTGCTATTTCATCTGTGAAGCCAAAGAAATGTGTTTAGTTTGGTGTATGTGTAGTGTGTGTGTGTGTGTGTGTGTGTGTGTGTGTGTGTGTGTGTGTGTGTGTGTATACTCTATCTGTGTGGCACTGTGACTAATTTCCAAAGGAAAGATTGTGGCATTTCATATTAACTTGGCTATTTCTTAAAACAGCTGAAGTTAGCTAGGAATCACATTATAAACAAATGTTTATAATCATTAACACCAAACAGGGTCTAAACAGATATTTCAAAGCCAAAAATTACAAATATAGTCAGCTATGAAGCAGCACATATCCCAGTCTTTATTTTTCGACCTCATTTTCCATTTCCTTGAAATCTTTTAAAGCTGCTGCTGGGCCTTAGCTGCCCAGGTCCCACACTTCGATTATTCCATCCTGTGATTCTCTCAGTGAGCTGCAGAGCCAGATGTGCCCGGCAGGCCTGCTTCCCACTCTATGCTGCGTGCACCAGCTTCTGTGGGAGCTCTGGCCAGCTGGCTCATCCTTGACAGAGGCCACGGACCCAGAAGGCTAACTCTTCACTGTGATGGCTCTGCCAGTGCCGAGGTCACCTATGGCTCAAGGCTCAGGCAAGACCCCCAACTGCTCTCAGCGAGGTCAGCGACCAGCTGTCAGCTGGGAAGAGAGTCTTGTCAATGCTGTCTTGTGGGAGCTTCAGATGCTGACCCTAGGGGAAAGGGCAGAGCTGCTCCAGGCTCGCCTTCTTTGTATCCTAAAGACAGAAAGCAGGCTGTTTGGGGAAACCAACCTTGCCCCTAGGCCAACCACTAAAGAAGCAGACTTACACAAGGGGGTACTGACCCTGCATGGCAGAATTCCCCCTTGTTGACTCACGGTCTGATGGTAATGCCTCACTAAGCACAGCAGCTTTCCTTTATTAGGAAGTGTGGCCTGGGCTTAATGCTGCGTTTCTTTGATTTCTTATTCTGACTTGGTCTCGTGAATCCTTCAGCCTGATAGGTAATTTGAAAATAAGAAAATAAATAACTTGGCCTTCTTTGCAGAGATAAAGAGTAGCTTTTAATCTCATAATGTTTTCCTCGGCCATCATCGAGCTTAGCGAAGAGAACAGCCTTAAAAACAGAAAGCTCTGCTGTGATGCTGCAGTGGGAGTCGGAGGGAGAGGCTGGGCGCATCGTAAACAGCAGGGAGAGGCACGCCGTAAATATGTGGGTAGTTGGTTATTACAAAATAAATTATGTATTGACATGAGGAATTACACCATAATTCTCTGTTTGAGATGGTACCAAGGTAAATTGGTTTCTATCTGAAAGGTCACATGGAATGCTGGCTTTGTGTTCCCGTCATGACATTGGCCTTATCGGCATTCAGGTGCACTCCCTCGGCTCCCTGCAATCACTGTCTCCATTCACTGTGTTTACAGATAATCCAGCAACTTTGCAGGCCAAATGGCTTTCTGAATATGAGCCCACAAAGCCCCGAATCAGACAGGCTCCTGCTTAGAGAGTGCTCAGCCCGGCTCAGCCACCAGGCAAACATCAATAATTGCTTTAGAAGGGAAAGTGACAGGAAATTGTTCATAATTTGCCATCACAGCAATTAAGAATGGCTAGGACTTTTTGCAACCACCGTTTAATTTTCCCTTCTTTAAAATTAATTCTGTTATTGTCACCAACTGTTCTGTGGTGAGACCCATTAACACTGTTTGTCTGAGGGCTTCTATTCCCAGGGCCAAATCGTTCGCTCACCTCCACGTGGAATCAACGAAGCAGTTTGAGCTAAGCTATTTTACATTTACAGTAGGGATGTGTGCAAGCTCTAAAAGAAGAGCGCAAATGCTAAGTTGTTTTTGAGCTCTTCTCTGCAGGCCTCTTCTGAAACATACTGTACTGCATATGGCTTAGAACAAATAACTATGAACGTTAAAGCCAGGGGGGAAACGAGAAAGAGAAAGCGTTTTAACCATTGTTCAGTGGTTTTCATGCCTGATTTGGTAGGTAAAGGTTATCAGAGAAGTCAGTTCAAGTGTGCTTAGAAAGCTTAATGACACTGCTCAGCTCTTTGGCAGGAATCTCGTGATGGGAGGCAGATGATCAGAGGACAAAATCAGAAATGCCATCTTTGGTAAATGAACTGCTTAGTGTCATCCTGTGTCTTCTTCAGTGCGCTTAGCCAGCACTGCTGGGCATTCTGTCCTAGATGTGACGCCTGAAGCACCGTCTGCAGACTGCAAGACTGCACTGCTCCCTGCACGCTTCTCATGGGGCAGCATAACACCCCCCCCCCCCTTCTTGGGCTAATTTCTGTGCTGATCTCCTCTCTTTTATTAGAACTTGAGCAATCAGCGTGGGAATTTTGAATGTTCATGGTGTCTTCCAGGTAGTATTAAAAAAATAGATGCTAAATCAACATCTGTTGACTGGCTGACTGAGTGGCTGGATGACTGGCAGAACTCACCTAGCAGTCTTTCCTGTAGGTCAGGGAGCTATGATTAACTGCTGCCAGATTATGAGCACACTGGGTGGCTGTAGACCAGAAAATCAGATTCCTTTCAGAAAAGCAAGAAAACCTATCACTGTTACATGCACTATTTTCTAAATTCCTCATTATTAATTAAGCGTCATTTGTTGAGTCTCTAGCATCTTCAAGGTAGTGTGCTTCAGGCATTGAGATTTATCAGTGGACAGAATAGTCCATGGAACCAGGGGCCTAAATGCTAGTGCAGGAAGCCAGACAATGAATTAGGAGGCACAAGTGAACCACATAATATCATGGCACAGACGCATGCCTTGAGAACAACAGGACAGAGGAGGTGGGAATGGAGGGCTGAGCAAGGCAAGAAGGTTGAGTGCCGTTAGTGCTCAATTTTAAATAATTTGAGCAAGATGGACCCTGCTGAGATGACAGCAGTTGGAAGAAAGTCTTGCAGGCAGTGTAACAGAGTGTTGCTGTGTGGTTGCTATGATGAGAAAATTTAAGAACTAGAAATTGCTTGAGCAAAGAGCCTATGTTGGGAGCATGCCTGGAATGTTCCAGCAACAGCTGGGGCACCAGCCTCAGGATAAATGACAGGGTGCAGTAGGAGACGAGGTCACAGAGGTAATGGAGCACCTGATCAAGGGCTTGGCAGACCATTGTAATGCCTTTGACTTTTACTCTGAGTGACAGAATTAATTTAATTCACTCTCTGCTTTGTACTCGGAACTCCCATAGCACAGTTGTGTTTATATCTATTTCAGCCAAGTAACACATCATGTTAAACTGTTTGTGTCTTTTCCTCCTGCTATATGCTCTGGTCCTAAATGTTATTTTTCCAATCTCATTCTTCTCTGTACCTGGCCCAGAGAACGAGTACACATTATACACATTCCACTATTGTTTGCTGAATTGAATTATAACAATAGTCGAGCCACAGTTGCCGGAATCATGCAATATTGTAAAATGAACACAACGTAGACTATAGATGAATTGTGGGGCAAATGACTTGGTGTCAGAGGGTTCTGCAAACTCAGCTATGGGCTGGTGCTTTCCTCCTGAAGACACCATTCTTTCCTTAGGCCCTGCTTTGCTGTAAGTTAGTTGCAGTGTCATGTTGACGGCACATTTCTCTTTGGGGGAGCGTTTGAAAGGGAAGCTGCTGGACTCATTAGCTAGGGTTGTGGATTTCAATGAGAGATGCCCAGTGGAATCACTGGGTAACTTTAAAAATTGAAATGACCTGGTCATATATCAGTTGAGCCAGAAGTTGTGAGTATGGGACACTGGGTATGGCATGTCCAATAAGCTCATCACAAATCAAAACTGTAATAATGTGAAAATGGACCTACTCTAGCCCACATCATAATTTAGCAATATACTATACTGCAGAGACATGGCAATTGCTCTCATGTTTGTGTGGCTGACCGAGAACCGGGCTTTGCTACATCTGTTCTGCTTCGAGAGAGAAAGAGTAGGGAACAAATTGGTAGTCTGGATAAAAACCCAAATTCAAAATTGCATGTTCAGTTTCTGTTAAGTACAAATTCCTTTCATACAGCTATGAGGTCAGAATATGTTGAATCATGAGGGGCTGGTGCTACTGTATTTAAAAACTTTCTGGGGGTGCTGATATGGGCTTGCCACTAAGCCTGATGGCCTAGGTTCAGTACATGGAATCCGCATGGTGCAGGGAGGGGCACACAGTGAAAATGTAATAAAAAATGATTTCCCATGGGATCCTTATGTTCAGCTAAGTAGCCCAAGTTCTCTATGAACATCTGACAACAAAACAAGAACTGAAATTCTCCACTAAACCCTTGCTTCCTGGGAGGGGCATGACTTTTGCATCATGGTGTCAGTTGAGTGTCTTCCCCTCTCTCTCTCTTTCTCTCTCTCTCTCTCTGTGAAAGTGTGTGTGAGTGTGTGTGTGTGTGTGTGTGTGTGTGTGTGTGTGTACATATATACGTATGTTATGAAAGGGTGAGTATGAGGAAGGCTGCCAGTTTTCTAGGAGAGCTACATGTTTGTAAATGTTGAATTCACCCAGGATATGCACAGAAGCTGAATCAAAGCCAGCTCCTAGGTTTTCTATGAAAGGAACAGGCAGTAGGGTGGTTCTGTGAAAGGCGGTGTCCATTGTGGGTAGTAATGGACTAGTTTCATGTACTTACAGATGAATGAAGAAGCCTTGTACTTTTTCTGGTGCCTCCCAAATGTTTAAAATATTCTAGACTGAGATTTGGGAATATGTGCCCATGACTCCACCATTTAGGCAAACTATATATTCAATTGTATTTGTCCTGATTTTCTTTCATTGGTGATCTTCAGTGGGAAGTGTAATTATATCTACATTTTCTCCTCACAAAATGTTAACACAAGCCTTTCCATATAGGTTCCAAAACATTTGCTTTCTTCTTTCCTTTTCCCTCTTTTTTTTTTCTTTTTCTTTTAAGACTGCCTCAGTCTGTAAATCAGGCTGATCTGGAAGTCACTAGGTAGCCTGAGATGACAGCCTTGAACTACTAGAGAGTCTTTTGCCATTTTTAGCTTGGTTCTCTCCCTCCATATGTGGATTACATGGATTGATCTCAGGTCATCAGGCTTAGTGAGAGGTTGCTCCCAAACTACTTACTACATGTGAAAGTTTTTCTCTACTAATATTTGATATTCAATACAAAATTCTTGCTAGAGTAGGACCACACATTATAAGGGTGTATGAATAGATAATTCTTTCATATATTGATTTTTAAATTTATTTGTTCATTAAACACATTTAGAGTTTTGACCATGTCCCTTTTTACATCCTAGGAATATAAAGAAAAATAAGACATCTTCTTTCAGTTTACCTTCTACATAAGGAGATGGATGTGTAAACATAATCAAAATATAATACATAAATTCACCATGTAGGGAGGGGCCGTGGAAGTAAATTGAGGGACTTTACTCAGGATATAAGTGCCATGCATGGAAGGAGATAAAGGAAAAGAGGCGAGGAAAGTGCTTTGGGGTGTAAAATACACGAATTGGGTGGTAACGAAGATGGGGCTCCAGGTACAGTTGGAATTCGACTGTACAGGTTCATGGCATGTTAGAGATTGTGAGCTTGGTCTAGAGAGGTAGGTGTTGTAAATGGGAAAGTGATGATAATAAAGATAAAATTTGGGTTGAAAGTGGCTTTCTGATTTATTAGTTATTATTATGCTGAGAATGGGATGGAGCATTGTCTTTGCTCCTCATGTGTTAAGATAAGAAAAAAAATCTCACATACAGCTATCGAATGACATCTAAATGAGAATGTGGTAGGTTCTAGAGTTATGCCATCCAGCACAGGAGCTGTGTTATGTCACTGTTAGTTACTGACAATTCAAATCAATAGTACAGACACATTTCTGAGGTGTACTAGCTACAATTCCAAGATGCAATAGCTAGATGTGGCTGATGTGTAATACGTAGGAAAGGACTCTAAGGAACACATATCTTTACAGGGAATTACAGTGGCCAGTAGTGCTTTAAAAATATTTTCCTTTGCTTCCCTGAAATCAAAGGCATGCTGAACTACATAGTTCATCTGTTGATAACATGCATTTACAAAGCCTGTAAAAGAAAGCCTGGGAACACATGTAGATAAAAATGGGATTTCCCTTTGGTGTGTCAGTCAAGCTCACAACAGCTTTCTGCTTTCTACGTGGGCCGTGCTGACTTGCTAGTGCAGCCACGCTGCCTGTCCTGACTCTTGGCTTGGAATTATATTTGGTTCTCTTGAAAATGACCAGTGTGATAAGAAAACTGCTTCTAAGCTGAGATGAATTGTTCTCTGGGGATCTTACCCTGGGATCTGAACTACATCCTCCGAGGGACTGCCCAGAGCTCTGACTCACGCCATTTCAAATAACAGCTTAATACATCCTACTCCCTTTACTAAGATTTTGTAACCCAGAGCATCAGGGATGATGGCCATTTCTGGTGACAGGCAAACACCTGCACTGAATTCTCAATTCACTTCAACTTAGATCACTTGCCAGGGAAGAGTGCAGTGACTTCCAGCTTCTGCTTAACTCTAACTCAGGCAGTTAGATAAAGTTTACATATAGTCCTTGCCCCCACATAACTGTGTTTTTAGGCTTAAATTTTTGGAAAGCTTGTTCAGAGGATTGAAGACATAAATCTTGGTTGTTAAATTAAAATAAATAAGCCAATTAAAACTGTCTTGATCACTATGGAGAGAAAGAAGGGTTCTTTTTGGCAAATGCCTCCTGCTACTCTTTTGCCACATTTTATACATGTTTATTTTGTGTATATAATTGACTTTTACTTGGGGAACAGGAAAAATATGTGGAAGTGTTAAAAAGAAGTCAAGTGAGAGATCATGTGGAACAAATCAAATCCATCATTGTGCAAATACAATAAGCAGAAGGAACTAGCATATATTCCAGGACACATGCAAATGTAGCAAGATGTCAGAAGCAGGTCTTTCTGCACCTGCCATGACAGAGGGAATGGTGAAGAATCAGAGCATCACTTGTATACCAGTGGTGACTGGAATCAAGGCAAATAGTTACGGAGAGTTTTGAGCAATGTAAGGGAACACACGTGTTCTCTGTCATGGGAAGTACATCCTTACCAGACAGGACGATAGGACGTGGGTTAGAAACACACGGAAGTAAGCATAGATGTTGAGCACAGTCTAGGCAAATAGACTAGGCCTTCAGTGATGGCATAATAACTAAACTCCAGTTGGCTTATTGTATACTTTGTGCTAGGCAAGGGCTAAGACATTTTAAATACATTATTTAGTTTTTCCAATAACCCAGTAAGGTAGGCATTGCTAAGCATATTTTCCAGGTGAGGCAACTTAGAGGTATTAACGCATAGTCGTCTATACCAAACTCAGGTTTGTGAGTGTCTGAGTGGTGAGCATCTTTGAAGTGGGATAATATAAAAACTGGGTTTCACTTTGAGATGTCAGTCAAGACTTTGTACTAGCCGTGGGCTGCCCTGTACTGTTCGTTCCTAATTCTTTTACATTCCTGCTGCCTTACCCTAATTTGAGGACTAATATTTATTTGATTCCTTGGAAGCGGTGAGTGTGACAAGTAAACTGTTCCTAGGATGAGATACAGATGTATTTGATGAACTTACTCTTGGACCCATTGCATTCTTCTGAGGCAACAGACAGACATATTTTTTGTTTGGCATCATCAGATGAGGTGTCTTTCTGACTTGCTACCTACTATAAAAGACTCTGGCTTCCCTTCTGGAATATGACTCATTGCATGTATAGGAGTCACCTGACTTACTACCCGGGTGGACTTGGGGCTGCAGAGACAGGATGACTTATGACACATTGGCTCCTTACTGCTGTTGCCATAAGCGCTGAAGTACTTTGTCTCAAGCCCGGGGGTCTTATGTCTTTTTTTCAGCCTTTATAAAAGTAGACTAACTTGCAAGGAAGATAATTTCTCACAGTGCTGTTGGATAATTACTATTGTGGTGACACAACCTTAAAAGGCCTTACAAGCCAATCAATAAGTTATGATGGCTTATGCTAGAGTGGCTTGAAAGGACACAATGGATGCTGTAACAGAGAGGGAACAGAAAGAAACAAGATTAAAAGACTATTTTTGGAAAAATATAGAGCAAGAGGCAATGAGATATTATAAAATGGTAAGAAGAGATATTAAGGTTCTGACATTGAGCAAATGAAAGTAGAAATTAATGAAGTGAGCAGCTGGAACAAGCTCTTGGAAGGAAAGGTAGAAGCTTGGTTTAGGCAGTTTGGGATTTTACTTCTAAGAATTTAGAAAGCTGAAGTCCCAGAAACGCATGTATAAAGTAGATTAAAAGGAATTCCCCTCTTTCTACCCCTCACATCCTGATCGGTTGAGTGTGTAACAAGACTCTAGAGGTGTCTAATGACTCTAAGCACTTGTGAGCTTGCAGACCAGAGAAGGAAGAGAGACTAGAACAATGGCCCAGTGCTCAGAGGCTGTGCCTTGCTCCCAACTACCACACATGCTGTTTGGCCAAAATGCCATTTAATCTCCTGGATATGTGGCTTCCATTTTTACTATTGTTATAGATGGAGTTTTTCATAACAAAAGCATAGAATGTCCACTAGTAATGACTATTCCACAGAACCACTTACAATGACAACAATTTGAATACCTTTCTTTTGCTTATATACCTAGACAATAAGGATGAAAATATTTATTTCCCAAGAAGCAATGAAAAATAAATTAAAAGAGAGGCAAATAACTTCCATTTGAATATCATCATCTCTAAGGCCCTTATGTTTTAATCATTTGTCAGCACAGACTATCACATCAGGTTATATTAAAAAAAAAATCCCCCAAGAAAATTCAAGTCAATAGAAATCGAGAGACATTGCTTCAAGCTCAGCATACTGAGATCCTTAAGGGAAAAGAAAATTGCTCCGTGTTTTGTGTTAGAATCATTTGCTGTGGACCTCATCTACTGTAACACTTTTCTTTAGTAAGTGGCAAATTATATACAACAGCAAGAGTTTGTTCCTGTTTTGTCCAAGAAGTCAGGAGAGGCCACATTTGATGCATCTTTGGCTGGAACATAATAGTACCGGTTAGTGTTGGAGTGATTTTAATACTTAAAACTGTGGCCTGGTCTTTGTAGATTACCAAGTCCTAAATGTGTAGTGTAGGAGGCGTGAGTCAGGTCTTCTTTCTTTGTATGTATCATTTTTAACATCTCTTGTATCTATGGATAACAGGTTCTCAGGTGAAGCGTGGAGTATGTCAGTGAAAGCCCAGTGGAGTTAAGTGTGAAAAGTCAGTCTGAGCATATGCTGTAATGGATTTGACCTCAAAGAGCACTACACAGGGAAAGTGCAGATAACCATCTGAACTGACTTCTGAGGCTTGTCATTCAGACTCCTGAGACACAGAGGGAAAGGGGAGACTGAATAGATTAGAGACAGCAGTTCAGAGATCGCAAACTGAAGATGGGTCCGGTTTCAAAGTAAATAAAGTCAAACAAGGAGAAATATGTCCTTTAGCTCTTTTCCATATATGTTCCTTGGGATGCTAAATGCCCTTGACATATGAAAAATCATTTTTCAGAACTTGTCACTCTGCAGTAGTTTTATTGTTTGTTAAGCTTGGGGTAATTATGTAAACGTGTAAAAGGCATGCTGGTCTCTGAAACCTTTCACTCTGAGCAGGTGACACACTACAGAGGTGAGGTGGTTTTAGCCATTACCCAGGACAAGACTATTCTAGATAACAGTGGTCTATGCATAAGACTCAAGTAGTTTCTATGGCGGACACCTCAGCTACTTATGGTTGGTTCTCAGTGCTAATGATGGAGTGTTTAGGTTTCTAAACAGCATTTTAAGTTGCAGGTATTAGAAAACATTTGCATTAGTTGCTTTTCTTGGTGCTGTGATACAATGCTTGGCTAAAACAACTTAAGGATGGAAGGGTTAATTTTGGTTCAGTTTAAGGGGAAGGCGTGGTGGCAAGAAGCTGGTCACATTACACCTGTGTCAGGAAACAGAGAGGGGTGGATGCTGGCACTTCTCCTGTTTTTTCCTTTTTATTCAGCCAGAAACCTAAGTTTTGACAGTGCCACTGACATCTAAGCTGGGAGCTCCTGGTAAGCTAAACCTATTTGATACACCCAGGTGTGTGTCAGAATCACCTAGGTGATTTTAAATCCATTCAAGTAGATAGCGGGTGTTAGCCATCTCATGTTTTTAAGAATTATCTAAAATAGCAGCTCCTATAAACTATCTGAGGATTATTTACATAATAGTACCACAATCATTCCACTGATAGTACACACCTCTATTACTGATACTGAATTGATTATTTTTTCAGGCTTTGTTTTATATAGTCATTAAAAAAACCCCAATTATTTGTATTCATTATACAGTCAGTGGGGCTTGAGGCTGAAGCATGGTGTTGTGAAATAGCCCCAGGATAAGTGGGTTACAAGGGGTTCAGGTCTATGATTTTCTGTTACTCAGAGTTACCATGTGTTCTTATCACCTAGGTCATTATAAGTACTTTCATTCAGTTAAACAGAGGACTCTAAGATTCCTCTATTTACATAGCATTTCAAAAGGTGTTGAAAATGGACTAGAGAAATCTATATAATTCTGATTTTTACTATAGTATATGTAAAATCACAAGTGCACACTACATCCTAAGGGAGATTCACCACTAGAGGCAAAAGTCCACATATCATAGAAAGAGGGGTTTTCTAGAGAAGATGGGGATATGCTAATTCCACTGAATTTGAGGTAGCAGTGGACTTTGTCCTTTCCCTTTGTTTTAGATTTGTTTCGTTTAATAGTGGAATGCCTGTATTTCAACAAGAAAAAAATGTTTTGAAAGTACTTGCTACGCAGTTGCAGCATCGATATCCTCCATGGTTTTTTTTTTTTTTTTTTAGTCATCTCAGATGATGTGCTAGTGATTATAAGTGCCATGTAAAACAGTTATTTCTAAACAATGCTCACAAAATACTTCACTGGATAATTTGTTGGTGTGGTTACAAGCCTACTGTGATGACTGTCCTTGGTTGTCACGTTGACTACGTCTGGGATTAACTAAAACTGGAGCAGCTTGGTACACTGTGATCAGTGTTTTATTAATTAAACCATTTGAAGTGGGATAACTTATTTTAACCCAGATCTTTTGAGGTGGAAAGATCCACCTTTAATCTGGAGCAGACCATCTAGTGTCAGCCTGTACAGAAGACAGAAAAAGGAAGCTTGCTTGCTCTCTTTGCTGGCTATCTCTTGCTCTCATTGGGAGGTTCATTCCTGCAATGGTATTATAGCTCACTTCTTCCAGATTCAGGTATATTCTGCAGACAAGCTGAGATATCCAGCCTCATGAACTGAACAACTACTGGATTCTTGGACATTCCATTGGGCCACAGTTTGCAAAACATTCTAAATCACACACACACACACACACACACACACACACACACACACACACACACAGAGAGATATGATTATAAACATCATATTCATTTTATAAGTTCTGTTATTTTAGAGAACTGTGACTAAGAAATCTATTCATGACATCCTTTAGAAAAAAATTTCTTCACTATTAACTCCCCTGGTAAAGGTGGAGAAAAGCGATTTTTCAAGTTATCTTGAATAACCCAATCTGCTTCTTGGGTATCTCCTCCTGCTGTGTGGAGTCAGAGAAGAGCACAGACAAATGGCTATGCCAGAACTGTGATGAGTGTCATGAGGCTCAGATTGCCCCTGTAAGGGATGTCAAACCCCCAAGCCACCAGCTTTCTGTTTTGTTTTATAAATGAGTACAGGCAAAATGCA
Source organism: Acomys russatus (assembly GCF_903995435.1). NCBI lineage: Eukaryota > Metazoa > Chordata > Mammalia > Rodentia > Muridae > Acomys > Acomys russatus. Next base: position 5,234,960 of record NC_067157.1, on the reverse strand, counting down.
GAATGCACTTTTGTGAACCAGAATTTGCTCTTGCTAAAATAAACAGATAAAATGTGTTAACCTGGAAAAAAGGGATGCTTTGTACAATAACCAACAGAAACATTCACTGTTATACAAAACAGCACCACAAAGGCCAATGTCTTTATAAGTAGCACTATGTAGAAATTGCTACTGTAAGTGTGTCTGTGTGTCTGTGTGTCTGTGTGTGTGTGTGTGTGTGTGTGTGCGCGCGCGCGTGTGCACATACAATTTTACTTCTAGAGACTCTGGGCAAACTACTGACAGTATACATAGATGCCTTCAAAACTATTGAAAAACTGGTGGTTAAAGTTTTTTATTTCTTCAGTTTTTGTATGTCTGAAAATAGAACTGTTTTGATCATTATAATTTTGCAAGTTTTGAAATTGCCTTCCCTTGTTTTATGGAATACACCAAACTGAGTGCAACAGTGTGAAATACACTGTCTATGGGGCAGGAAGTTGAAACCATTGAACACTTTGAATTTGCCCAGTGTGTCTCAGTGGCAGAAGCTCTCATGCTAAGTGTGTGTGTGCTCTTCTGCTGAGAAAATGCAGCATTCAATAGCTCTATGCAATTCTCATTTTACTCCCACGGAGAAGAGGCTCCACGGCTGCCTTTTGCTCTCTGCTGTGAGACATATACAGATGGTCTAGTTCAAGGTTCTTTAAAAGACACAGAGGGAAGATGTTCTGTTTCTGTGTATTTTTCTTATTTTATATACATCTCATTCTTTAAAAATGTGTATTTTGCACAATGAGCTTGATAAGATATTATTTTAATTTTAAGGTAAGGGAGAACATGAAAATTTTTATTAATTCTTTGAAAGGATTAGATAGAAGGGGTCTGCATAGATGTCTCAGACTCAGTCTGAGGTTGAACCAACACCTAAGACATATGGAGAATATATTTTTGTTTGTTTGTTTTCTAAAAGTCTTTTTTGGGTAATGCTGAGTGTTGTTCACACAAGACCATAGTAATACTATTAAGTAGCTGAGCTAGACTCTAATTTGAACTTACATTGTGACTTTGGAAATAAGCAAGTATCTTGAGGCTGTGAATATTACTCATTGGAAAATAGTGTCAGCAAAGCTTGTTGTTAGTGAAATTTAAAGTAAATGCACCAGCAGGAGGATCGCTGCAGACAGTACTTTTAAATCACTCAAAACATTCTGAATAGTCTTTGATCCCTCTTTTCAAGGATCTTTGGGTACTTTATTTTTATTCATAGCTCATTTTTTAAATGAACAACCACTAAATGAAAAAATATTCTTGATATTTCTTAAATAGCTTTTGGAAAATGATTTATTTTCCCATCTTCATGCCAGCATCTGAACTTTTTATTGATGGGGTACATAACTCTTAGCGAATAAAGTGAACCTTGCTTACTGTTAAGTGACAATTTCTCCTACTGAAAAAAGAAAAATTATATCCAGAAAGCTTTTTTTCTATGCCAAAGAATTGTGATGGTATGTGATAGTTACATCATATGATATGAGTGGACTTTGGAGGTTCACATGTGCCTATCAACTGTGAATACAACTTGAACTAGAAAAGAGAATGATGACTAATAGAATAAAACAAGGAAAAGTAAATACTGTGCCTGTTGAGATAATCTTGTGATTTTTGTCTTTAAGTCCATTTGTGTGATATATTAATTTAATTGGTTTAACATATGTTGAACTATCTCCACAGCTCTGGAACAGACCCACTAGACCATGCCATGATGAGTAGATGATAAAAATCATGGAGAGTCTAGGAACATATAGAGCTGACCTCAATATAGGAAAGCCAAACTTAGAACCACAGTCATCGTTATCCAATCTTTTAACTTCTAACCAATACAGTTCTTGAAGTTTTCGCTACAACAATAAGATAAGAGAATAAAAGAGATACAAGTAGAAAAAAGAAGCCACATATCCCTAATTGCAGATGAAATGATTCTACACATGAGGAACTCTATGGATGCCACCAAAATCTCTTAGAGCTGATACATTTAGTAAAATGGCAGGATATAAAATTAACACACAAAAGTCAGCATTCTTGTTATAATGAAAAAAATAGTGAAAAAGAAATCAGGGGAACAATCACACGCACAGTAGTCACACATTTTAAATACTTAGGAGTAAATGTAAGAAAGGATGTGAAAGAACTCTACCCGGAAAGGTTTAAGTCACTAAAGAAAGAATTTGAGGAAGACATTAAAAGAAGGAGTGAAATTCCATGTTCATGGGTTGGAAAAATTAGTATTGTGAAAATGGCCAATTTATTAAAAGTTATCTACAGATTCAATCCAATCTTAATAAAAATTAGAGACATTCTTCACAGTTATAGAAAAATAATCTTAAAATTAATACAGAAGCACAAAAATCCTTGAGAATCCCATCCAATTCTTTTTTTTTTGATCTTTTTTTTTTATTAATTTATTCTTGTTACATCTCAATGTTTATCCCATCCCTTGTATCCTCCCATTCCTCCCCCCCCCCCATTTTCCCATTATTCCCCTCCCCTATGACTGTTCCTGAGGGGGATTACGTCCCCCTATATATTCTCATAGGGTATCAAGTCTCTTCTTGGCTACTTGCTGTCCTTCCTCTGAGTGCCACCAGGTCTCCCCCTCCAGGGGACATAGAGTAGTTTAGGAGACATTACCAAACCTGGTTTAAAGTTATATAGTTCAGAATCATAGTAATAAAAACAGCATGTTGCTTTTACAGAAATATACATGTAGATTAATGAACTAGAATAGGGGAGTCAGAAAGCATTTCCAGATATTGGACTTTGTACAAAGATGAAACAAAACAAAACAAAAACCCCAAAAACCCAAAAACAAAAATTTAAAAAACCCACCGCCACCACCAACAAAAACTCATTGGGGAAAGAGTAGAAACAGTGCTAAGAAATATGGACTGCAGCATTCATAAAAACGAAAAAAAAAAAAAAACTACAGTAATATTTTCCCTTGCACAAAATTCAACTCCAAATAGGTCAAGGACTTCAACATAAGATCTAGTATTCTTTCTAAAATTTGATATTACAATAAGAGGTTTAGTATTAGAAAGTCAGAATTAATATTCTCTTGCTAGTGCTTTCTTTTAAGTTCTCACTGATCTATAGCTATCAACAAACAAATATTTGTTTGATATCCATAAGTAAAAGTATAACTACAAAATGTAGTGTTGAGGTAGAGATCCCTCTTCCACAGAGGATGACATGAAGCCATCCATCTCCCTAGTTCCTCATCTTCCCAGCATGGCATCACAACCACCAGCCCCATTCTTCATAGCTGTACATGAGATATGCAGAGCTGGTATTTTTTACATTATAGGACAATATATTTTACTTGAATATGAAATATAAAAAAGTTGTTTAGCAAAGTACATGGCAGTATTTTGAAGATATATCATAAAAAATGAGACATTCTCCCTACTTTTGGAGAAAAGTATTCCAAAATAAAAAAGTAATTAGAATGAGATTCTTCTGTAGAAAAATGTAGACTTGAATTTTTCCATTAACATGCACTTGAGATTTTGGTATATTCATATAGAGATTGTCAGTTGCAAAGTTGCAAACCATTTCAGTAATCATTTATGAAGTAAGTACATAGGAATACGCTAGAACAATGTTTATTAAGGAAAATTGTTAAGAAAGAAAGGGCTAACACTTTTGTGATTAATGATAGATATGGAAATGTGACTCCACAGACAAATGATGATATTTTCTTAAGAAAAATAAGCAAGGATACAGGCTGGAGTGGCAGCTCTGTGGTTAAGAACTCTTCCTGGTTCTTGAAGACCTGAGTTCAGTTTCCAGCACCCACACTGGGCAGCTAACAACTGCCTATAACTTCAGCTCCAGGGAACTGACTACACTCTTCTGGCCTCCATGGGTACCTTACATGTAAATGTGCATACACACATAGATGCCCACGTATACTTAATTAAAAATAAAACAAGTCTTAAGAGAAATGAGCAAACATAAGAAAGTACAAATAAAGCACAGGATATTCTTTTGGGAATGAGTAGTACAGAAAAATTATTGGGAACCATAGATGAGTAAAAATAAATGACACTTAGATATAGTATATCACACACACACACACACACACACACACACACACACCACGTGTACACTCATGTGTGCACACACACACACACACACACCACGCGTACACTCATGTGCACACACACACACAAATACTAGAGTTTCTTGATTATTAAGTCAAATAAATAGATTTGTCCTTGTAGTATATATTATCATCCAGATTTTTTATTCTTTTGTGACAAAAACTCTAAAAAAAGATACTTCCAGTGTATTTCTAGGGTTTGTGAAGAACAGATGTGAATAGAGTGGGGAGGAAAAGTAAATCTTTATATAACTCATAAAATTATTAGGCTATCCTACTCCATCTCTTTTTTATTCTTTTAAAGTTATGCAGGTGAAGAACATAAATCTGTAAAAAAGCATAGACGCTTAAGTTTGGGGTAAGGTAGAAGTGTATTGGAATTGTAAACTGCTGTGTCTTTTATGTGGAGAGTATATGGTAATGGTTTCTGATATCCACAACTAAACAACTCAGTAGGTAATAGGGCACTTGCGGAAGCCAAGCACATTAGCACTTTGTCAGACATTGTGTGGGATTCAGAAAAATTGCAAGCAACACTGTTGTAGGAAGAGCTTGCAATCTTATCATAGATGACCAATACAACACACATTAAATACTTCAAAGTAAAATAATATTGTGGTACTCATTAAGAGAAGTGCTTAGTGTGACTGACTAGAGGCAACTTTTTTGCAAGTTATGATTTACTTGGGATTTCAACGTGAACAAGATCCAACAAAAGTAGAGGTAAGAGATTCTTTTGAGAGAAGAGGCAAGGTAGGAAGAAAATGTTTGTGGTGGAGAGGGACTGGGTTTGTGTTGGTCTCAGATGGATCTAAATATGGTTCTTGCTTCATAAGCTTTTCTATTTGTGTTTTTGAGAGATAAGACAGTATAAGGAACAAATAATGTTTCACATTATTAAAGTTTGAATGACAAAGCAAATCCTGAATGCAGTATTTTAGAATTGGAAATGACCTTAAATGTATGTTACCTTCCCAATTTACACATGAAATTTAGAGAGATTAGGTTTAAGAAAGTGATTCAACTTGTTGTTCTTAGCACAAAAACCAAGCATAAGAGTTATTCATGCCAAGCTGGGATTCACTTGCTAACACCTGCTGAGATTCCATGCATGAAACAAAAAGGCAACTTTGATCCTGGGTTTTCAGGATCCTTGGGTAACTTATGCAGAAGTGAGATTTGCTGGTTAACTACTTTGTAGAAACATTCCGCTGAAATTTGTAAACAATTACTGGTTGTGAGTATTTATTCCCTTAATCTGCTGAGATCATTGAGGGCAAACAGCTCCCTCTGTTGTTAGTTAGATTCTTAATCAAGCAGCCGTGGGTTGTCACCAGAGCAAAGAAAAATGAGTTTTAGATTTCTTTTTATTGACGCACATTGACCTTTTCACTCTCTTGATTGACAAAGTCACCAAAGACACAGTCTTTCTTGTGTGGCTTCAGCCTTGGCTGTGTTCCAGAATCATGTCAAAGGTGCCTCGCTTTCTGCTGCAGCTGCCATTTTTCACCAGCTGGCAATGTGCTTGCTTGTCTGTTAATGTTTTAGAAGATGATTAATATGGTCTCTGACCCCATACTGAAAAAGGGGGGCTTCAAATCATTCGAAAATGCACAGGGATGAATTTATGAGCAGGAGGCAGAGTGACCTCCTGTGCTCCTGTAGCCCCCAGAGTACCTATCTTACTGAAAATAAACGATGATGATAAGGCAGAAAACATGCAAGTATAAAACGAAATACAATTTAATGTCACCTACTTACGTTCACTTACATTTTGTGGCTGAGTGCATAGTAAATAAAAACATGTCTTGAGAACATATCCTCATCCTTGTGTCAGAGGCACTGCCATAGAGGAAACATTTTATGCTTAAAAGTTACTTTTTGAATAGTAAATTTTCTTATTTATTTATTCATTTTAATTTGAACCTTCTATTAATTAATTAATTAATTAGCTTTACATCTCCATCACATCTTCCCATCTTCCTCTGCTCCCAGTACCTCCCTCACACAGCCCCTCCTCCCATGTCAACCTCCCTTTCTCCTCAGAGAAGGGGGTATCAACCTGCATTGACATATTAAGTTGCAGTAGCACTCTGCACATCTTCTCCTACTGGGGCTAGACAAGGCAGCCCAGTCAGTGGAAAGGGACCTAAAGGCAGACAACAGAGTCAGAGATAGCCTTTGCTTCAGTTGTTACGGGACACACATGAAAACCAAACTGCACATCTGTTACAGAAGTGTAGGGAGCTTACTTCTGTCTCTGTGATCACCTGTGGACCCAGGCTACTTGATTCTGTAGGATTTCTTGTGATGTCCTTGATCTCTGCGGCTCCTTCAATTCTTACCTCCTCTCTTCCACAAGGTACCCCAAGCTCCACCTAATGTTTGGCTGTGGATCTCTGCATCTGTTTCCATCAGCTGCTGGGCAAAGGTTTCAGAGAACAGTTATGCTAGGCTCCTGTCTGCAAGTATAGCAGCGTATCATTAACAGTGTCAGGGTAGGCTCTCTCTCACGGCATGGGTCTCAAGTTGGGCCAGTCATTGGGTGATCATTCTCTCAATTTCTGTTCCATCTTTATCCCTGCTCCTCTTGTAGGAAGGACAAATTTTGGGTCAAAGGTTTTGTGGGTCAGTTGGTGTCCACATCTCTCTATTGGAGGTCCTGCCTCATTACTGAAGACATCCATTTCAGGTTCTCCATCCCCTGTTACTAGGAATCTTAGCTTGGGTCACCCTCATAGATTCCCAAGAGTTTCCTTTATCCTAGGTTTCTAGTTCTTTCCAGAGAAGCCTCCCCTGTTTACTGATTTCTCCAAGTTCTCTCTCCTTTTAGCCACCCCACACTTGATCCTCCCTGTTCTACTCCACACCCCATTCCCTCCTTTCATCCACCTACGAATTTTATTTTATTGCCCCTTCTGAATGAGATCCAGCATTCTCCCTTGGACTTTCACTGTTACATAGCTACTTTGGGCCAATGATTGCAGCATGAGTATACTATACTTTATGGATAATATCCACTTATGAGTACATGCCATACATGTCTTTCTGGGTACGGATGATCTCATTCAGCATATTTTTTAGTTCCATGCATTTTTGTGCGATTGTCATGATGTCCTTGTTTTAATAGCTAAGTAATGTTCAATTGTGTAAATGTACCACATTTTCTTTATCCATTCTTTGATTGAGGGACATATAGGTTGTTTCCAGTTTCTGGCTATTGGGAATAAAGCTGCTAAAGTGATACTGAACAGGTCTCCTTGTGGAATGGTAGAGCATCTTTTCGGTGTATGTCCAGGAGTGGGGGTCCTGGGGTAGAACTATTCCCAGATCACCAGATTGATTTCCAAAGTAGTTGTACAAATTTGTACTTCCACCATCAATGTAGGAGTGTTCCCCTTGCTCCTCGTCCTTGCTAGCATGTGCTATCACTTGAGTTTTTGATTATAGCCATTCTGATAGGTATAAGGCGAAAATCTCAGAGTTGTTTTGATTTGCCATTCTCTGCTGACTAAGGATATCTTACATTTCTTTAAGTGTTTCTCAGGTACTAGAGATTTCTCTGTTGAGAATTATCTGTTTAGCTCTGCACCCTATTTTTTAATTGGGTTATTTAGTTTGTTGATGTTTAGTTTCTTGAGTTCTTTATATATTTTGAATATTAACCCTATGTCAAATGTAGGATTGGCGAAGATCTTTTCCTACTCTGTAGGATGCTATTTTGTCATATTGATGATGTTCTTTGCCTCACAGAGCTTTTCAGTTTCATTCATAAGGTCTCATTTATTAATTGTTGATCTTAGAGATTGATCTGTTGGTGGTTTTTCCAGGAAGTTGCCTCTTGTACCAACGCTTTTAAGCCTATCCCCCACTTTCTATTCTATTAGATTTAGTGTGTCTGGTTTTATGTTGAGGTATTTGATCCTCTTGGACTTAAGTTTTGTGCAGAGTGATAAATATAGATCTATATGCATTTTTCTACATGCAGACATCCAGTTAGAACACAACATTTGTTGAAATATGCTCTCTTTTTTTTTTACTTTGTCAAAAAAAAAATCAAGTATCTGTATGTGTGGGTTTATTTCTGGATCTTTGATTCAATTCCACTGATCAACATTTCTGTTTGTATGCCAATACCATGGAGTTTTTATTACTATTGCTCAGTAGTACATCTCTAGGTTGGAGATTGTGATACCTCCATAGTTCTTTTACAGGATCGTTTTAGCTATGCTGGATTTATTGTTATTTCATATTAAGTTGAATTGTTTTCCACAAGAATTGGTTTTTCAAGATCTGTAAACAATTGTCTTAGAATTTTGATGAGAACTGCACTTAATCTTTATATTACTTTTGGTAAAATAGTCATTTTTAATATGTTAATCTTACTGATCCATGAGCATGGAAGATCTTTCCACCTTCTGACACCTTTTTCAATTTATTTCTTCAGAGACTTTATGTTCTTGTCATATAGGTATTTCATTTGCTTGGCTAGAGTTACAGAAAAATATATTATTTATGTCTATTGTGAAGGGTGTTGTTTTCCTAATTTCTTTCTCAGCATGTTTCTCATTTGTATAAACAATGGATACTGATTTTTAAAAGTTAATTTTGTATCTAGACATTTTGCTGAAGGTGTTTATCAGCAGCAGGAGTTCTCTGGTAGAATTTTGGGGTTACTTATGTATACTATCATATCATCTGTAATTAATGATACTTTGAATTTTTCCTTTCCAATTTGTGTTCCACTGATGTGCTTTAGTTGTCTTACTGTTTTAGAAAGAACTTAAAGAAAGTGGTCTCTTATAGACTGCAAGACATCTGTCTAGGTCATTCTGGCTTTAAAAGTCTTTATTGAGAAGTCTGGTGTAATTCTAATAGGTCTGACTTTATATGTTATTTGGCTAAAAGAATGACTTTTAGCATTCTTTATTTGCTCTGTACATATAGTCTTTTGTTTATTATGTGGTCCAACTTTTCTTTTTTGGTCCAATCTATTTGGTGTTCTGTAGCTTCTTGGACCTTTATAGGCATCTCTTTCTTTAGGTTAGGGAATTTTTCTTCTTTGATTTTGTTGAAAATATTTTCTGTGCCTCTGAGCTGGTAATCTTCTCTTTCTTCTGTTCCTATTATTCTTAGGTTTGGTCCTTTCATAGTGTCTGAAATTTCCTGAATGCTTTGTGTTAGAAACTTTTTGATTTAATATTTTCTCTGACTTATATATCACTTTCTTCTATCACATCTGCTTTGCATGGGATTCTCCCCTCCATCTCTTGCATTTTTTTAGTGATTCTTGTGTCTATTGTTTCTCTTCTCTTGCCTAAGGTATCCATGGCCTGGATTCCCTCAGTTTGTGTTTTGCTCATTGCCTCTATTTGTATTGCTTCTTGATGTATTTTCCTGTATTTCTCTAAGGAATTTATTTCTTTCCTCTTTTATGGCCTCTATCATGTTTATAAGATTGGATTTAAGGTCATCTTCTTGTGCTTTAGTTAGTTGAGGTGTCAAGAGCTTGTTGTAATAGGGTATCTGGGATCTGGTGGTGCCATATTGACCAGGATCTTATTGACTGTGTTCTTGTGTTCTCCTTTAGACATCTGATTTTCTCTACTTTTGGCTGGATGTTTCTTGTGCTATCAGAATTCCTTGGGGAGCCAGGTAGTGTCTTATGACTGACAGTGGAACTCAGGTAACAACCTGCTGCTCACTTCTGCTGGCTGGGCCCCAGGAGGACCAAGCAAGTAGAGGATTGGCTGGGAGACATCTTACCTGGATGTTCCTGGGTCCTGGCAGGTCTCCATGGGAAGGCAGGCAGAGCTGTGGGGTACACAATGATGCTTAGGGGACAGAGCGCAGCTCACTGCTGTTGACTATGCCCTAGGTGGCATATTTTTTCTTAAAAAGGGGAAATACGTAAATTCAAAAGTCAGGCAAAACAAAAATATTATGAAAATATTATAAATTCTGCATTCAAAATAAGTAAATGACCTAGTCAATTATGTTTTCTGAAGTCAACTTACTTACATATAAATGAAATAATTACTTACATAAAAATCAGTTTAAATGTGTTTAAATCCCTAAAACATTTAGTAGTTCTCATATTTTTGATTACTGTAGTAATTATATATTTTCTTTGACTAATATAATTTGATATTTAGTACTAGAAAACATTTTGGGTGTCTTTACAGTCATGCTAATCTAGAGCAGAACAAATATATTTTTAAAATGATTTATTTATTCTTGTGTGTCGTGTGTGTGTGTGTGTGTGTGTGTGTGTGTGTGTGTGTAGATGCACATGCCTATGTAATGAAGAGGTTGAAAGAGGGCACTAGTCCTTTGAATACAGAGTTAGAGACGTTTCAGGGACACTTGGTTGGTCTTGTAGTCTTGGGATATAAATTCTGGTTCTCACAATTGTGTTATAATTGCTCTTCCTCCTTGAGACATCTCTAAAGACCCTTTATGGGAGAGATTGGTTAATTTCCAATACAATCAGTTTCTTATCTATAAAATATGAACAGACATATGCAAAATATAGATATCTAGAATGAAAACTACACATGGATGTTATTTTGAAGTTTTAGATATAGACAATTAATTCACTGATATTACAAGAATCTGGGCTATTGTCAGAATATTTTCTTTTTTCTTTTTTGGAAAGGTGGGTATGGTAGGTTAAAGCCAGTACTGTGCTACTGAGCTATATACAACCTTAGGGTATTTGAAGTGACCCAGGATTAAGTTCAGAACACACCCAGATACCAGGTTCTTAGCACAAAGAGGAATTTATTATTCAGAGGGCACATGGACATTTTAAGGGCTCTGGTGTGGGAAAGGAAGAAAAGAGATGTCCCGGGAGGAGGTCTTCCTCAGTCACAGACACAGGGGAGGGGAGTAGGGGAAAAGCAGGAGGGAAGGAGGAATGAGAGGATACAAGGGAGGGGCTAACAATTAAGATGTAATATGAATAAATTAATAAAATAAAACTAAAAAAAAGAGAGATGTGCCTCTTCCGGAGATGGCTGGCTGGCTGCCTCCCATTGGCTAGGAGAACAAAAAAGATTAGGTAGCAGAGGTTTGATCTGGTGCTGTTTTATGAGGTAGCATGCCTGTATTTTCTTGCATCCACATTGTTTACCCACACTCTCTGTGCCATGGATTTGTGATTTGTTTTGGAAGCTGTGGGGATTTTTGTAGGGATTTCTCTGCTGCCAAGCCAGGGCCAGATCAAGGCTACCACACAGCAGTGGTGATAGCCCAGGGCCTTGACAGTCTAAGGCAGTGAGATTAACACCACCACTACCACCACCACCACCAACACCATCACCACCACCAACACCATCACCACCATCCCACTTAGGTGAAAGCCCTGGTGCCTTGCCTCAAGCCTTGGCCTGGGGCAGCAATAGTAGTCTGTCCCAAATCTGTGGCAGTCCATCTAAGCCGCAGATACCAACCTCCAAGCTGCGGTGGCCTGCTGCTATCCACTGCCCCCCTTACTAGCCCTGTGACAGGACACCTTCCCCAAGATTCAGGGAGCCCACTGCCCCACCTCAGTTTTTGCCCCCCCCCCCCGTATCATCATCCCCAAGAGCTATGTCTAGCCCTTGAGCAGTTAGACACTAAAATTTAAAGTGGTTTGCTGCCAGTCCTCCTTCATGCCTCAGGGAAGTCAGGAGCTCCTTCTCAGCCTGAGGCTGTGGAAATAGGATACAAAATGGTGATGGCTCCTATCAGTACCTCAGTAGGAGCTGTCTACATTGACTATTCCTGTTTCAGTTGACTGTTACATTTTCCCTAATTCCTCCATGGGAGCTGTCCATGGTGACTATTCCTGCTTCTATAAAGAACAGACACCTTTCCTGCCTCAGAAAACCTGTGGCTTGCCTCCATGGGAGCTGTCCATGATGACAACCTTTCCTGCTTCAGCCTACTGTCTTCAATAGACATTTTGTAAATTTTGGACACATTTTCAATTTTATTGCTCCTCAAAACAGAAAAGTGGCTAGACCTCTAGCTGAGAAAGCTCCAGTAAACTCCCCCCTCCACCCCAGACCTCAGCAGGACTCACCCCAGATTATGGTAATTTGGAATGAGAAGTCTGGACAAAACCCAGCCAATCGCTGAGCTTCTCCCAGCTCTGTCTTAAAATCCCACCAATCCACATTATAGAAATCTCTGCCCCCAAAAGCTCTACCTGCTACAAAACCCTGGGCTGTGTCTGCCCAGTTCCTTGCTGTCTTCTCCAGGGAGCAGAGGCAGCTACTTCTGGATTTGTCCCTCCTCTCCTGGATTCATCCATCCCTCCAACAAATCTCTTTTAATTTACTGCCTGCTGTGATTCTCTCCTTGTTGTCTTCGCCATCATCATCATCATCAGAGAAAGAAGAAGAAGAAGAAGAAGAAGAAGAAGAAGAAGAAGAAGAAGAAGAAGAAGAAGAAGAGAAATGAAGAAGTAGAGCTCAGGCTCTAAGGATCCTCAGTTACTCAGGGTTTTAGGGGCAACCCTTCCCTGGGAGCTGCATTGTCTCTGTTGAGGAAGCCTCCTCTCAGATCTGTGAGGTTCCCGGGCTGCTGTGCCTCAGGATACCCTTGGGACACTGTCCCACCTCAGGGTTGGGGTACCTTCCCAGCTCTGGGAATTGTGGACACCCTTGTACCTGAGTACCTCTGGAAGGCAGGCCACAACTCACACAACAGCAGTTCACTCTCTATGAATGTTTTACTGTCTGTGATCTTTGCCCTCATAGCTGACTTAGTTTTTTTTTTTTTTTTTTTTTTTTTTTTTTTTTTTTTTTTTTTTTGGTTTGTTTCTTTTTCTATATAGAAGATACAAGACTCTGGCAAATGTAACCAAGGGGAGAAAGAGCTTATTTGCCTCACAATTGCAGGTTATAGTCTATGGGTGTAGGAGAAACCGAAATGCCAGGAACTTGAATCAGAGAAACGTTATAACAACAGTCAAGAGCAGCAAGAAATGAATTAATTCCTGTTGGTGATAGGCTCACCCTCTTTCTCTTTCAAACCAGGATCCCATGCACAGAGAATAGCCTCTCCACAATTAGTATGTGTATACCCCTTTCACTTTAGTGATCAAGGCAATCCATTAGAGACATTCTCAGAAGGCTAACTTTATTCTAGATAATTCCTCAAGTCTGTGTTAGGGGAACACATCCTCGGTGTTAGGCTGGCAGGTCATATTCAGCACCACAGTTCACTCACAGGTTATATCATGGGCCATGCGGCAGCTTTTAGCAATACACATGAGGATATTTTCAGTCTTCTTTGACTGATGCTATTGCTTTTGGAGTTAAAGGCTTGTCTTTCAGATGTTAAATACTATGAATGAGTTCCTTTATCTTTTAGATTTTAGACATTGGATCTAAGCAGGAACTGTGGGTTCAGATGGAGAAAGGAATTGTGTCTTATGTGAATATGAACATTTCAAAAATATGTTAGCCATCCGGGGGCTAGGGAAATGCATTTTGTAGTTGAGAGGACAAAAGGGTTTTTATTGTTGTTTTTCTTTTAGTAATGTTGTGAAATTATGGTGTTCTGTAACTTGAGAGATCAGAGGCAAACCTATAGATTCTGACACTCCTATCAACCCTGTGAACCACAGGATAGTGACTGCTCATATGGTACACACACTATGTCTTCCCTGTCCCTTCACTGGGATTTGTCTGTGAAGTATTATGTGACAAAATTGAACATGTGTCATGGCATATCTAAGGAAGGTACTGAGAAGCAAAATGATTTGTTTTTGTTTTTGCTTCTGTTGGCCTGTGGCTGTCCTGACTAAGTTTATTAATTTTTGAAAAAAGTGCCACAGACATATTTTTTCATTAATTATTCTACTTGGTCATTAGCTTAACCATATCTTCTGAGGACCAACTATGAATAAGTCACTATTCATGGTGCTAGGGAACATAGACTCAGTTACCTTCTGATAAGACCACTCCAAGTCTTATTACTGTGGGAATAAAAGTTACAGTGAGCTACGGAAAACAATGGGTCTTTTGGTTGCAGGCTGTCATTTTCACATAGAACTTTGACATATCTTAGGAAAAAACCCCATTTGTTTATTTTATCCATTATCATTATGTTGGGAATGTTATGTTAGATGCTGTATATGTTTTTCTTGCTTGCTCGCATTTAAAATTATAGATGTAGGAAGAACCAATCACAATAACTTTTGAAGGTTTATCATACCTTATAGATTCACACAGGAGACAGTTTGTTTCTATTTTGTTCATTTTATGGAGAAGAAGTTGTCACACCTGTGGAAGACCTGGAAGTCAACAATGACAAAAACATTCTGGCAGCGATAAGAATTTTGTTCTTCAGTTTTTTTGATGTACTCAGAATTCACAGAAAAGTTGCATTTAGATGAGGTTTAAAAGTTTTTCTTTGTTCACTAATCCATTTGTTGAGTTAGAAGCTAATTATGTGATATTTAAGATGCACAAGATGATACTTTATACTTTAAAATGATGTTAATAGCAAAGTAGGTGTGGATACATCCCTGTGAGTGGAAGGAAGGCACACCAGACAAGCTCAGTTATTCCTGGCTCTTTTGATTGTAAGTAATTTAATGTTATGTCCTTGTTCTGGCTAGTTTTATGATAACTTGGCACTAGGTAGAGTCACCTGAAAGGAGGGAACCTCAATTGATAAAATGTTTCCATAAGAGTAGGCTTAGCTAGTAATACCAGTTTGGTACCATCCCTAGACTGGTGTTCCTGGGATCTGTAGGAAAGCAAGTTACACAACCCATAATTAGCAAATTAGTGTGCAGCACCCCATAATGGCCTCTGTATCAACTTTTGCCCTGACAATGTCTTTATTTTAAAAAGTTTTGAAACATACATCTGCATGTATTTACCAAACAGGATATCTTGTGTTCTTGTTTTTAAATTGTCTTTTAAATTGTGGATCCTGACTTGATGTGATAACACGTACTTGTTATTTCAGCATGGAAGAAGCCAAGACAGGAGACGTGTGGGCTATACAGTGAATTCCTATCTCAGAAGGAAAAGCTAAATGAACAAAGAAAATAATACAACAACTGCACAGATCTCTTACATCTGTATTCAGCTTTCCATCTAAACTCGGGTGCTAAGATTCATGGAGAACCCTACACAGCAGGGGCTTGCTACATGTTTGTGTTCCACAGTGCCATTTCTGTCACAAATCACATTTTTTTTTTACGTCATACAGTCTGCTTTTGGGCTTTCTATTCTATTCTACTGGGTAAAGCTTTTGCTTTGTAATTGCCTCCTCTAGCATGGCATTGATGTAATCATTCTTTATATGTGTTGTCATCTTACTGGAACAAGAATTCCATTTTGTACTTATTTTATGATGATCTTGGCAGTTCTTGAGCTGTTGCTGTTCTGTAAAAAATTTTAAATCAGTTTTTAAAAATCACTTGAAACAAGGCTAGAAATTAATTCAAATTGTGCTCAGTTCCAAAATAATTTTGAAGAAAATGGATGCTTATAGAATGTTGCATTTAATAAGAAAAAATACCAGCAGGGATTATTAGAACACTTATTGCAAGGAATAGGCTTACCAGGTAGTGGCACTGTCAGAAATGGTAGGTGGAACTTGGCTACATATACACATGGAATTTCTCCATCAGAGGTCTTCCCTCTGCTGTGTCTTTTGACTGAATTATGGAGGCCTACCCAGAATATATATAATTGTGTCTTTCATTTAGGGTCCATGTACTGTAGATCTCATTAAATACTTTCACACAAATACCTAATTTAGGATATGATTGGGTCCTAGCATTTGAAAGTAGTCAATCTGATACATGAAACTTACCTCACATTCATACATCTCACAAACATGGCAGTTTCCTTTCTTTATATGTATTCTTACATTTTGCTGGTTAGTTTTTGTCAGCTTGACACAGCCTAGACATACTTAGGAAAAAGGAATATCAGTTCAGTAATGCCCTCATCAGATTGGCCTGTTGGCATGTCTGTGGGGAATATTCTTAATTGCTAATAGATGTAGAGGGCCCAGTATCATCCCTGAACAGGTGGGCCTGAATTGTTAAAGAAATTGTGAAGCCCCAAATGTGATGTTTTTATCAAACCTTTCCCCTAAAGGCTCAGGAATTTATGTGGAAGAGGAGACAGAAAGATTTTAAGGGCCAGAAGTTATGGATGACTCCAAAGGAGTCATGTCTCTCAAACATAATAAAACTGATAGACATATGCATTCATAGAGACTGTGATTACACAAGACCAGAATAAATTCAAACCACATAAAATCCAAACACTGGAAAGGAGATATGGGCACAAAGTTCCATCCTTAAATAAGAAGCTATTTGCAATTTATACTCACTTAGAAAGGAAACATTAGTTCTCTCCAATGGAGTGCCACTGGATATATCAGGTATACTCCAGGGCAGGTCAGTACCCAAGAGGAGGGGGTTAGCACAGAAAGGACTCAATGTTTTGTACTTTTTGCTTTGTTTTGGTATTTTTTTTTCTTACCAATCTTTTGGTGATAGTTTTGTTTTTTGAACACATACACCACACACACACACACACACACACACACACATTTTATGTTGTATCTAGTAGACATTGTTCCTTTAAGTTAATATATATGTATATATATTAACATATATATACATATATATGTATATATATTGTGTGTGTGACAGAGATTTGAAACTGGGTGACTAAGGAGGTAAGGATGATCTCAGACCATTTGGGGATGATAAAGAATATGATCAAAATATACTATGTATGTATACATATATTTAAAATAAAATAAAATTGTGTTAAAATGAATGATGGGTGAAGGGGATGCAGGTGAGAAAGAACCAAACTGTGTGGATCACAGGTGGGTCTGGCCTTGGGCCACCCTCTGTATCCACAGAAAAGTCCTTGAGTCTCTGAAGGCATGTGCACAGTCTTCAAATTCTAGCCACATGCCTGCCTGCATGCAGCACCTGTGCTTTGTGTCTGAGACTGAACTGTGGGCTATAAAACACCAGTGTCTGGGTTTTCTAGCCCAGAGGAGACCTCACAGACTGGAATACTAGTGGATCTAACCTCAGGTCACTCAGCTGGTCCACGGGGAGATTTCCTTGATCCCCACATGTGAGAAAACTCAACCTATAGCCACTCATCTACAAACTCCTCTCAAGAGACAGTGAAGTGCACCAGAAACTACTACCCAACACCAGAGATAGCCAGATGGCAAAAGGCCAACATAAAACACAAACAACAAAAGCCAAAATAATATGACAGCTCCAGAACCCAGTTATCTCAAAGCAATCAGCCTTGGATACTCTAACACACCTGAAACACAAGAAAATGACCTCAATTCTTTCCTTATGAAGATGATAATGGAAGAAATAATAAAATCCATAAAGAAATAGAAGAAATTACAGCCAGACAGATTGAGGCCCTTAGAGAGGCCATGACAGTGGCCTATAGAGAGGAAATGAAAAAAGTCACTTGATGACATTCAGGTAAGGCAAACATTCATGTGAGGAAAATCAATAAAATCATACAAGATAGAAGATTAAAATGGAAACAATAGTAAACTCACACACTGGGGAAAGCCTGAAAAGAGAGAACTTAGGGAAGAACACAGGACCTGCAGAGGTAAGCATTACCAATGGAATACAAGAGATGGAGGAAAGAATCTCAGTTGTAGAAGATACAATGGTACAATTTGATACAACCATCAAAGAAAATGTGAAATCTAAAAATGTTCCTGACACAAAACATCCAAGAAATCAAGGACACAATGCAAAAACTACACCTAAGAATAATAGGAATTGAGGAAAGAGAAGATGCCCTGCTCCAAGACTCAGAAGATAGTTTCAACAAAAGCATAGAAGAAAATCGCTCCAATTTAAAGAAATAGGTGCATATAAACATACAAGAGGCCTACAGAACACCAAATTGAGTAGACCAGAAAAGAAAATCTTCTTGCCACATAATAATCAAAACATTAAATGTACAGAACAAAGAGAAATATTAAAGGAGCCAATGGAAAAGGCCAAGTAACATACAATGGCAAACCTATCAGAATCATACCCAACTTTTCATCAGAGATCATCTAAGCCAGAAGGACCTGCACAAATGTCTTGCATACCCTGAGAGAAAACAGATGCCAGTCCAGACTACTATACCCAGCAAAACTTCTAATAAACATAGATGGAGAAAACAAGATATTCCATGACAAAAGCAAATTTAAACAGTACATATCCATAAATACAGTCCTACAGAAGATAGTAGACAGAAAACTCCAACTCAAGGAGTGTAACTACTCTCAGGAAAACAGAGGAAATAGATTACTTCACCTTTGCAAAACAAAAATTAGACAAGCACACACACTACCACAACATCATAATAAAAGGATCTAACAGTCACTGATCAATAATCTCTCTCAACACCAATGATATCAATTCTCCAATAAAGATACACAGGCTAACAGAATGGATGCACAAACAGGACCCAACAGTCTGTTGCTTACAAGAAACACACCTCAGCCTCAAAGATAGACATTTCCTGAGAATAAAGGGCTAGAAGAAAGTCTTCTAAGGAAATGGACACAAGAAGCACGCTGGACTAGCCATCATAATATATAATAAAATAGACTTTCAGCAAAAAAATTAATCAAAAGAGGTGAAGAAGGACACTTCATACTCATCAAAGCAAAACTCAACCAAAATGATATCACAATTCTGAGGATCTATGCCACAAATACAAGGACACCCACATTTATAAAAGAAATATTAATAAAGCTTAAAACACACATTGGTCCTTACACATTAATAGTGGGAAATTTTGATACCCCCCTCACCAAAGGATAGGTCAATTAGACAGAAGCTAAACTGAGAAATATTGACACTAACAGAATTTGTGAATCAGATATCTACAAAACTTTCTACCAAACACAAAAGATTATATGTTCTTTTTAGTACCTCATGAAACTTTCTCCAAAATTGAATATATAATAGGTCACAAAACAAACCTCAACGGGTACAAGAAGTTTGAAACAATATCTTGTATCCTATCAGAGCACCATGGCTTAAACCTGGACCTCAACAACAGAAATGACAAAAAGACTACACACACATGGAAACTGAACAACTCTTTACTCAATAACAACTATGTCAGGGAAGAAATGGAGAAATTAGGGACTTCCTAAAATTCAATGAAAATGAAGGTACAACATACCCAAACTTATGGGACACAAAGAAAGCAATGTTAAGAGGAAAGTTCATAGCACTAGGTGCCTTTATAAAGAGAATGGAAATATTTCATAAAAGCAACTTCATGGCACATCTGGAAGCACTAGAAGAAAAGAAGCAAATACATCCAAGCAGAGTAGATGGCTGGAAATAATCAAACTCAGGGCTGAAATCAATAAGTTAGAAACAAAGAGACCAAGTCAAAGAATCAATGAAACCAAGAGCTGTGGTTGTTTTTGTTTTTTTGTTTTGGTTTTTTTTGAGAAAATAAAGAAGGTACACAAACCCTTAGCTAAACTACAAATAGGCAGAAAGACACTATCGAGAGCCACAAAATCAAAAATGAAAAGGGAGAGATAACAGACACTGAGGAAATCAAAGAATCATTAGGTCTTACTTTAAAGGTTATTCACCACAAAATTTAAACATCTAAATTAGATGGTCAGTTTTCTTGATAAATTTCACTTAAATCAAGATCAGGTAAAAAAAAAATATATATGTACATATATATAGTTCTATATCTCCTGTGAAAATAGAATCAGTCATCAAAAATCTCCCAACAACAACAACAACAAAAGCCTAGGGCCAGATGATTTCAGATCTTCAAAGAAGGGCTAATAACAATAATCTTCAAACTATTCTACAAAATAGAAATGAAAGGAACATTACCAGACTTATTCTATGAGGCCACAGTCACCTTGATACCTAAGCAACACAAAAATCCAACAAAGAAAGAGAATTTTAGACCAGTTTCTATTATGAACATTAATGCAAAAATACTCAATAAAATACTCGCAAACTGAATCCAAGAACACATCAAAGATATCATTCTCCATGACCAAGTAGGCTTTATCCCAGGCATGCTGGGATGGTTCACTATTAGGAAACCCACTAATGTAATTCACCATATAAAAAACTGAATGGAAAAAAACTCTTAGATATCAAAAAAGCATTTGACAAAATCCAACACCCATCCATGCTAAAAGTCCTGAAGATATCAGGGATACAAGGTATGTGCCTAAAAATAATAAAAGCTATATACAGCAAGCTAAAAACCAACATAAAATTAAATAGAGAGATGCTAAAAGAAATTCCACTAAAATCGGGGACTAGCCAAGGCTTCCTACTCTCTTCATATCTCTTCAGTATAGTAGTTGAAGTTCTAACTAGAGGAAGAAGACAACAAAAGGACATGAGAGGGATCCACGTTGGAAAGGAAGAAGTCAAAGTATCACTATTTGCAGATGATATGGTAGTTTTCATAAGTGACCCCCAAAATCACAGTAGAGAAGTCCTACAGCTGATAACCACCTTCAGCAAAGTGCTTGGATACAAGATTAATTCAAAAAATGTAAATAGCCCTCCTGTACATAATTGACAATGGGTTGAAAAAGAAATTTGCAACATTACAATCTTCATAATAGCCACAAGTAATATTAAGTATCCTGGTGTAACTCTAACTAAGAGAGTGAAAGACTTGTATGAAAAAATTTCACATCTGTGAAGAAAGAAATTGAAGAAGATATCAAAAGATGAAAAATCTCCCATGCTTGTGGATAGGGAGGATCAACATAGTAAAAATGACCACCTTACTGAAAGCAATCTACAGATTCAATGCAATATCTATCAAAATACCTACACAATTCTTTACAGACCTTGAAAGACTAATTCTCAACTTTATCTGGAAAAACAAAAAACCAAGACTAGCCAAAACAATCCTGTACAATGAAAGATCTTCCAGAGGAATCTCCATTCCTGATCTCAAGCTGTACTATAGAGAAACAGTAATAAAAACAGCATGGTAGTGCCATAGAAATAGTTTGGTTGATGAGTGGAATGGAATTGAAGACCCAGAAAGAAACACACAGACCTATGAACACTTGATTTTTGACAAAAAAGCCAAAACCATACAAAAAAGACAGCATCTTCAATAAATGGTGCTCATCTGACTGTATGCCCACATGTAGAAAATTTCAAATATATCCATATTTATCACTCTGCACAAAACTAAAGTCCAAGTAGATTAAAAGCCACAACATAAAAGCAGACACACTAAATCTGTTAGAAGAAAAACTGGGGAAGCGCCTTGAACTCATCATTGACACAGAAGACAGTTTCCTGAACAGAGCACCAATAGCTCAGGCTCTAAGATCAGCAACTAATAAATGAGACCTCATGAAATGGAAAAGCTTCTATAAGGCAAAGAACACTGTCAATAGAACAAAGTGACTGAGACTGAGACTACAGACTGAGAAAAGATCTTCATCAGCCCTACATCTGACAAAGTGAATATCCAAAATATATAAATAACTCAAGAAATTAAATACCATCAAACCTAATTACCCAATTAAAAATGGGGTACACCGCTGAACATGGAATTCTCAATAGAAAAACACTGAATGGCCAAGAAACACCTAAAGAAATACTCTACCTCCTTAGTTATCAAGGGAATGCAATTTAAAACGACTCTGAGATTCTCTCTTACATCTACCAGAATGCCTAAAGGCTAGAATTCAAGTGACAGCACATGCTGGAGAGGATGTGGAGAAAACAGAATACTCCTCCATTGCTGTGGCAAGTGCAAACTTGTACAACCATTTTGGAAATCAATCTGGCACTTAGAAAATTGGGAATAGTGTTTCAGCAAGACTCAGCTATAGTCTCCTGGGCATATACTCAAAAGATGCTCCACCATACTATAAGGACATTTGTTCAACTTTGTTCACAAAAGCTTTATTCATAATAGCCAGAATCTGGAAACAACCTAGCTATCCCTCGACTGAAGAATGGATAAAGAAACTGTGTTACATTTATACAATGGAATAATACTTGACCATTAAAAACAAAGAAATCTTGAAATTTGCAGATCAGATGATGGAACTAGAAATGATCATCCTGAGTGAGGTAACCCAGACCCAGAAAGACATGCATGGTATATTTAGCCCAACATAGATGTCCTCTGTGAGATTCCACCCAGTGGGGGATCAGGACAGTTGCTTGGACTGGCTCCTGGACCCTGGGCAGAACACTGAGAGCCATATAGAAGAATGGGATTGGGGATGGAAGGACTCAAAGGGTTCAGGATCCCCACAAGGAAACCATCAAAGTCCGCAGATCTGGACCCAGGGGGCCCTGCACAAACTGTTGCACCAACCAAGGAGAATGCATGCAGAGAACCTAGAGCCCTCTCTTCAGATATAGCAAATGGACAGCTCATTCTCCATGGCTGTGAGGGGAGTAGGGACTAGCTCTGGCATGAGCACTGGTGCCACTGATTTGATCACCTCCCCTTGGTGAGGAAACCCTATGGGCACACAGAGGAGGGGGATGCAGCCAATCATGTTGAGACCTGATAGGCTGTGTTCAGACATTGCGGGATGAGGGAGTCCCCTGTCAGAGGTCTAGAGGAAGGGAATAAGGTGGAAGAGGAAGGGAGGTCAGGAATGGGAAAACACAAGTGAGGGAATAACAGTTGGGATGTAATGTGAATAAATTATATATATACATATATAACATATATATGTATATATATGAATCTTGGCTGAGCAAATTCTGGGAAAGCAAGGCAGTAATCAGTGTTACTCTTCCTCACTTCTTGCCTGTAGTTTCTTACCTTAGCTGCCCTAGTGATGGGCAATAATTAGTAAGCCAAATAAACCCTTTCCTCACCAAGTTTGTTTTGGGTCATCTTGTACCACATTAATAGAGAGCAAACTAGAATGCAGTTAATGTATTTTTATAAATAAAAAATTCTCCATAATGGTATGTTTTAAAATTTGTATATTCTAGCAGTATCATTTTTTGGTATAAATGAATATAAATTAATTTTTTAAAGCTCTTGATAACTCAGATTTCCCCTTTGGAAACAATTTTGTTTATTTCATGCATATATTCATATTGCTTATAAGAAAAACAAAGAGTTTCCCTCTGCATTGCTTATGTTTTAGGAAAAAAATTTAATTTTAAAATTCCATGTGTAAATACTTCTCTCTGTGCCACACAGTTCTTTGATTTTGGCAGAATGTGAAGCCACCTATCCACAACTGCAGCAGAATCAGGAATAGTTCCTGCATTCTCTACAGTTCCTCTAGGGCATGAAACAGCAGGCTGAACTCACTGATCAGTGTTTCACTTTTCCTAGAATACACAAATGAAACTTCCACACATCTAGATAGGAGTTATTATTTCTCCTAACTGAGGGCCTGCAAATGTGCACTTCAGTTAACCAGAAACCTCACACTGCTCTATGTGTTGCCCTCACTATCCATCCTCACAGGGGTTCAGTTAGGGAGCTCTGTGCTCAGCTTTCTTTTTCATCCTTGAGGTTTTGAAAACTTCACATGTTTTGTATGTGTCTTTTAACATGTGTTTAATGTGCAGAGATTTTCTCCTAGTTCAAGGCCTTTGCTGTTTGTCAGCAGTGTCTTTTGAAATACATAATATATTTTATTGATAAAGTTCAAATTATTCACATTACTTTCTTTTGTGTTTCATGATTTTTGGATCTGTCCATAATGAAACCTCACCCAAATCCACTCCACAATGTGTTTTTTTCTTGTGTTTTCTTTTTACTGTTATACAGCTTTCACATTTATAATATATGAGGTGTTTAAGTTAATAATTTGGATAAAAGGTAGAGTCTGTATTGTTATCTATGATATATTTTTAGTTAATAATTTGGATAGCTTATACAGTTAAAATTCTTTTTGTTCTGTTTGCAAATAGACTAGAGAGTGCTGGATAAGTATGAGTGCACATTGTAGGGAGATGTTTGAGATGAAAAAAGAGAAATACACTTTTTTAAATCATTTGGCGAGGTAACCTAGACCCAGAAAGATAAATGCGGTATATATTCAGTTATGAGAGTATATTAGCTCTTAAGCAAATGATAACCAAGCTACAAGCCATGGACCCAGACCTTTAGATAAAGCGGTGGGCTCTAGGGGAACACATGGATCTCTCTAGGAAGGAAAAATAGAATTGGTGTTGCAGGTATAATAGAGACAGGTCGGGAGGAAGCAGGAAGGATCAGGTTGAAAGGGAAAGCATGTAGGGAGAAAGAGCTGGGAGACACAGGTGGGACTTAGGGCCATTTGTAGAGCAAAATGGAAACCTAGTGCAGCAGAAACTTTCTGGAACCTGTGAGGGTGATCCTAGTGAGATATGGCCATCTGTTGTAGCCAGGTAAGGCTTCCAGTGGTTGGACTGGATTGCATTCAATTAAGCTTCTGGCTGAAGGGCCCAGGGGAGATCCCTAAACAACCCAGGCTCATACTAGTACAGAGGGTCACTGTTTACAAACTGACAGCGAGTCCCCATTGCTGAGAACAATATCCACATAGTTCATTGAACATAGAGAGGTCAAGCTGGTTCCTGCATGGAGCCCTTACCCGTATGTTCTAGTCTCTCACAGGAAGGTACTCTGCAGGCTACTTGTCCTGCCTGCAAGATGTGCTGGGGCAATGGTGACACAGAACTTATGTGTGGTCAACCAATGTTGGGTTTAACATGATGCCCACACCATGAGAGGGAGTCTATGCTTGACACTGCCTGGATGGCCAGGGACTGGAGACTAGATAGCCCAGAGACCTAGGGTAGAGCCGAACATGTCTCTCAAAGATTCTATCATCTATCTAAATATCTATCTATCTATCTATCTATCTATCTATCTATCTATCTATCTATCTATCTATCTATCTACTCTGCTATACTCATAGATTGATGCCAGTTATCATCAGAGAGGTTTCCTTCAGAATCAGGTGAGAGTGCATGCAGAAACTCACAGCCAGCCAGTATGTGGAAGGACAGAGAGTCTTAATTGGAGTTCTCCATTGGATCTCTCCTCTCACAGACTGGGAAATCACACAGCAGAGAGACAGAGGAAGGATTGCAGGAGTCAGAGGGCATGGCAGACACCAGGAGATCACGGCCCACTGAATCAACCAAGCAGCACTCATATGGAATCAGAGAGACAGAAGCAACAAGTATGATGTCTGCATGGATTTGTACCAGGTTCTCTTCACATACATTATTGCTGTCAGCTTAGTTTCTTGGGGGACTTCTAACAGTGGAAGTGGGCATGCCTCTGACTATTTTATCTTCTTTTGGGATTCTTTTCTTTCTACTGGGTTGCCTTATCCAGAGTCGAGGCTTATGCCTTGTCTTCCTGTATCTTGTTTGCTTGGAATGTATTATATGAGAGAAGAATCCATTTTCTT
Organism: Acomys russatus; assembly: GCF_903995435.1. Classification (NCBI taxonomy): domain Eukaryota; kingdom Metazoa; phylum Chordata; class Mammalia; order Rodentia; family Muridae; genus Acomys; species Acomys russatus. Next base: position 5,209,369 of record NC_067157.1, on the reverse strand, counting down.
TTCTTTTTTTTTTATTTTTAGATATTTTTATTTTCAGTAGTGACAGAAATAAAAAATATAATAGAATCCCATAATTATTGCCATTATGGAGATGGCTTTAATGAAAATCGGTCAGATGTGTATTACTGCTCCCCACTTTTCAACTAGTCCTAGTTGCTATTGAGAAAACAGGCAATCCCAAAGAATCTGTCCAGAATGTTCAAGATATGGTATATTATACAACATGCCTGTTTTCGTGGAGAACACCTAGGATATAATTATGTGTACTTCTTGATCTCATCATATAAGACAAGCACAAAGGCACAGTCCACACCTCTGAGAACATTGGACCACATGCCCTTGAAAAAAGCCTTGCCTCCTTCATCACGTGCGATCTTCTGCCAGCAGTCAAGCGTGCCTGTATACCATTCCTTTGTGTCCTGACTGCATCATCATAGGACCGGAAACTGTGTCAAAAGGATAGGAAGTCAGGCCAGCAATAGTAGTGACAGACTGTGCAATCATCCAGCTGATGAAGATGTGAGTATTCTTGGGATCCGGAAGCGTTCTCTTTGCAGTGTCATAGATAACAAAATAGGTAGCTTGGTAGATGATAATGCACGGTACTGACCCATTAAGGCCTGGGTACAGGCCCTTAATCCCATCAGATTTGTAGATCTTAACCAGGCAGGCGCTAAGGCCTTTGAATTCCTTCCAGCTCCGCCTTTACACACATCAGCTGCTAGATGGGAAGGGGCAAAACCAAGTGGGTACACAAAGCACAAGGATGTGGCCCCAACGGCAACACTTGATGCCAGGTTCCCTGCAAAGTAGCACCAAAACTGGGTCCTCTTGTCCACATCACCTGGAAAGATCTCCTTGTATTTGTCTTTGAAGGCAAAGTTGAGAGCCTGGGTGGGGAAGTATCTGATGACGTTGGCCAGGTTACCACGTCAGAAGGACATGACTCCCTGTTCACTGGGGATACAAACCACTCAATCTATGATGTCCTTGTATTGCTTATCTGCTGTGATTTGCTTGCTGGCATGCTGCACTTGTAGCAGCAGCTTGGCCCGCTCGATGGTCGCTACAGCCATTTTGGAGATGGCTGAGGCCACTCCGCCAGCCAAGAAGTCCTTGGTGAAGGTCACAGCGGCACCTGTCATGTTGAAAGAAAAAAGTAAGAGGCAGAAGACTGCGGGACGGGACTGGCTTGACAACCAGCTTTGACTCCCGGACTTTGGGCTCCATTATCAACAAAACAAAATTACTCATTTTGGAATTTAAGTCTTTGCTGGTGGGTGAGGACTTGAAGGGTATAATGTTCATATTTAGTACCTAACATGAGAAATGCACGTGGATCCCCTGAATACAAGAGTGGAACCTAGACATGTCTCTGATGTGCCGTGGTTTCCTCCAAGGATACATAGCTGGAGGGAGGTGCAATTTTATATCACATTGGGGGAATTTCCTGTTCTATTACATACCAGTGAAATTGTATTTTATGATACTAGGAATTTCAGAGTAGGTTCTTGATAAAAAAAACAAAAAAAACAAAAAACCAAGCAGCATTTTTTTCTTATTTGGGCAGAAGAGTCATCAATAATGTGCTTTCCTTCAAGAGGCTGGCAGGCTGGGAGTTCTAACGTCATCCACCTCTGACTTACATATTCCTGAAAGTTTAGGTTACAAACAAAACTTTTCTTCACCATGTTTAGAGATAATGAAATGTTTATACTTAGACCCAATGCGATGACGTGAAGGACACCAACACTACTTTTTTGCTAAATGGTACCATGGAATGCAATGTTTTACATACTTTGAATTCCATCTATCTTCACATGAATATTGAAGAACATTAGCATCCTATTTCCATAGTACAGGGAATAAGCTCAGAAACCTGGAACCCAATTAATCTCATACCTAAAAAACGGAGGTACCGGATGTACACAGCTATGCTTTTAAGGCCTATGTGGAATCCAGGGATGATCTTACTTAATAAGTCTCTAGATGCCACCCTCTCCTCTTTTAAAAACAAAACAACATTCTTCTTGTTGAGAAATGTCTGCCATAGAATGCTCCCAGCTTAGCGCAAGTTCTTTGGTATTAAAGTTCTTTTTGTTGTGGTGTAGTGGTTGGTGAGGATCAGCCTTTTTTATTTTTATTTTTTTAAACATTACTGCAGCCAACAATTACAGTATATCCAGGCCATGAAGAAACAACGGCCATGACACTGATGAAATAAAAAGGGACTGGTGAAATCCCTGGCTCCTACAGTCACAGAGGGATCTATCTACCTTACAGAGAGCTATAAAAAGACACACAAAAATCAAACAACTGAAACGTGGGCTTGTTTACTCTCAACAAAGAAGACTGATTTTTACTCATTCTCTTTGCAATTAATTTACCTAATTTAACCTTTAGAAATGTCACCTTCTCTTTCAACCTCGGTAATAAATATAATTTTTTTTTCTTGATTTAATTTTAGAAGCGTCTCTTATTTACTTTCCACAGCTGCTGCCCTTTTGGTTTGAATTGGTAGAGGGTAGGAAAAAATGAAACATATGAAAGATAGATTTGAGGACACATGTTTGTCTTTATTTAAATGTTAATTCCCTAGCACATTGATGTGTTAAGTATGTACAGATGTATTTCTCTGTGTTTGAGTACAGGAAAGGGATGGGGGAGAAAAATAAATCAGTGAAAAGTTAATAATACCAAACAGGACAGAAAATAGCTGTAGAGGTGCTAGCAACTTTAGAACAAGAGATATGGAGGCTGAACACTGCGCAGTTTTTTAGGCGCTGACAGGAATTAGCGCATGCTCAATACCCCCTCACTTTGGTGTCATAGAAAAAGGCTCCTCAGATTTGTACGTGTAGCCACATCTCTTGGGGCTCTTACACGCACACTGGCATCACTAGGTCTGGGGTGAAGTTTGGGATGACTGCATGGCTAACAAGCTCCGAGATGATACAGCCTGCCTTCGAGTTACGGCTGTTAAGTCCGCGGATCCCTGTGTGTGTAACCTTCTTAATGTCTGTACATGTAAAACCAGGCTTTTTGGTTTTTTCAACATTTTTTTTATTTTAAAAAAAAATTCACTTTGTCCAGGTTGCCTGGAATCTAATCTGTGGCCCAAGGTGCCTTCAAACTAGTATTCCTCCTGCTTAGCCTCCTGAGTGCTAGAATCACAGCCGTGTATCACCATGCCTGCTTGAAAAACTTTTGGATTGGAGGTTTATTTTATATCATGCATTTTGTATTTATAAAAAAACCCATGAAATTTTGACTTCATATAAACAAGGAGTTGGCAAATGGTGTGGCACTTTTTATTTTTATATTCTTGAGGGAAGCTATGAATTATTACACATATTATAGAGATGTAAGGACTAAAAACTCTGTATCTCCATGTAGCCTCTCAGTGAGTAATTTATAGAGAGTGCATTCCGTCATTGATTGTTTCCCTTTAAAATCTGCGCTGATGATTATTGCTAATCACTGCCATCTCATGAAAGGAAAGGGAGGTATGACCATCCTTGATTTCAAGTTGTATTGCAGAGGTACAGTAATGAAAACAGCATGACATTCACACAAAAGCAGGCACATTGACGCATGGATTTATTTCTGAAACAAACAAACCTACCTCTGGACATTGGATTTTTGATAAAGAAGCTAGAATTATATACTGGAAAAAAGACATCATCTTCAACAAATTGGTATGGTCAAACTGGATGTACAAGAAAACAAAGCAATCCATACTTACAGTCTTACAGAAAACTCCACTCCAAATACATCAAATAACTCAACATAAAATCAGATACTCATGAACAAAAATAAAATATATAAGAGAAAGTGAGGAATAGCCTTGAACTCACTAGAACAGGAGAAGACTTTCTGAACAGAACACCATTCACATGTGCACTATGATCCTCAATTAATAAAAGGGACATCAGGAGATGGAGAAGGTTCTGCATGGCAAAAAACAGCATCATTCATTCAAAGTGTAGAATGTTTTTTTCTTCACCAACACCTCATCTGATGGAGGAGTAATATCTAAGATATATAAAGGCTTCAAGAAGTAAGATATAAAGAAAACAAATAATCCAATTAAACATTGGGTTTAGAGCTAAACAGGGAATTCTCAATAGAGGAAACTCAAATGGCTGAGAAACATTTAATAAAATGTTCAACATAGTCATCAGGGAAATGCAAATCAAAATTATTTTGTAATTTCATCTTATACCTGTTAAAATGGCTAAAACCAACAAAAAAAGTAACATCTCATGCTGCCAAGGATGTGAAGTAAGAGAAATATTCACAAATTGCTGGTTGGAATGCAAATTCATTCAACCAGTACGGAAATCAGTGTGGTTGTTCCTCAGAAACATGGTAATCAATCTACTTCAAGACCCAGTTATACCACTCTTGGGCATCTACCCAAAGGATGCTTTACCCTACCACAGAGACACTTGCTCAACCATCTCTATTGCTGATCTCTTCATAGCAGTCTGAAAGCCTGAAATTGGAAACAACCCAGATGTCCATCAACTGAGGAATAGATAAAGAAAATGTGATACATTTACATGATAAATTATTACTCAGCTATTAAAAAAATGACATCATGAAATTCACAGATAATGGATGGAACCTAAAAAGACTATTCTGAGTGAGATAACTCAGATCAAGAAAGATGAAAATATGTTATGTATTCACTTACATTTGTGGATATTACTTGTTATGTCAGTGATAACCAACCTATAATCAAGAACTACAGAGGGTAGGTATACAGTAAAGGACTAGAGGGAACAGATAGATCTCATTAGGAAACGGAAATAGAATAGATACTTATGGATGGATGGTGGGTCTGGAATGTGAAGATTATGTGGCAAGAGGGAGGAAAAAAGAGCTTCTGGGAAGGTACATGTGGAGAGAAAGTTAAAATTGAGGCATTTGAGGGATAATATGAAAACTTAATATGGTGGAAATGTTCTGAAAATATATACCTATATTAAAAATACCTGAAAACATATATATACATATATATGTATACATGCATACATACATGCATATATTTAAATGTAGTTATTAAATAATGTCAACAAAGTAACAGCTCAACCTCTCTTGTCACAAAAAGAAGGTTCCAGTGCTAGGATTGGGTTACATCTAATTGTTGGCCAAAGAGTACCCAAGGGAATCCTCACACAACCCAGATTGTTTTTAAGAATATAGATTGCTCTCCAAAAACTGTTAGCAAAGCCTCATTGTTGATGAAAACAGCTACACTACTCACTTAACACAGAACAGAGGTGTCAAGCTAGTGTCCACAAAGAGCCTTCGCCACTTTGTTCCAACACCTTTGGTACAGGAAGGTACTCAGCATGCTCTAAAGTGAAATGTAAATAAAAAGACAGGCACAAACCGTTTATCTACAATGGTATACTATCTGCAAGGTAGGCCAGGGCAATGATGGCACATAGCTTGTGGGAGTAACCAACTAATATCTGCTCTGACTTAAGGTCCACTCCACAAGATGGAACCCATATGCAGCACAGCTTGAGTTACCAAGAACTAGAGACTAGATAGCTCAGGGACCTAGGGTAAAACCAAATAATATTGGTCTTAAAAAAAAAAAAAAAGAACAAATTGTAACAATAATGACTCCTGATGATATTGTTATACTCACATCAGTACCTTGGTCAGCCATCATCAGAGAAGATTTTTCTGCAGCATATGAAGATGAATACATAGACCTACAGGCAAGAGTTATACAGAGAGTGAGAGGACCTTAACCACTCAGGCTTAAACGCCCAGGCTTAGAAGACGTGTTGCTATAACATCCCCCCCCTCAGTGCTTAGGGAACCCTGGGAGAGAGGAGGTGGAAAGTGTGTGATAGCCAGAGGACGTGGAAGACTCTAAGAAACCAAGGCTTTCTAAATCAATATGAGCAATTCCTATGAACTCAGATATTGAAGCAGCATGCCCAGGGCCTTCACAGATCTGCACCAGCTTTTTGTGCTTTTATTATGGCTTCCAGTTTAGTGTTTTTATATAACGCCTGAATGTGCAAATGAGTGGATCTTTGACTCCTTTGTCTTCTTTTGGGCTCTTTTCCTTGTGTGGGTTTACCTTGTCCAACTTTGATATGATAGGTTTATTTATCTTATTATATTATATTTTGCTATACTTTAAAAAAATAAATGAATGAATGAAAAGTAAGCCACTAGGGTAAAGGTTAACAACTGAACTGTCCTTCATATCTGGTGAAAGAGGAAAAATCAGTTTTCTCCATTGGAATGACACTGGGTAGATCAACCATTCCAGGACAGGCCTCATGATCAGGAGTAGCTGGCCATCATATAATGGACTCCACCACAGTTTTGGGTTTTTTTTTTTTTTTTAGTGTTTTTTATTTGGTTAGAATTTTTTTGTTTGTTTGTTTGTTTGTTTTGTTTCTTTTCTTTTGGGACGTTGATATATGTTTTTCTATATTTTAGGAGTTTGTTTTTGTATTGGGTTCTTGGTTCGTGTTTTAGAAAGAAGTTAAAACTGGGCTGGTAGCAAGTAAGAGAGGATTTAGAAAAACTTGGGGAAGGGGAAGAATAAGATCAAGATGTATTTAAATAAAAAATTGTTAGTAATAATAATTACTAAAAATAAAGGAAAAGAATAAGCATGGTAAAGTTTACAAAAATTAAATATATTTCTCAGGCTATTTGATGCCTGTGGGCAGGTGAGTTTTCATGCACAAATGGGACTTCTCCATTTATGTCATAGCTCTGAGCTCAAATATACAAAGCTAGAGGTACTTAGGGCACCACCACTCCTACCCTGGCACCTATTTCCTTCTTTCAGTTCCAAACTAGGAAGCCCAAGATCTCTCTAAATTATTCCCTCCCAAAACGCTAACTAAGTTTAGGGATTTTCACTTTTTATTGGTATATACATGTATTGGTATATTGGTATGAGGACCCAGTTAGTTGTTCGACAAGATTTAGATTCAGTGTTGGTGAGGATTATTTTGGGACACAGCTTCTGTGAAATAAGGTGCAATTTTCATGCTGGTACTTAATGGGATGCTTGCCCAGTCAGTGTATAGTGTTTTAAGGCCTGTGTTATGGAAATGTGGCCTGCAGTACAGCATTAGTAGGCCTTGCAGATCTCAGAGGTTAGAAGTTATGTGGCTGCTTGTATGAGTCAGGGGAAAAGCAAGACAGAACAGAATAATTTCCTGAGTTCCACAGGGAGAGGTGAGAAGGAAAAGTTGGCCGTGATTGAGTAGAGATCCAGAAGTCAGACAAATGCTTCTGGGGAAAATTGAATGACTCAGCAGGGAAAATATGAAGAGAGGCCATGGCTTTTTGAAACAGTCACTGATTAAATCATTTCAATGTTTGTGCTGCCACCACCTACAGCCCCACATTTTATTCCAAGAAAACATTCCCTTGAGGTAGGAATATGTGTCTCCATTCTACGAATGAAGAAGTTAAGCAGCAGAGAGGTTCATTTATTTCTTCCGGAAGTGGGAAAGCTAGAAACTCTAAATTCTGTGCATTTCTTGTACTGCTCTGGAGCTTCTTTTGATCTGGAAATAGTGGAATTAATTTGTTCAGCAAAGAAATAGCACTACCTAATAAAATTTTTTCATAGATACTTTCTTTCTCATAAAAGAAAACCTACTTAAGGCACATGAGGTTCAGTCCTCAAGTCTGCTCTAAGAGAATCGAAAACACTTCCCTCCCTGGATTTGAGGTTATACCCTATTCTGGCTGCCTCTTAAGGGCTGAAAAGAATAAGGTGCTGTTGCTGGGAAGCAGAAAAGAGTATACCTTCCGGTCCTCATAGACCTTCCCAGAATATAATCAAACTGTCCTGACTAGAGGGTTATGCTATTATAACAGATCTGCTGAGATTCAACTAAAATTGCAAAAATACAATGAACAATATTTGTAAGAGTAATAAAAAGGCAAAGAGCCAGGAGGTGTCACCTCATCTCAGATGCTAAGCCTTCTTATGCACTGTCCAGGTAGTCCTTTGTAGAGCTCCTCAGCAGCACTGGTTGTGCAAGTAACTCATTTCTGGCCATTAGTTTTCTCTTTCTTTCTTTCTTTCTTTCTTTCTTTCTTTCTTTCTTTCTTTCTTTCTTTCTTTTGCTTTTGTTTGTTTGTTTAAGACAGAGTCTCTCTGTGTTAGTCTTGGTTTTCCTGGACTCACCGTGTAGACCAGGCTGGCTTTGAACTCACAGCGATCCACCTGCCTCTGCCTCCCAAGTGCTGGGATTAAAGGTGTGCGCCACCACTCCCAGCTGGCCATTAGTTTTCACTCTGCTTATTTGACATCTTTCTAACTTCAGTGTGGTCCAAACCAGTAGACAGATGTTTCTGGAAAAACTGCTTGACTGGTGTGTCTTTATAAAGGACCAGCAAGCTCTCTGTCCCCCATGCTGCAGCTGAACATTTTCTGGGATCCATCTGTGCTCTGGTTTTGTCTCTGCTTGGACCTTACTTGGGAGGATAAAAAAGAGCCAGTCTGAACTAGGAAGCAGGTTTACTGATATAGCTTTTTTTAGTGGATTTTTTCTTTTTTTTTTTTTTTTTTTTACTTTTACATATACATTTATATTATTACACATATATACAATAAACTACATATAACAAGAAGGGCCACAAAACAATTAGGAATCATATAAATGTTACATTCATAGTGTTTTGCCTATTTGTATTATTTGGCTACCTTGGATAAAACATCTTTCCTATCTTGATGAGTCTAAAATTCTGAATGTAAAGCAATATCTATCATATTTCATCTCTATAAACCTAAAAACATCTATCTAAATCTAAAAACAATTACTGTATTTTTCAGACCATAAGACACACTTCCCACCCACAAGTAGCTGGAAAATTAGGGTAAGCCTTATGATCGGATTGCTGTCCATCGGGCATCAACAGAGAGGTCACTTACCTATATCATCAGTGTGTCAGCTGAGGAATGCCTGCAGGGTTCAGAGTGTCCTGTTCGCAGGAACCGGAAGAGGTGTGGACAGTAATCATGGAAATCTCTTGCCACACAGAGCTTGGTCTCCACCTCCTGCTGTCATGCTGATTTGAGCTGAATGCTGATCTTAGCCTGCCAGGTAAGCAGGTACATGTCAGTGTGCTGCAGAGAGCTGAGCAGGGAGAATGCAGTAAAATGTGTAGCAATAAGGAAGCTCTTTGATTCCAGTGGGGCCACATTGCTATGCAGACATCGTTACTGGGCATATGGGAGAAGACAGAATTGTTCATTCTGCATATGTGAGAAGTCAGAAGGATTGAGAAAGTGAGGGCCACACATCTTAGAGGGCTTCTGAAAAAAAAAAATGCTTTATTTGTGCGGATCAGTTCAGAGCACAGATTAGAGAAGCAACAAAAAACAGATTTAAAGAGGTGGCAACTCATCTGGCTTCTGTAACTCCTGGGGGTCTTACCAGCCAGTTGCAACCTCTCGCGTTTTCAATCAACTAATCATTTAAAGTATTTATGAGAGAAGAATAGAAAAAGTGGATGGCTGCTAGGAACCATGATCTGACTCCAACAGGACGAGTGAAGAGGCCCACTATCACTCAAGGGTGTGAATAGGTCAAAACATCATGGCAGTCAGAGAAGGAAGAGATTGTTGTATTATCATTGAAAAAAAAATGTGGCATTAGTGATGCCTTAGATGGAACTGAAGAAAATATCATATATGAAGATAATGATACATGTGACTGTCAGCAACTGAGCTTCCTAAATTCTGACGCTAGTGATGATGAGTTTTCGGGGCTTCTAGAAAACTAGACAAGTGCTTGAGTTTCTAAGTCTTTCCTCCTGTTGAGTTAACACTGTTTAATATAATCATATTTTGTTATATTTGAATAAATATTTTATTATACCAGTACTAATTTGGTTCAGAATATTTTTTCTTGTTTTACTGCTCTAAAAACTGGTTGCATCTTATGGATGCACCAAAATATATGATGTCCAAAATATGCAGTAAAACCATAAACAATTGTAAAACTAAACTGTCTGTTCTTCAACCCCATCAGATACTTGAGAAGGAATAAAATTAATTATGTGAGTATATAGGAAGTGCATGTTAGTAGCTTCCAAAATGAGGAAATGGCAGAGACAGTTTGCTGCCTAGACAGTCACCCAAAACTCACTATAATGTTGGAGCATCCTCTTCAGCCTTCTGGCCCAGTATTTCTGACAGACATATGTGTGAAGCAGGAACTATTGAGGGCTTGCTTACCTTGTCTTGGCAGAGTTTGGCTATTGACTCTCCTTGTTTCCAAGCTTATACACTTTTAGGCAGAATTCTGTGTCAGAAATGAGGGCATTTTGCCCAGTGCCTGGTTTGCCACATTTGAAGGCATGTCCATAAGAAGGTTCTTTGATGCTCATCATCTTCTCTGAGGGAGGCTGGATATTGCCAGGAGTTAACCTGTCTTATTGCCAAAGGATCTTTGAGTTCATAAAAATGTCTTTAAATGCCATACTCTGTATGTCTCTGAGGTTTTTGAAACTTTATGTAACTATTTTAACCTTATCAAGCTATAAAATCATATCTATCTTTTGAACTTTTGGTATATATTCTTATGAAAAAATAGACTAGTAATTGATGTAAGTATGAGATGATCAACTAACAATTAACTTGTATCACTTAATTATCCTAAGCAGCTTACAATAACACCTTCAAAGTGTACTCATACAACTCAATTATAATACAATGTTTACTTTCAGATGTAACATTTAATTGCTCTACCTGGGTTCAATTTTCTTGTGAGACAAAGATTTTCTACCTTTAATGTCCCCCCTTTTCAACATCTATCCATCTGTCTATCTATCTATCTATCTATCTCTTCTACCTTTTTATTTGGTTGGTGTGTATGTGTATGGTTGTGCAGTGAATCACAGAGATCAGAGGAAAATTTGGGGATAGTAGCTTGTTCCTTTTACCATGTGAACTCCTGGATCAAATTTAGGTTGTCAGGCTTAGTTACAAGAGCCCTTACCCGCTGGACCATCTCAATGGCCCCTAGTTTTAACCGTTTATTTTTAAAGAGATGATTCTGTTTATATTTCATGTACTGAAAGAAATGCAAGCTGGGTATGGTGGTGAATGCCTTTAATATTGGTACTCAGGGAGGCAGAGGCAGGTGGATCTGTGAGTTTGAGGTCAGCCTGGTCTACAAAACAAGTCCAGGACAACCAATGCTACACAACTCCTCCTCCAAAGAAAGAAATTTAGATAAAAATATGTCTCAAAAACAAAGAGGAAGATGAATCATTATTAAAGGTTCAATGTTAGTGAATAAATGCCATGATTCAGTGTTCTTTCCATGCTCTTATTGTGCAGCGCTCTCAGGCTCAGGTGAATACGCACCCGCTGAAATCTAGTGTGTAGTCTACTTGGCCTCTGGTAAGGCTAGCGTGCTCTCTGTTCTCTCTCTTCCTGGGCTGGGCTTGCTCTTCGGGGCTCTTGTTTGCTGGCATGCTCTGAAGTAAAAGGAAGTTGCGTAACAGATTAACCTTGATCATGAAGCTGCACTGCAGAATGTGACAGTAAAAGGGAGGAGGCTGGCTCCTCCTCACCATGCCCACACACTGAACCTTCTTACCTGCCATTGGCATTTTATTTTTAATCTCAAGAGAGACAGAAATAAATTTGCTTTTTTAAATGTTGAGCACTAGAAACTGAAATATGAGGACTTACTACTTGCTTACAAATGTGTTTCTTCTACTTTTATAAGTCAGTTATCAAAATAATTGATCCTACAGTGGACAGACACAAGTGAACAGTGTACACACCTTTTTAAAACTGGAGACTTAGCTGTGTATGCAGGAGTCCCAGCAGGAAAACCTTTATTCCTGTCTACTTCTAGACTCCTAGGAGGAACTAACAATAGTCCTAGAAGTATAGGACCACTAGTGGTTTTGGAATATGCTATAATCATTTTGTTTGACAAATAAAATGGAATTAATTTTAGTTTTTATATAATTAATTATTTGCTTTGTAATTGTCTTCTACCCAAAAAGAAAGAAATTATATTTTACCCATAAATATATCAATTAGAAGACGAGCTGGAGAAGAACTTCATTGTACTTAGATCAGACTTTACACAGGATTTGAAACCATGTGTCAGCCACTAAGTGCTTTAAGATACTCTGACTAGGGCAACAGTGGCACAAAGCTTGATAGACAGATGGATCAATATTCAATTGGACTTAAGACCCTATTCCATGAGATGGAACTCATTCCTGACACTGCTTGGGTGGCCAAGAACATGAGACTAGACAGCTCAGGGAACTAGAAGAAAACCAAATACTATTGTTCTGCTGTGGGGATGTAGCAATAAAATGACTCCTAATGACGTTCTGCTATATACGTAGATCAGTGTCTGGCTCACACATCATCAGAGAAGCTTTTACCTGCAGCAGGTGGGAATGAATACAGAGACACACAGGCAGATAATGTGCAGAGAGTGCACATTGGAACACTCAGTACTAAATGAGGTGTCTCCATTGATTCCCTCCCCTCAGGGCTCAGGGAACCCTATGGAAGAGGAGGTAGGAAGATTGTGGGAGCCAGAGGGGATGAAGGGACACCAAAGAAACAAGGCCTTCTGAACAGAGCAGGATTGATACAGGTATGTGGCAGCATGCATAGGATCCGCGCAGGTCTGGACTTGTGGGATCCCAGCATAAAAGGAGAAACAGACACAAGCCCCCATCCCTAAGCCAGAAGCTATCTCCAACTGATAGCTGTTAGCAAATGAAAATTTCATTTTCCTCAAGGGCATGTCACTGGGTCTACAAACCATTCTTAAGGTGAGGCCCCATGTCCAGCAGTAGATGACCAACATAGAATGAACTCATGGCAGTTTTGGGGCTTCTTTGGCTCATAATATTTTCTCAGGCTTTTTACTTTTTTAACCTTACAGGTACTGTGTGTATATATATATATATATATATACATATATACACACACACACACACACACATATATGTAATGGCTTCTACTTTTGTGTTTTTATTGGATTTCTCTGTTTGGAAATGTGTGTGTCTTTGTGTCTATACATATTTCATGAGCATTTTCTTTGGCTCCCTTTCTTCTGCTTGCTTGGTTATTTTTTCCTAGTCTGGCTTATTTTTATTTTATATCATCATCATCATCATTTTCATAATCATCATCATCTTCTTCTTCTTGTTATTATTATTACTATTACTATATGATTCCTTATGTCTTAATGAGACAGAGAAGGAAAGGATGTAGATTTGGGTAGGTGGGGAAGAGGAAAGATCTGAGAGGAATTAGTGCCGGGAAGCCATAATCAAAATGTATAGTATTTAGAAATCTGTTTTTAATTAAAAATATATTCTGGTTTATAAGCATCCTTCTTGATATGTCAGTAAAAGGCCTTTGCCATCCAATACTTTCTAGATGATAGCATGATATATTTAGTCAGGTATTGTTTCACTAAAGAAAGGGAAAATGGGTGAACTGAATACAGTTCAGTGCAACTGTTTCCCCATATTCATGAGGGGTGGGACCCAGCACTTTTGTAGATGCCAGGATTCAAGAAAGAGTAGGGTTTTATTTGTATATATGTTTCATGTATGATTTATCTTGTCTAATTTATCTCTGGATTATTTAATAATACTTAATGCAATGTAGATGCTATGTAAGCATTTCTCATAATCAAAATCTGTGCATATTCAGTATACATACAACCTTTAACCAATTCTTTTTGTGTCAAGATTGTGTGAATTAAAGAGGAGGATGATATGGAAGGTTTACTGACTTACTGTAGTGTGTCTTGCAATGGTAAAACTAAGGCATCAAGAAACGGAGGTAATAAAAGTGGCTGACAAGCCTGCCAAGGCTTGAACTTGGAGGAGGTCTAAGGGAAACTTCAGAGATATCAGAAATAACCCCATGCCTTCCTTGATTGTGGGGCAATTAAATGACAGATACTTAATTTTTTTTAGTTCTCAAAGCATGCTATACCTTAATCCAAAGAGGGAGTAGTTGCTCCCAAAGACAAACAAAGAAGTAACTAACTTAATAAATATTGTAAACCAGAGAGATGACTTTGTTGTTAATAGCACATAGTGCTCTCATAGAGGACCCAAGTTCAATTCCCAACACCCACACTGTAACTTCCAGCTCCAGGGTACTGACTCATTCAGATTCCATAGTCACCCATACTCCTGTGCACATGTCGCCTTCTATACATACATGTAATTGAAAATAAAGAGTAACTTTACTTGAAATAAATTAGTTGATCTTAGTTAGAAAAGAGCCATGTTTTCTTCTCTTGTTTGTTTTTTCCCTGCCACCTGCTTTCCTATGACCTATATAAATGTTTCCACAGAAAAATGAAAATAATATCCAGTAAGATATTCTGAAATGGGATAAGAAAAGCTTGATGTGATTTAAGTGCAAATAGGTAATAAAAACTGATAAGAAAAGTATTAATATTCCAGAATTAGAGTGGTAAAAGACAGGAAATGAAATTCCACCAGAGAGAATTCAGTGATCAACAGACCAATAAAAAACACGTAGAACTCATAAAAAAACACTGCAAATTAGAGGTGATAAAGATTGAGAGATTTTAATATATAATATAAAAAACAATATTTTATTTCTATATTTCATATATTTGAAAATGGTCAGAAAAATATGCCTTTCAGAAACAAGCATAGTTGGAGAAAATTAAGCTCCTTTTGATCTGTTATGGGAGAAAATTCACAAGGCCCCACACCTAGATGAAGAATGAGATGCAGTCAAAGGCTACTGATAGAGGAAGAACCAGTGTTTTCCAGGGACAAGTTACGTGACTAGATTTTCAATCCTAAGTAGTCTTCCTTAAACACACAAATAAATGGGGACTCGGCATATCTGATATTATATATATGTGTGTGTGTGTGTGTGTGTGTGTGTGTGTGTGTGTGTGTGTGTGTGTGTGTGTGATATTATATACCACAACAATTATAGAAGAGGTTATAAATTTGTGATGAGGTGAGCAGATCCGGGAGAACTGGTGTGGAGAGAAGGAGGGGTGAAGTGATATAAATACACTACACTTATATATGATATTCTCAAAAATTAACAAGTAATTTTCATTGAATTAAAATTTCAGTCTGACACATTTAAGAATTTTCAAATTTTAGAATTTTATTTTGTTTTACATTTTATTTAAGTTGTGAGTTTCTTTTTATTTCTAGAGTCCAGGAGTTAAAGATGAGTGGCTGAAAGCTCCTAAGTTGCTGAGCTCAGATACTCTGCAATGAGACACGTTTGCCCTGCACACAGAGATTCTGTCCCCAAGAGCCCTCAGTGCTGCTTTCTTCAGACGGGATCACTGGCATAAGTTGACATGGGTGTGTTGAAGACCCCAGAAGTGCAGCTACCTCACCACACATGGCGTGTTCACGGCATGCTAATGTGCTATGGGCATGTCAGGCCCTGGCATTGTAGATAATGGCAGAGATCTTGTACTCCAGGGATTGTCACTGTGTCCTGGACTTCTTTCCTTGTCTATCTCAGTCATGATAACCTCCTAGAGCAGCATGTGTCTCCTGGTGTCCCATCCCTTCCCTCTGTAGTCCACTGTAGAATCTGCTAGATGTCAGACATGGCATTGAGGTTCTCATCATTGCTTTGCCTGAACACTCCTCCCATGAACTCACAGCTCTCTCCACCTGCTCTCCCTGCTCAGAGCTGTCACCACACACCCTTAATATCACAAGCATGAGTCATGGATTATTCATGGACAATGTGTTACTGAAAAGTGGTCTCAATGACAGTTACTATTTCGAAGGCCTAGAGTTAATGTATATTTATGGAATGGGTCAGAATAATAATTAAGATCATACTGAAGGTAAAGTGAAAGGAACTTGGAACAAAGGTGCAGGTATGCCGTGTGTGTGTGTGTGTGTGTGTGTGTGTGTGTGTGTTGGTTGCTGGGAGACGTGGGAAGCTGCTTAATTTTCCTGAACTTCGGCTTCCATGTATTCAAAATACAGGCAATAAACTACCAATTTAAACAATGAGAATGAAGCAAAACTAAGGACACACACACACACATACAGAGAGAGAGAGAGAGAGAGAGAGAGAGAGAGAGAGAGAGAGAGAGAGAGAGAGAGAGAGAGAGAGAGGAGAGGGGGGAGGCGCAAACCCACTAGTGTTTCCAAAACATTTTCCTGCACTCACTTTCACTTTTCCCACTCTCATGATTTCATTTTGTTTTCTTTTTTTAATTACCATGAGTCTGTGCAAAGATAAGTCTTCAACATTTGTAAATGCACACACACATGCACAGATGGTGGTGGTTCAAATGTCATACGCGGAGGCTATTTCTACCCTAAACGTATCATTTTAAAGATTTACTTTATCTGTAAGTATGTACATGTCTGTGCAAGGATGTGAGTAAGAAAGGCTGTCTGTGAAGGCCAGAGGCCTCAGATCCTACTACCAAATCTGGAGTTACCGGTGGTTATGAGATTCTCACTGTCGGTGCTGGCAACTGAACTAGGGTTCTCTGCTACAGCAATGTGTGCCCTAATCACCAAGCCATCTCTCCAGCCTCTGATCTGCATCTTTTAAATGAGATTTAGAAAAGGATCTCAATACTAATTTACAAAAAATTCAATTCAAAAATCAATGATTTTTAATATAGTTTGTAGGAGCAGAATGATTTTGGGAGATCATTAATCATTATTCTTCCAATCAAAATTCTCAAGATATCTGAGTAGTATTCCATAGTGTAAATGTACCACAGTTTCTTTATCCTTTCTTCTACTGAGGGACACTTAGGCTGTTTCCATGTTCTGGCTATTATGCATAAGGCTGCTATGAACATGTTTGAGCACATGTCCTTGTTGTGTGGTGGTGGATCATCTTCTGGGTATATTCCATGGAGTGGAATAGCTGAGTCTTGAGGTAGCCCTATTCCCAGTTTTCTGAGATAACGTCAGACAGATTTCCAAAGTGGCTGTACTAGTTTGCATTCCCACCAGCAATGAGTAAGTGTTCCTCTTTCCTCACATCCTATCCAGCATGTGATGTCACTTGAGTTTTTGATCTTAGCCATTCTAATGGGTGTAAGATGGAATCTCAGAGTTGTTTTGATTTGCATGTCTCTGATGATTAAAGATGTTGAACATTTCTTTAGGGTTTCTCAGCCATTTGATATTTCTCTGTTGAGAATTCTCTGTTTAATTCCATGCCCCATTTCTTAATTGGGTTATTTGGTTTGGTGATGTTTAATTTCTTGAGTTCTTTAAATTTGTAGACAAATGGATTGAACTATAAATGATCATAATGAGTGAGGTAACTCAGAAGCAGAAAGACTCAAATGGTATATACTCACTTATATCTGGACACTAGCCCAAGGGGCATGTCCCATGAAAGTCTTCACTTACCAAGAAAATGGGATAGAGGTGAAGGCATCATATTGAGACTCTAGGTGAGAGAATTATGGGAGATTGGGGAAATAGAAAAATCCAGAGGGTCCTAGAGACCTACAAGAAGAACACTATGACAGGCGAATCTGGGCCCAGGGGTTCTGCTCAAACTATGGCACCAAGCAAGGACAATATGTGCAGTAAGCATCAAATCCCTACCCAGATCCAGCCAATGGACAGACATTCTCCACAGTTAAGTTGAAAGTGGGGACTGACTTTCACACGAACTCTGGTGCCCCATATTTGACCACGTCCCTTGGATGGGGAGGCCTGGTGGCACTCAGAGGAAGGATAGCAGGCTACCAAGAAGAGACTTGATACCCTATGAGCATATACAGGGGGAGATAATCCCCCTCAGTCACAGTCATAGGGGAGGGGAGTAGGGTGAAAGCGGGGGGAGGGGAGGAATGGAAGGATACAAGGGATGGGATAACAATTGAGATGTAATATGAACATTATCAATAAAAAATTGGGAAAAAACAAAAACAAACAAAAATTTTCGAGATATTTGTCCCACATTTTATTAATTTCTTTTACATCTTACATAGTCCCAGTGCTCTTTCCAGTAAGCCATTCTTCTTCTAAGCATTTTTATTATACATTCTGATTCTTAACCTTGATGGTTTTGAATAGAGCTATATAAATTTGCCGCAAGATGACATGAAATATTACTACATCATCTTCTATACATGTTCCTAGCACCATAGAGTAGATGTAACAGGAACCACTTTTTCTCTATATTGTCAATAAAACACAGATAGCCAATTCTGAGCAATAACAGAGAATAGGGTGTGACATCCTGATCCAATGAGGGGAAGAGAAAAAGTGGGAAGAAGGAAGGATGCACATGGAGAAGACTTGGGAATCACCAGAAGAAATGAACCAGACCTAGGATATGAGTAAAAAGCAAGTATAATGTGCGAAATCTGAATGAGAGGAAACTATATTAGCTTGGAGGTTTAGGATAGAGTAATTATTGCTCAGTGTTGTGCTCTAGGCTAATTAAATATATCCTCGTCTCTATGTGTGGTAATTTGTGTATATAGCTGGTTAAGGAGTAGCCACTGGTTATAGTAAAGTTATAAATCAATTTACATATTAGTAATCATTCAACTACAAGAAATAGAGTAGGCAGAGCAAAGAGAAGTACAAAATGTATAGTTGGAGGAGAAAAAGATCACCAACAAAAATTAATTTTTGGGCAAAGCTTGTGGTGAAAGAGGTAAGAAGAAGTCTCACACAAAATGGAATAACCTTAGGACAACCTTGCCTAGCTCAGGTTCCAACCTGTTAAAAAATGCCTAAGAGAATTTATGCTCTTAAACAACAAAGGAAAACTTATGACACTGTAACTCAAGGATGGCAGGGTTTCATTCCAAGCAGACAGCTGACCTTGGCAGTGCAATCTATGTGGCTTTAGTGTCATGAGGATGCTTAAGAAAAGGGGTTGTGATATCTTCCTTCACGGTTAAGGAGAGCACTGAGGCCAAGCATGTCTCTGGGGAGTCACGTGCATGGAAGCACTGAGAAGTCATGGAGCTGAGATGTTTTGATTACAGTGGAGGCCCTTGGATGTTGGAGATGCCAGAGACATGAAATATCTGCCAGAGAGAGCTGCAGATGGTAGAGGCAGGCCAAGAGGAGGGGAAGTGTGTTGCTATCAGCAAAGCTGAAAGTGTGTAGTCATCTAAGTCCTTTGATAGGAGATATGGAGTTATAGGATTTGGAATTTTTCTTGATGCATTTTCAGTCTTGCTTTGGTCTGGTAATTTTTTCACTATGCCCTACTCCTTCCCTTTTGAATGGTAATGTATAATCTGTGCTATTGTACGTTTGAAGTATGTAATTTGCTTTCAGATTTTGATTTTTTAGATGATTACAGTTAAGAGATTGCCTTGAGTCTCAGAAGAGACTTTGGACTTTTAAACAATGTTGACACTGTGAAGGAGTATTGGGAATTTTGAAATTGGACTAAGTCATTTTGCGTTATGATATGGGAATTATTTATGAGGAACGGGGAGTGGAATGTGGTGGTTTGAATGAGAACTCCTTCCCAACCCAACCCCATTGACTCGTGTAGTTGAATACTTGGTCTCCAGTTGGTGGATGTGTTTAGGAGGGACTAGTTAGCAGTTGTGACCTTGTTGTAGGTGGTACGTCATTGGTGGTGTGCTTTGAGGCTTCAAAAGCCCACAGCATCCCTGTTGTTACTGACTTTGCTTCCTGTTTGTGGTGGGATATATAAGCCCTCAGATACTGTTCTAGTGCCATGTCTGCCTGGTTGGCTACAGGGATTACTGAGTACAAGCCAATGCCCATCTATGGCTTTTTTATTTTTCATAGCAGGCAACTGGTGTTATGCTTCCTGCGTGGGCATCATAGACTCTAAACCTTGGAACTGTGTGGTCCCAATTAAATGTTTTCCTTTATAAATATCTCTGGTCATAGTGTTTTATCTAAGAAACTAAGAAACTCCCTTAGGTAGGGGCTGATTTTATTCTGTGGAAAGAAGTGAGAACATGAATCTTTGGTTGCTAGAGGGATTATTGAGTTAATGCCAGTGTCCGTTTCCCACTTTAAAAATTTTGCATATTGAATCTTCTGTGGTTTTTCCAGGCATAATTCTATAAATAGAAAGACTGTTTTCCCCACCTCTCTTGTACCTCTTTCCAACAAATTATAGAGTATGGGATTTGAGTGGAAGTGATAGCACATGTTTGAAGTTGCAACTTAGAGCTGTTCTTTGTGTGAATATTTTATCAGTTTCTTCTGCTGAAAACTTGTCAGTCTGGAGTGACTATACTATTTACAAGTTAAGATGATGGTATTTCCCTACTAGCTCAGAATACTTATAGTAAATACAGCATGATAACTTTTTATTATTTTTCAACTTCATATAGTGTGTGTGTGTGTGTGTGTGTGCTTATTGTGGTGTGTGTGTATATGTATATATGTTCAGTGTTTGTACACATATACATGCACTTGTCTTTACATACTTGTATGCTGAGGCCATGGGTCAACATCAGGCATCAACCTCAGTCATTATTCATCTTATTTTTTGGAGACAAGACCTCTCCCTGAACCTGGGGTTTATCTGCTTAGGCTTGTTGGCCAGTGAACCCCAGGCATCCCCTGTTTCTGCTTCTCCCAATGTGTGTGCTGTGCCTGCCTTTTACTAGGATGCTGGAGATTCATACTCAAGTCCTCATGCTTGCGTGAAAAGCACTTTGCCCACCAAACTGTATCGCTAGCTCACTGATGTAATTTTTATCTTTTGGATTTTGATAGAACTTTGCTTTCGTCTCATAACTTTTATCATACTTGGCTTATTATCTTTTTATGCACCTCTATACAACTAGCTCTATAGTCTTTGGAAGGCTAAAGGACGTTTCAGTGTACACTGGACATGCAATTTCATACACAGAGCTTGGATTTCATAAGTCCTCAAATACATGCTTGCCTACTTCTCACGACTTTTAGTCATTCTCTATTATCATATATAAAAGTTACTGTCTCATACGAAAAGTTTTTTATAATACACGCACACACACACACACACACGCATGTGTTCTCTAGCTAAATGGTTATGAGAATTAGTGGAATAATGAACCTAAGCTAGAAATGTTTCAAAATAAGATGATAAAAATATTTGCAAATGCCCTACATACCATTTTTCCTTCTGGCGTCTTACCAGATACAAATAATGGAAATCATGGATAAATGTTGTTTTCTTAAATGCACCACATTATATTGCCTTGCTGTTTTTTAATGGAAAGGTAACAGCTTTCGATGGTATCATAGGAATGCTTAATAACAATTTCATTTGCATTTTAACAGTTAAGTTTCTGTAGACAATGTAATTCAATGGTTAAGAACATGGTATATGGAACCATATAGTTCTTAGTTTGGAACTTGGCCTTGCCAAGCACTACCTGTGTAATCTTTGGGAGGGACTTAATCTTTCTAAGCTTTTTTTCCATCTATAAAATGAACAAAAGAGCATCTATTTTACAGAGTATTCTAATAATTAAAATGACATATATAAATAATATTAAAATAAATCATAGGTAGTATTTTTTCAAGAAGCATTTCATTATATGTCAATAGAAGACAAATCTTACAAAAAACCCAAATAGGAATGATTATTATGGACCTCTAAACTGACAAACAATTACTAACATGAAATAATCACAGAATTCAAATTTCATATTATTTATAACAAAATGTTATTTTAATAGTTTATTTTGGGAGAAATGTTATAAATTATGTATCATGAAAATATATCAGGTAATTCATAGAAGACCTAGGCTTTTGAATTTGTATCCCCACTAAGTGGATATATTATTCCTTTGTATGTATGGAACGAAATGTTCCACATATTAGGGCTATGACAATTCATAAAAATGTACTTGTGACAAGTTCCTGCCAGAGATCACAATAGAGATTGGTTCTGAAATCCCTGTATGTTGTTCTTTCTATTTAAATAAGTTAGCAGTCATCGGCTGCTCATGTGATTCCATCAGTCCCTGAACTGTTTAAAGATGACATAGATGCTGCTAGCTTCTCCAAGCATGCCTCTGCTGTAGGTAAGATTAAGGTTTAAAAATGTTTACCAACAGTTGTATTTTGAACTTTCTTCCTTTACCTCAAGTAGGAATCTTATTTTGAAATATTTCTGGCCCAGGTTCATTGTTCCACCAATTCTTATATCCGTTCAGTCAGTGTGTATATGTTTGTTTGTATGGATGTATTTTGCTTAGAGTGTGTTTAAAGCATCGATAAAATTCGGTAAAAACTCATCTGGTAACCTTTAAAATTCAAACCTTGGGTATGAATCTTCAAAGTCCAATCCATTGCCTGTCCCCCTCTTTGGGCATTTACTGCAGTGGTAGTGTGAGTGGACTCTGAGGTGGAATATATAAGCCATAGAAGTGGCCTTTTTTTCTTAGGAGCTCATCCCCTCACTAGGGAGCAAACACACACATAGAAAATGACAATAAAAGCCTCACCACTGACAAGGTAAAGGACTGACAGAGTTCCTAAGCACTGATGGAGTATAGCCACCAGAGAGATCAAAATCAAGCAGGTTTAGATGAAAAAGGCTGTTGGACAAGGGATCTTTAATTCAGTTTGGCAGGAGCTGATAGACATAAATTTGAGTTAAATGGGAAAAAAGGCATTCTACGTGAGAGGAAAGACAGTAGCAGCAATGTGGACTCAGCAGTTGGGACAGAGTTTCAGATGAGTGGGTCTTGTATTAATAATTTTTATTGCACTGGTTTGAAGCTAACGTAGAATGGATATAGAGGGAAACATGAGCCATGAATGGATATGAGTTATGCAAATGTGTGAAGCTGTCACATTACTATTACAGCCCTTTTCAAGTGTCTTTCTTCAGGAATGATTGTTGTATAGGCATAGATGTTCTGGAAGCCAAGATGAAGCAATCATAGCATCATCTAAAGTGAAAGAGGCACAATGTCTAGGGTAACATGTGTGTAGTATGGAAGAAGCTGACTTGGGCATCAGTTTAAGAAACACATTCTAATTTATGTGTGCTCTTTGATAGCTGATAGTGTTTTTCTTTACTCATCCTGGAGGTAGATAACGGTAACTGAGCTCTAGGCATGCTGCACTCTGGGTGTGACTGTAATTCAAGTGCATGCAAAGTAATTATGAATTACTCTGTGCCAAGTTTAGTGGTTATGACTTGAATTCATATTTCTCATAATTTATTTCATTCTTCATTTCACTTAACTGATTTGCTATGAGTGCCGATTATGCTCCAGTAATCATAAGCATATGTGTGAAATTTCAGCTCTTTCTGAAGGAAGCAATCTTGAGGAAGACGTTTGTGTGCATGGGAAGAAGATTCAAAAGCCCTGAGGTTTGCAGGCAGAAATGACTATAAGACAGAGGCTATCATCAAAGAATCACTGGGTGTGACCCTGTAGTAGATTTAAGCTATTGGCAGGAACTCAAACTGAAGCCTGTGGAAGTTGTAGTTTTGGAAGCAGCTAGAGATAGCTCTTTTATTTTGTTGACACAGAGACTCATTGTGTAGCCCGGCTTGCTAAGAACTCACTATGTAGAGGAAGTTGTCTTTGAAGCCACAGCATAACCCTAGCCATGGCTCTAATTCCCAGTGCTTGGATTACAGATCCATATTACTTGAAAACTGGCTTGGAGAGACGTTTTGCTCTCGACTTCCTGGCTGGTCCCCAAGTCCTTCTAAAGTTTCTGTCAACTACTCAATGATCTTTTGATAATTTTCTTTTATGCATTACTTACCAGAGTTAATATTTAACGGTTACTTTCATCTAAAAATCCTGCTGCAGAATTCAGAGGGCAAGGGTTTCAAGAAGATGTATAGTCCTTTGGAGTTCTTTAGAAGATGGATAAAATGCTAACACTCTTACAGTACATGGATCAGACATGTTCTTCTCTCTCTCTCTCTCTCTCTCTCTCTCTCTCTCTCTCTCTCTCTCTGTGTGTTCTCATTTCTTCTTCTTAAAGGTACATTAAACACGTTGTATTAGGTCTGATCCTGGTGACCCTATTTTAGCTTGGTTTTTTTTTGTTTGTTTGTTTGTTTTGTTTTTGGTTTTTTTTTTTTGGCATCCCCAAATGCAGGCACATTCTGAAATACCTGAGTTTCAGATATGAATTGTTGGGTAATTATTTTAGCCACCGAGAGTGTATGAATTCCTTTCTCATGTGTTTGCTTGCTTGACCTCTGGATGTGGAAGCTCTCTGAGAACAGAGCTCACACCTTTTAAATCTTTTCATCCACAGAATGTAGAAAGGTCTGAGTACATAGTAGGCATTTAACATGGTTGCTTTTTGAGTTATATCCTTCCTACAGCATAATTCACATTAGATTTTTAAAGCCTACTTAAAATATAAATTTTGCCCTGAGATTAAATGACCAAGAGCTGTGCTATCATTTATTGCATGCACCAATGATCTGTGCAGCATTTTCTCTAGTGCCTTCCTGAGCTGGCAGGAGCCAGCCATTCATTTAAATTGGCAACAGACATGGAAATGAATTTGTGTGCTGTCTTACTTGGTAATAAAACTTAAAGTGCAGCGTAATTTGTGATAGTTTGAAGCGGTAATGCAATTTTGGCAAGTGTGCTATATTTCTGCAAGACTTACTGTTTGAAGATTTTCAAATCAGTGGGTTATAGACTCTCTTCCTAAAAAACAATTGATTAAAGCCATCTCCTTCTGGACTTGATCCAACCCTCACTAGAAACAACTAAAGCATAGGTTACATTTTTTTGGTTGAGGTTTTCCTTACTAGATGCAGTTGACCCTTTTATGTCATGCTTTCTCTACCCTTGTTTTTATACCAGGTATAGACTTCCTCTCCTAATCTAAGAGACAGAAGGTAAGAAGGATCTCCAATGAAACTTGCAATTGTAATTGAAGCAGCAGAGGAAATATATTGTGACCCAAAGGGAAAAATGCTGGGGAAAATAGTATAAAATCAATTTATCTTTTCAACTTTCTCTATGAAAAGAATTCTCACACTCTTCAATATGCGAATAAGTAGCAGTTGGATGTCTGCATGATAGAGCTGATAGCTTTTCAATAGCTAATTCTGTCTGGAATTTAATCTAGGGATGTAAAATATTCCTACATGCAATATCACCCAATCTAGAATTTATTTCAATCAAGTAAATTCTTAAAAAGTTCCTTTGTTCTAATAAAGATTTTCTTAAATTATTCCTCTGATTTTTATTATGTTCATGCCTTTAGTTCTGATGTTCATTCTTAAATATGATTTGTACCTTAGAGTAGCAAACAAAATTTACTAGAATCCATCCTTTATTGCTGAATAAAATATACTAGGCTCCCGTGACATATGCAAGTGTTCACCAACGGAGTAGATTTATGAGCCGCTCTGTGGTAGTAACTTGAAGCGACCAAATAGTTCTGGCAGGAGTCTCTTCTGGGAGGCTTACAGAGGAGAGCATGCAAATGTTACTTGATTTAATCAGACTCATATAAATAGCTGTCATTATATGTTTAAGAGATTTGCTTTATCATGGGATCTACAAAGTTATACTTTTTATTGGATAGGAAAAAATGGTTGATACCCTTTCTCTTTCCCAGCTGAGGAGCTACTTCCCTGGATTATCCCATCAGCTCTCTGTTAATGCTTTCAACAACTCTGTTTTTTTCAACCTGTGTCACACCTTGCCTGAGAAGCCTTAACAATGAAGAGCTCAGTCATTTTAGTTGCCTTCTCTTTCCTTTCTGTCTCACATCACACTAGATAAATATCAGTGTTACAATTCTAAGCAATCCTACTGAAAGGCTATTAACCAGAAATTTCTTATTTAATCCTTGAGCACCTTTTCTTCCATTTGCTATGATCATAATTCTAACTTTGCACTAAATTTCTCAGTAGCTTTACTTTCAGTTGAGCTTGACTCTGCCATATTTAGTTATTGATTTTCCTATTTCACATTTGAAAAACAACACTCAGTAAACTGAGCTGATCAGACATGCACCACACCTACTCATTTCCATCTTTGACCATCCTCACTTCCTGCTCAAATAAAAGAATAAAAGGGTCTTCCATAAAAGCTAAACTCTGCCATCGTCTTGAAATCTACCTTCTCCTTTTCTTCCCCCTCTCAGTCCTTTCACTTAATACTTGTCTAGTTTGTCTTTAACATTCTCTTTCATCTAAGCCACTCTTACCCAGAATAGTCCTTAACTCTAATGGCAAACAGTGATGTTTATATCCGTTCACCATATATGGCTGTATTTCACTTTCCCTTTGAAGTTATACTTAGCCGTGTGATTTGCTTTGAACAATAATTGGCAGGTTTTGCTGATGGCTGTAAGCTATGTGGCCTCAGGTGATGGAGCCTTGGTATTTTTGGGTCCCTGGGGCCTGTAATGACTGACCACTTACAGAAACTTTGAGATGCTCACTCCTGCAGTACAACTTGGCATATACAGACAGACACTGTCTTCCTTCTGAAAAACAGCCTCCTTAGGACTGTACCAACATTTGTTCAGGTCTCCTATACCCTTTCTTCTCCTATCCAACTTTCTTGAAAGAAACATTCTTTTATCCATCTTTGTACTTCTCTTTCATTTCTTAGCTCTTGCATGCTTTCTGACTTCATCATTTTATTAGAACCATTCTTGCTTAAGTTCCCAATGACCTTTTTTTCCCCCTCAGATCCAGAGGAGAAATTTATTGTCTTATTTGACCTTCTGTGGAGTCTGTGTAGCACTACTCACATCTAGAAATATTCTAAGTTCCCATTAGAACCTCTTACTTATCATCCTTTCTTTCCTCTTAATGCTTTGTGTTCTTGGCCATTCCTCTGCTGTCTGGAATAACCATGTATTTAGCCATGCTTCCAAACCTACATGTGCTAAAAATATTTTTGCAGCATTAAACTAAGACATTCTGTGATATTAACCACTGAATTACAAGCCCTGCTTGTAGCTGAATTATACAGAAGCCATTTCTTTGATAACAAGAAAGGGTCTTGATAATCTTCTCTAAGCATTTCCAATTATGAAACATGCATTTCCAGAGAATGAAACAATGGTCTGTGGATTCATTTCCATCTCCTGCCGGCACGTCACATGAACACTATATTTCCATACCCATTGGCTATAGAGAAGCATTTAAATAAGCAGCTAGACAGATGAAAATTTATGTAATTAATATGAATTGATTGGCACAATTAGTTGTTGGAAATTGCTTGAAATCCTATGAACAGTGTGGTTACTTATACATTCACACAGAACTTGTGAATAAAGCCAGATGTGTTTGGAACCAATAAATTTAATTCTGTAAGTCCACTTAAATTATATGATCTCTCTTTGCCCCTACACAGCATACTTTCTTCCATTATATAATCCAAATCTCAGTTATCTCAAGTATTTCTAACTAGTCTTCAGAGTCACCTTGTGTTCAATGTACTCCAAACCCTGCACCTGCCTCAGTAAATCCTGTTTGGGCAAATTTCACATGTCATAAGTGAAACAACTACAACAATGATGCAAAACACCACAACACAAACCAGTGACATCTTAGTCTACATAACCCTGCTATTTACTTCCTATTCCTAGTTACCAATGTGGTAAATCCAGCCTCATAACCACCTATGGGTATCCATGATACAGACACCAGGGTGTTGTAGAAAATGACAAGGAGATGTTCGTCATTCTCTCATAAGCACATAAGCAGTGCCAAACGTTTTGAGGAAAGTGTTGGAAGGAAAGGAAACCTCTACAAACTCTGTCATGAGGACTAGAGCAAGGCAGGGCTTTAGAAATGCACTTGCAATAATGGAATTCAAGTCATACACACCAGGCTTGGTTAGTCGCTCCCTCCCAGGGAAGAGGAAAGGCTTAGTGAGCCATTGCATTCTGATCTTCAGTGAAGACAAGAAAACTGATGTGGCACAATATTTGTCTATGTTAAATACAAGTGATGACACAACTGTCTTTAATATTAGCTAATGCATAATTCATTGTGATGGAAGACTTCATAAATAAAAATATTAAAATCTTGATATTAAATTATTAAATAATCAGAGATTTGAAGACAATTACCTACAATTACTGTTAAACAATGGCTACAACACATCATAATATTTGGCTGACAGGTGCTGAATAAAAAAAATTGTATGCAGTATGAATAAAGAAATAAGCTTTTAAAGTGTGGGAAAGATATGGGATTTAAGAAGGGCAGTGCCTTTCCCAAGGTAATTGGATGCACAAGGAAAATAAAATATTGTTGCCATGAAGACCTGGTTTTAAAATTTGAGCAGCACTATCATTTGCATGACCTCAGTAGGCTTCCTTAAACTAGTCCTGAAATGTTCCTTAAGAGAAGGGTTTATGAGAATGGACCTATGTGAAATTTAAGCATATATCCCTCCCTGGTTCTCTTATTAAGATAAGAATGTATATTATCCCCCAACACTTTCTTTTTGAGGCATGCAAATGGCTAGGAAGGCCATGCTACATTTTACAGTCGCACATTTATTTTAATGATGTTATTTTTAAAGTTAATTATGTAGATTACTTATTATGAATGGATTCAAATGATCTAAATTGGTACCTTCCTTCCTCTGGCATGTTCCTGATAGAAGTCCTCCAGGCACAACACAGAAGTTTGGTTTAAACAGACTTAAAGGAGAATGCCATTCCTTTTGACTTCCAGATAAATGGAAGTAACTCTTATCACTGTGAAGTAGCTTCTTTCATAGAGCAAGCCTGAAAAGAGTGGTGTGCCACAAGAATTTCACTTCAAATACTTGAGACGTAATAACTACCAGTGTGGGACTTTTCACTACACCTAAGCAATATGCCATGGCCTAAAATCTACAGACATTTCTCAGATTAATGAAGAAACTCTTCAGTCTTTAAACCATCATTTTCCTGCTTTCTTCTCTCCCCTTCCCTTTTTCCTCCTTCCCTTCTTTCTCCTTTCCTACCTTACTTCCCTTTTTCTTCCTGTTATATTTCTCTCTTTTCTTTCTTCCCTCCCTCCTCCTTTCCTTAATTCTTATCTCTCTTCCCATTCTTCTTCTTTCCCTCCTTCCCGCTTCCTTCCTTAATTCCTCTCATCTCTCCCTTTGTCCTCTCTCTCTTTCTCTCTCTCTGTCTCTGTCTCTGTCTCTCTCTCTCTCTCTCTCTCTCTCTCTCCTCTCTCTCTCTCTCTCTGTCTGGCTCTCCACTTCCTTTTTTCTTCCTTCCTTTTATCCCTTCTTCCTTCCTCAGCTTCCCAAGTAATTGGGACCATATAATCATGCCTGGCTAAGATCCTATTTCTTTTCCAGTCTAAAATTTACCAGGCAAAGGCAAGTAATAACTAGTGTTTTTAACTTAGTTTTGGCATATAGCACAGCACTTGACTGAGCTTTTAACACTTGGTGGTTTGAAGTGGTTTTGAGTCAAAGTAGAAATAGTAATGCAGTGTCTTATTTACTCTTCTATTACTGTGATAAAACACTAAGACCAAGGCAATTTACAAAGTAAAGCATTTAATTGGGCTTAGATTTTCAGAGAGTTAGAATCCATGATGGTGGAGCAATATCATGGGGTCAAAAACAGAGAGCTTACATCTGGAACTGTAAGTACACAGCAGAGAGCACACTGGGGATAGCAGGAGACTTCTGAAACAGCAAATCCGATGCCAGCAAAGCAACTCCAGCAAGGTCACACTTCCTAATCTCCCCAAACAACTACCAACTGGAGACCGTGTGTTTACATGTTTTAACTGAAGGTGCACATCTTGTTCAAATCATCACAGACAGGCACATGCCAATACCAGAAAACAGAGAGGAAAGAAACCCAGACAGCTTTTCTTTTGCAAATGGATGCAGAAACTGAATCCAGATGCTGGGCTGGTAGCCAAATACGCTTTTAGTATATATTTATGTCCATCTTTTATCTTCATTTCAGATGTGGAGAACAGTAAACAGCTAAGATTCCAGATAATATGTGAACATGTTTGGAGAATGCTCTCTTTCATGGTTTACTGGTGATATTTACCCAGGGTTTATCATTCACTAGTCTCTTGATAATAACAAACAAACAAACAAACAAACAAAAAATGTTACCTATGGAAAATCCACCAGATGTCAGAGAAGATTCTTAGCCTTGCTCACTGAGGTAAACAAGTGGGCCAGAGAACTCTAAGTGGAAACAATATATTGGAAAGCAATCCCCAAAAGATAACGATGGTTCTGTTTTAGAATTATGAGTATTTTGCCCTTATTTGCATGACCCTGAATAATGTATTATAATAACAAAAATAAATGTATTTGACAGTCCTTTAGTAAGGTTCTTCTTTCTAACACATTTTTATTGAAAAATAAAATAATTCATATTACATCTCAATTGCTATCCCATCCCATGCATCCTCCCATTCTTCCCTCCCTCTTTCATCCCATTCCCCTTCCCTATGACTGTGACTGAGGGGGACTTCCTCGCCCTGAATATGATGCTAGGGTATCAAGTCTCTTCTTGGTAGTCTGCTATCCTTCCTCCAATTGCCACTGGACTTCCCCAACAAGGGGACATGGCCAAATATGGGGCACCAGAGATAGTGTGAAAGTCAGCCCCCAATCTCCACTTAACTGTGAAGCATGTTCTGTCCCTTGGCTAGATCTGGGTAGGGGTTTGGTGATGACTGCATGTATTGTCCTTGGTTGTTGCCTTAGATCAAGCAGAAGCCCTGGGCTCAGATCCTCCCATCATAGTGTTCTTCTTGTAGGTTTCTAGGACCCTCTGGATCCATCTATTTTTCTATCTCCTATATATTTCTTACCTAGAGTCCCAATAGGATGTCCTCCCCTCTGTCCCACTTTCCTGGTAAGTGAAGACTTTCACGGGACCTGCCCCTTGGGCTAGTGTCCAGTTATGAGTGAGTATATGCCATTTGAGTCTCTCTACTTCTGGGTTAGCTCACTCATTATGATCATTTCTAGTTCAATCCATTTGTCCACAAATTTTGGAAATTCCTTGTTTTTAATAGCTGAATAGTATTCCACAATGTTAATGTACCACAGTTTCTTTATCCATTCTTCTACTGAGGGACATTTCGGCTGTTTCCATGTTCTGGCTATTATGAATAAAGCTGCTATGAATATGGTTGAACATATGTCCCTGTTGTATGCTGGAGCCTCTTCTGGGTATATTCTGAGGAGTGGAATAGCTGGGTCTTGAGGAAGTCCTATTCCTAGTTTTCTGAGATAGCACCAGATAGCAATGGAGCAACACTCAGGAGCCTTGATTAGACTCCTTCAGCAAGGTTCTAATCAAGGCTCCTGAATGTTGCTCTCACATCATACTTTTTTAGCGTGTGCTCATTGTCTTGCAGATGGCAGGAGAGGGCCGGTGAACAGACTCCTCCCACAGAGAACCAGTGCTATGCTCTGTGTGCCAAGATGTTTATTCTTGGACCTTGTTTTCTTAAGAGGAGATTTTATTTACAGATGCGCGATCTAATGCCCCCACATCAAACTGCAACAAAGCCATGTTTATGATCATCAATGGACTCTTCCTCAAGTTGGGCTTTTCCTACCGTTTGTAGCAGCCCACAGCTATTTATGACAAGTCATAGCAGAAAGACACAAGCTTGCAATGTTACTCAACCATTCAAGAAGCCCAAAAAAATTTCAAAATAAGAGAATTCTATTAATATAAGTTTATGGTTATAATAGAATTACTTGATTTTTATGGTCTTGCATTACAAAAGTTAATATTATTCATTCCTATCTCCACTGAGAACTCTTAAATGTGATTCTTCATGTAAATTGTGTCCATTAACTTCACCAGGATGTCAGTAGAAATAATCACTCATGTTGGAAAAGTTCCCACCTCCATTTTAGACAATAGGCCACAGGTTCACACAGTTGAAACAGCCTGTACAATTGCACCAAAGTCATAACTTTTAACAAGCATCCCTTTTATAGACAGAAGGAAACTTTAATGTATCGACATGAACCTGAACTGTGCCCTTGAAGCCTTTTAGAAAGGCATGCCTTTGAGAATTGAAATGAGGTGGAATCCACGATTAACTACTTAATATGTAAATTATCTTCTCTCTTGTACCACCTGTAATGACTGCCGACTGGTATTAATGAGCTGGTGGTACGGTAAGAAACAACGGTGCCCTTTCAAAGCCATAGGTGGGTAGCTGGAAGCTGATTTATGATCTAAGGCTTATCTCGCTCCATTATCTGCATTGGTTGACAGGCCTCCCTTCCCCAATCTCTCTGTTGCTTCACATCTAACAGCTAAGCTTTTCTCCACACCCATGGTACCATTTGCTTTTGTGCAAAAGCCTAGTCCCAACTCATTGATCCAGAAGCTGCACTCAGCCATTCTGCACAATAAAGATAACAGCTCCTGGCCAGGGCCCTCTCTGCAAGCTTTCTAACCCAGTCGTAAACTGTAAACCAGGAGCTTCCCGTTCCTTTTCATTCAGCCTTAGTCTGTGTACTTGTTCAGCAGCCATAATAAAACTTAAACAGGGGCGTTTCAGTGGCCGAACAGAACAGCATGTGCAACAAAACCTCGGCTGCTGTGGCTCTTTATTCTTAAGAAAAATTACATTTAAGCTTCCTCCTCATCAAGCATATACCTATGAGAAACTCAGTCATCATATTAAATCTCAATATCATTTGGAAACTGCTCTGTGAGGACAAGTGTGGAATGTTGAGCGAATCCAGGCTTGTGCTCAGCTTTGAAACGTGCATATTGCACATTTCTGCATCACCTCAGGGAAGAATTTTCTAAATGCTAACCCCGTATCTAGAATCACTGTACTGAATGCTCTGTTAATGCCCCTAGTCCAGCTTTGCTTTGACTACCAGCATTTGAATTAAGTCAGGATATAAGGTTCTGCCCCAAACCGTGCCCCTCAGGCCTTTGGCTTTACCTCAGTAGGTGTCCTTGCACAGTGGGAGGTGAGGTTTATCAAGCCAAAGGTTTTGATGCAAGGCTCAGTCCTACCGCCTCGACCCCCACCTACTCTCATTAGCATTCCAGACCCATCTCACATCTAGGGTGACATTACAAAGTAGTTCTATCAGGCCACACGTAAATAAGTCTGAAATGAAATCTTTCGGCACAGAAACAAAGTGCTTTATTATCAGAATGCATTTTAGGCAAATAATAGTGTTTCATTAACTATGTACCTCTCAAGAACTGCCAGCGTTTGGCCTGAAAACACCGCACTTTCTGTCAGTTGAGACTGGCCTATTTTTTATTATTACACTGAGAATGTGTTCTGAATAATGGAAGTGAAGGCAGCTTCCATATGGCAAAACAAGATGAGGTTGGAAAATGTTGCCCTCTGGTCCAAGACTGCCTGGTCCAGAGTTGTGCCTCCAACTTCATGTTGCCTAACTGAGGGCCTCCTGCTTGTCATTAGAGGCTTGGTGGTGGACAGAGGATCTAATTGTCACAAGTTTCCTTGGCTACTGGACTATTTCTTTGAAGTGAGAAAAGATGAACTAAGAACTGAGAAGAAATTAGAGTGATCACAAGGCATTGGGGGAGAGAGAGAGAGAGAAAGACAGAGAGAGAGAGAGAGAGAGAGAAAGACACAGAGAGAGAGAGAGAGAGAGAGAGAGAGAGAGAGAGAGGGAGGGAGGGAGGGAGGGAGACAGAGAGGGAGATTGAGAGAAACAGAGGGAGACAGAGAGGGAGATTGAGAGAGAGAGAGAAACAGAGAGAGCTATTGAGAGAGACACACAGAGAGATTGAAAGAGAGAGACAGAGAGGCACAGAGAGACAGAAAATTAGAGACAGAGATAGACAGAGATAGAGAAACAGACAGACAGAGACAGACAGATAGAGGGAAAGATTGAAAGACAGACAGACAGAGACACAGAGAGATTGAAAAAGAGAGACAGAGAAAGATTGAACAAGAGAGACAGAGAGACCTTGAAAGAGAGACAGAGAAAGATTAAAAGAGAGAGACACACAGAGAGATAGACAGACTGAGACAGAGAGATAGATAAGACAGAAAGATAGAGACAGAGGGAAACAGAGACACAGAGAGAAATAGAGACAGACAGAGACAGAGACACACACAGAACAACAACAGAGAGACAGAGAGAGGCTATAACCACAATTCCCTCATGTTTTTTTTTCTTTTTTCTTTTTCTAATCTTCCACAGTTGTTTAGCTCATAGAAATGCTGGCAGTGTTTGCTGATGGATAATAATACACAGGGCTGTCGTTACCATTTCTAAGGACAACCAGGGCCCAAGATAACCCTTCTCAGCACATATACTCCAAATGAACAGCTTTTCCTGGTTTTTTAGAAACTGAAGCTGGTATTTAATGAGATTTATTGGATGTCATAGTTTTTGAAGGAGATTTTGAACTAGGTTCAATATAAAGAAGACCATACCAACATGGAGTCACTCATGAAATGAAACATATAATCAGATTAGTGTTCAAACCAAACCAAAATTCCACATAGTGAACTTCGATGTTCAATTTGGGAGAATTACTCTTAAGCCAACTAAGTCACATTCTTTCCTAATTTCTTTTAAAAACTTCCCTAGTACGCAGTTAGTGAGGAAGGAAGGTACTGTTTGTTTGTCACCCTATACAAAGAATGCAGAACGGTTGCAAATCCTCAGGCCTACAATATTAATTTACCAACTCAACTGCCAACTTAAACATTTGCAGTGCCTCCACACACTATTTTTCATCTGTGTGTAGCAGCCACTGGCATCAAAGCCAGAGATTCAAAAGTGAGCATTTTATCCACAGCATAATTCACGAGGAAGGCATGTGAGGCACACTTTCCAGAGTGTGTGCATGCCAGCTGAGTGGTTAGCCTGTACAGAAGCAGATCTCATCATGTGGTTGTCCAACTATGGCAATACTTTATGGTTTTGTTTTAATTACTAAAAAAATTATTAGCTCTGTTGAAGAGCTGAGTAGTGTTTGGAAATCTGAAAATTCTTGGAATTTTCTAGGAACACTTTTTGAAAATCTACTGAGATGGCACTCATGTATGGGTTCTCTCTCTCTCTCTCTCTCTCTCTCTCTCTCTCTCTCTCTCTCTCTCTCTGTGTGTGTGTGCATGTGTGTGTATGTGTGTGTGTGTGTGTGTGTGTGTGTGTGTGTGTGTGTGTATGCGCGCACGCATGCTATAGCAGGAGCACACAGGCCAGAAAACAACTTGTAGATTTCATTTCTGTCCTTCCACAATGTAGGCCCTGATGAGAAAATATAGGTCAATAGGATTGGCAGTACATACCTTTACCTACTGAACCATCTTGGCAATCTCTGATGTTTACTTTTTTTTAAATGTATCTTTTAGGTTTCTCAGATTATAATCTGAAATGATTATAATAGCACTGCATCATTTCCCCTTCCCTCCCTCTACCTTTCATATATACCTTCATGTTCTTATTTCAACTTTATGGCCTTTTTTATTACTGTCATTACACACACACACACACACACACACACACACACACACAGTATTCGAAATAGATGTGTGGGGTTGCTACCTTCATGTGTGTAGGCTATTTGGGGTAAATATAAGTTTCTTTTGCTCAAGCATTGGATATATTTAT
Organism: Acomys russatus; assembly: GCF_903995435.1. Classification (NCBI taxonomy): domain Eukaryota; kingdom Metazoa; phylum Chordata; class Mammalia; order Rodentia; family Muridae; genus Acomys; species Acomys russatus. The sequence goes on along the minus strand of NC_067157.1, from coordinate 5,173,799 downwards.
TTTCCTGCGCACATTCATAATTTAGCTTCAAGGTTTTTAGTTGTTAAGGAGGATCTGACACAGCTACTTGACAATGAGCTCCTATCTATCTGGGACGATTATCTATATTTTATGGTAAATATTGTCTTCAATTTTATTATAGTTAAATCTGTTTTAGATAAATAGTGGCTTAATTGACTCATTGAATTCTGGTTTTTGTGTACATTGAAGTAATTTGCCCTCCCCTCAAGTATTCTTTTCAGTTCTTACCAGTTTCATTTTCTATCTCTTCCTCTTTCTTTCACCTCAATTTTTCAAGAAGTTCTGTAGCAGGAATGAAGTAAATGTGTGTCAATTTAAGAGAGGAACACTGGCCAACATACTGTAGTCTGCAAAAATAGCCGAGTAGGAACAAAGGAAGGAATTTTATATTTCAAAGGTGAATTCCAAGACACTAGGTCATCACCTTATTTTTCAAAGTGAAGCTGTTCACAGCTTCATATTACTTGCTGTTTTGGCTATTATTTATTTTGACAAAATTTTATTAAGAAACCAAATTGATATCGAGATAAAAACACATTCAAAGTGTAGCAGTCATTTTCTGCATTGCCTGTCCTTTTATCCTCCTCTTGACTATGACTAGTAAATGGTGATTTTTCAGACCTAGAATTAAGACAAGATGGTAGCATCTGCAGAAACTGAGGTGCAGAGAGAGAGAGAGAGAGAGAGAGAGAGAGAGAGAGAGAGAGAGAGAGAGAGAGAGAGAGACAGACAGAAGACTGCTTAAATGACAGAGCTCCTGAATGGCCCAGGAGTTAACTGCCTCATGTTGGCTTCATTGTTTGCTTGTGAGATCTGCTCTGGTTTGTTTCTCAACTGCTTTAAATTTAAATATATATATTTATAGTGGTTTAAAGAACACAAACAGACTTTGTGAAAATGCAGTGTCTGGGCTTCCCATTTATGTGAGACAAAATCCATTGGTCTAGAATAGGTGGCAGGAGACTGCTTTTGTTTTTGTTTTTAACAACAGCTCTAATTAATGCTGAAGGTCATGGTCTATGGACAGTTTTTGAAAAACAGCAGTTTGTGGTCAAGTGAGGAAATGCTGTGAAGAGCAAAGTCCCAGGAACTACATAGTTGGAGCTGCATTCTGTTCACTCTGGCTGTGGGTAAGGTGTTTAAATTAGAGTTTTAAACTTCTCTATAGAATCTGCAATAAGCTGAGGATATGAGCTTTTGATTATCATTAAGCTTCTTAAAACATCTATAATGCTAAAGAAATGATGGGTGCATCATAAGTCCTAAGTTTATGCTGGTTCTCCTTAGTGCAGCACAAGTAAGTAATTAATTTATTGTGTATGCAAACACCATAAAACAGATCACAAATACCATCTTCCTTGATCTGCAAAGAAAATTCAATGACCTGTTCTTTATTTCTAACATCTGTTAGTTTCCCTTTTTATTCCAGCTTTTAAATCATTTCCCCCAAAGTCTTCTTTAACTGTAGTTCACGGGCTTCCACCTTCCTCTCTCCATTTGAAAGAACAGTAATCTATTTTTCTGCCGTCTGTATTTCCCACCGAGGAGACCTGATTGTGGAGCATTAAATTGGGTCAGCTGGGGGAAAAGGAAAGAAGTGTAGGAGAAGATAAAAGGGTTTTTACTGAAATCTGAGATTAAATTCTCACCAGTTTGTGGAAGTGTCACCCAGCCCTTTGTTCTCCGTGTTTTCTTTAGTGCTGGTGTGATTCTGTGACACAAAGGTGAATTATTTAAGTGATGCTGTTTTACTCCTCTTGGTGTAGTCATCATTCTTTCTCCTCTTTCCAATAATGACAGACACGCACCTCAGAGAATATGCAGAAGCCTTTGTAGTAGAAGAGAGCTGAAAATGAACCAGTACCTCTTTATAAAAGAAAAACTGACTGAATTGCATGGGGAGAGTGGAGTTCACCTTTAGATGTTCAGATATTTGATTTATTAACTAGGAAAAGTAAATGTTATAGTATATATCCAGAACTTTAATGCCTCAGTATGGTGCAGGAATGAAATTCAGAATGGGAGTGGAAAACAGTGTGTTCTGCACTGTGCCTCTATCTCATAGTGCAGGTGTGTCCGTGGGTCCCTGACCATGCCAGCATACTCCCCTGAGTTGAAGAAGAATGTGAAGTTGAAAGGGCAGTGGGAAAAGGAGATAAATTGTCCTTTAGTCTGCACATTCTGGAGCTGCTGAGAAGATACAAGAGTTTCCACCTCAAGATGGAACCCACTATACACACTTTTTAGTTTGACCTCTGACAAAATTCTAGTCAAGAATTCCTTACCCTTTCATGGAGTCAGCCTTGCCTTCTACTTTGTTCGAGACAGTGTCTTTGTCCCCAATATATATGCCAAATTAACTGGCCCATAAGCTTCCAGGGACATCCCTGTCTCTTTCACTCATCTCACTGGAGGAGTCCTTGGCTTAGAGATGCTAACATGTTTGGGATTTTGTGTGTTGTGGGTGTATGATCTTGCACAGAAACTCTTTACCCATTGACCCACCGCTCTGGCCATACCTTACAATTTTTCAATTTTTAAAGGAATCAATACTTAAAAAATGAATTTATCAGTTATGTCTCAGGAATAAAAGTTAGCTCTTATTTCTATCAACCTTGGGACTCTAGATGAGAGAAGCATGGGAAAACAGCAAAGTAGAAGGATCCAGAGGGTCCTAGAAACCTACAAGTAGAACATTATGATAGGCAGATTTGGGCCCAGGGGTCCCGCTCTAACAAAGGCACCAGCCAAGGATAATACAGGCGGTAAACTTTAAACCCCTACCCAAATCTAGCCAATGGTCAGAACATTCTCCACAGTTGAGTGGAGAGTGAGATATGACTTTCTCACGTACTCTGGTGCCTCACATTTGACCTTGTCCTCTGGAGGGGGAGACATGGTGGCACTCAGAGGAAGGACAGCAGGTTGCCAAGAAAAGACTTGATACCCTATGAGCATATACAGGGGGAGGTAATCCCCCTCAGGAACAGTTATAGAGGAGGGGAATAAGGGGAAAATGGGAGGGAGGTCAGAATGGGAGAATACAAGGGATGGGATAAACATTGAGATGTAACAAGAATAAATTAATAAAAAAAATTAAAAAAAAACAAACAAAAAAACCCCAAAAAACAACAAAAAAACATTTTGAAATTTTCTGATCAAATATGCCTTTTATGCTCTGTTTGTGGTTCTTTAAATATTCTGGTACCAACCCTCTGTTTTATGTATAGATATACATATTTTCTCCCCATTTCATAACTGACTCTTGACTCCATTAACTGTTTCTTTTGATGTAAAAAACCTTTTTAGTTTTATGAATTCTCATTTGTCAGTTGTTGGTTTTGTTTCTCAATCTACCCACCTATTTAGATACTCTTTATCAATGCCTTTATGCTATAATTTTCTTCCTATTTTCTCTTAGCAGTTATGGGTTTTACATTGAAAATTTTGGTCCATTTGGAGTTCATTTCTGTGCATTTAGTGAAAAAGGAACAGGCATAGCCATATATGCTAATATGTAAGAGCAAATAGAAAAATTCAGCAAAGTCTAACTTTGGAACTTTAAAAATATTTCATTCTTTTTATTTTTTCTCTTTTCAAGATATGATTGAACAATAAACAAAATAAAATATGGCAAAATCAAGGACAAAGAACCAATAGTTTTCTTTTTACCTTTTTAGTTCTGTTAATTTCTTATAAGTTACTATAACTATTGGGATTGTGGTTTCTCAGCAAATGAGCAGCTAGTTTCCACTGGACTCACTTGTGCAAAGAGGAGAATATATATTGCCATTCCAGGACTTCATACTGCCTGTTTCCAAGTATGACTTTTTTCTTCCTCTCCCTACGATGCTTGCCTCATCATCTGCCCTTCCTAGGACTTCACACCAATTATAACATGGGACATGACCCTGTCAACACGTGTCAAAAAATTCTGACAACCATTAGAGTATACTTTAAAAACCTATATTCCACTAAAGTGGAAAATCTAAAAGTAGTAGGTAAATTCTGAGATATACATCCCACCTAAAATAAACCAGGAAGAGATTAGTACTTTAAACATCTGTGTGACAATCAAAGAAGTTGAGGCAGCAATGTAAACAAGTCTGCCAGCTGAAAAGAAGTCCAAGTCTAGGTAGGCACAGCCAAATTCTACTGGATTTTCAAAACAGAACTACAACTAAGTGTTCTTCAAATAGTTCTCCAATGTAAAAACAGAAGGATCACTTCCAAACTCCTATCTATCTATCTATCTATCTATCTATCTATCTATCTATCTATCTATCTATCTTTCATCTATCATCTATACATACATACAAACATACATACATATATATGCACACATATGCACGATTCTTCTTTCATGCAATACATTTGTGATCACAGTTTTCTCTCTTCCACTCCTTTCACCCATCTCCCCATCTCCTTCCCCAGGTCCCCTGCTCCTTTGTTGACTTCCATCAGAAAAGAGCAGGGCTCCAAAAGACAGCAACCAAACACAACAAAGCAAAATACAGTAAGACAGGTGGTGAACGGCTTTAATCACAGCAGTCAGGGAGGCAGAGGCTGGCAGATCTCTGTGAGTTCGTGGCCAGCCTAGTGTACAATGTGAGTTCCAGGACAGCCAAGGCTACACAGAGAAACTTGGTCTCAATAAACAAAAACAGAAACAGAGGCACCGAACAAAACCAAAATACAGCAAGACAAATCAAGGGCCCCCACACCAAAGCTGGACAAGGCAACCTAATAGGAGGAAAACAGTCCCAAGATCAGGCAAAAGAGTCAGAGAGATATGGTTGATCCCATAGTAAGGATTCCCACAGAAATTGTAAGTTAACACCCAAAATATATATTCAGAGGACCTGGTGCAAACCCATGCAGGCTCCATGCTTGATGATTCAGTCTCTGTGAGCCCATATGAGTCCTGCTTAATTGTTTCAGTGGGCCATATTCTCCTGTAGTCATCCATCCCCTTTGACTCCTACAATCTTTCCTCTCCCCCTCTGGTGAGATTTCACAGTCTTTGAGTGGAGAGACCCAATGGAGACCTCCAATTAAGACTCTCTGTCTCTCCCCATGCTGGCTGGCAGTGAGTTTCTGGATCCACTCTCTTCTGAAGGAAGCCTCTCTGATGATGACCGGACAAGGCGTCATCTTTGGCCTCTGGGCTAGCTAGTCTTTGGGTCCTGGATATCTGAGCACTGTTAAGCATGGGCTTCCTCTCATGGAGTGGGCCTCAAGTTAAATCTGATATTGGTTGGCCACTCCCACAAGGTCTGTGCCACCACTGCCCTAGCACTTCTTACAGGGTAGACGGATTGTTGGTCAAAAGTTTTGTGGTTGGGTTGGTGTCCATGCTTCTTTTTCAGTAGCCTGCAGACTACCTTTCCACACCAAAGAGACTAGAGCATAGAGGCGAAAGCTCCATACAAGCATCAGTTCAACATCTCCATATTTAATGAGCTGTGTGGATGCTGTCCTTGGCTATGGGGCCCTACTGTGAGTTTTCTGAGAGCAATTCTGTGTTCTCGAATCAGCCTGGGTTGTTTTGGGGATCTCCATGTGACACCCCAATTGACCAAAATCTCACCTGAGTACAACACAGCATCAACACTGGAAGTCTTGCCTGGCTACAGGAGATGGCCAGATGAAACTCCATATCCTCCATTAACAGGAGCCTCACCAGGTCCACTCCCATAATTCTAGCAACTTTCCACTGCATTAGGTTTCCACACTGTCCCCTCCCCCTGAAATGTTCCCAACTCCAGCTTTCTCTGTTGCACTTTTCCTGTCCCACCTCCCCCACAATCTGACATCTCTCTTTGGTCCTCACCACACCTGGTCAATCCACCTGCAAAATCTATTCTATTTCTCCTTCCCAGAGAGAACCATGTGCCTCTCTTCTTTATCTAACCTCTCTTGGACTGTGAATTGGAGCTTGGTTATCATTTACTTCTTAGCTACTATCCACTCGTAAGTGAGTACATACCATAGTTGTATTTCTGGAATTGGATTAGCTCACTCAAGATGATGTTTCCTAGTTTTATTCTTTTACCTGCAACTTTCTTGTCACTTCCTTTTTAACAGCCAAATAATGCTCCACTATGTAAAAGTACCATTTTCTTTATCTATTCTGTTGAGGAACATCTAGGTTGTTTACAATGTCTGGCTATTGTGAATAGAGCAGCAATGAACATGACTGATCAAGTGTCTCTGTGACAATTGAAGATTCTTTGGATATATGCCTAAGAGTGGCATAGTGCCCAATAGTGGTAGATGGATTCCAAGTTTTCCAAGAAGCTGCCATATTTATTTCCAAAGTGGCTGTACAAGTTTGCACTCCACTAGTAAGAGGACTGGTCCCCTTGGTCCACACTGTCACCCACATGAGCTATTATTCTTTGTGTCATCAATCTTAGCCACTTTGACAGGTGTAAAAGGGAATCTCAAAGTAGTTTTTATTTACATTTCCCTAGTGGCTTTTTTTAAAAATCAAAATTCAGGTGTCCATAGGTGTGTGCATTCATGTCTGGGTCTTCAATTCAGTTCCATTGATTAACCTGTCTATTTTTATGCAATGCCATGCAGTTTTAAATATGAGAGCTCTGTATTAGAATTTAAAATCAGGGATGGTGATACTTCCAGCAATTCTTTTGTTGTTAAGGAATGTTTTAGCTATCTTTGTTTATTTTTTGTTTTTGTTTTGATTTTGCTTTTTCATATAAAGTTGGGAATTGCCACTTCAGGGTCTGTAAAGAATTGTGTTGGAATTTTTATGGGAATTGCATTGAATCTGGAGATTTCTTTTGGTATAATGGCCATTTTTACTATGTTAACCATTCTGATCCATGAGCATGTGAGCTAGTTCTATCTTCTGATATCTTCTTCAATTTCTTTCTTCAAAGACTTGAAGTTTTTTTTTAATCATCTAAATATCTCACTTCTTGGTTACAGATATTCCAAGATATTTTATATTACTTGAGATTATTGTGAAAGATGTTGTCTTTCTGATTTACTTTTTAGCCTGTTTGTCAGTTATCTATAGGAGGGATACTGATCTTTGTGACTTAATCTTGTACCCAGCCACATCATTGAAAGTGTTTATCCACTGACCTAATTTGTTAATGACCGGCTAGTGCTCTGGAGAGGGTCCAGGGTAGTTTCTCTGGGGTTGGATTGCGCATGCCCTTCTAGTTTACTTTATCTCTTGGGTGACCAGAGCTGATGGCTCAGGCAAGTTCAAGAGAAGAGGACCAGGAGAAAAGGTGGATGAAGTCAGACGTTTTAACTTCAACTGAAGTTAAGCTGCTCAATCTTTTCCCCTCTGTTCTCCCTCATTCTCTCCTCTGTTCTCCTTCATTTTCTCCTCTGTTCTCCTTCATTTTCTTCTTTGTTCCCCTTCACTTCTCTCTCGTTCTCCTTCCTTTTCTCCTTTTCCTCTTGCTCACATTTATTGTAGCCCATATATATTCTTTTGAGAATAGGGAATTACCTCATAGTCAGAAGAGTAAAATTAATCACAAAAACAGATGAATTCTAAAATACAACAGGTTACATGCTTTAAATCTAAACATTTCTTATCTATGTATCCATTACATAAGTTCATGGCGAGTTCAAAATGACGAAGGATGGCAGGGTCTAAGGTTAACAGGGTCTGAAACTTACAAGAGTATACAAACTATCAGTTAGGATGGACCTGACTATACATTGTCCAGCTATCTCTTAGTTCATTATGAGCTCAGGACAATAATTTTGTCTGTCTTTCATTCTAAGAAACAGAGTAAATTCAGACATCTTTAGGTAACATCATTCCATATAGATTCACATGGAATTTAAACAAATTTGGCTATATTTATGGTCAAATACCAGGATTCGTGGTGCCATCTGCGGTGGAGGCTTATCTGAAGCCACAAATCTGCTGGTAGGCTATCCTAAGTGAGGCATCTGGAGGTCCACAAAGGTATTTATTGCAGCTATAAACTAACTTTAACTTTTAAAACTATTTGAGCCAAATCAGCAATTCCATAATCAGGGATTAATTCATCTGGATAACAAAAAGTACATCTTCAATATGATCCTCTAGGAAGTTTGCTCAGTCAGAGCTGGTCAGTACCCAGAAGCTAACAATTCACACCAATGCCAGATGTATTTATTTTTGGATTTTCGAGACAGGGTTTCTCTGTGTAATCTTGGCTATCCTGGACTTGCTTTGTAGACCGGGCTGGCCATGAATGTAGTCCTGGCTGTCCTGGACTCACTTTGTAGACCAAGCTGGCCTTAGACTCACAGTGATTCACCTGCCTCTGCCTCCCTGGGTGCTGGGATTAAAGGCATGCGCCACCATGCCCGGCTCTAATGCCAGATTTCAGAGAGATGCAGTAGTGTACAATTGACAGGGTAGTCAGAGGTTGGAAGCAGTTCTGGGGTACATCACAATACAGACCTTGCAAATATCGGATCACCTCCAGAGATCTCTCATGCCTCCTAGACTTTCCCAAATCAATGGCTCCTGACAGCATGTCAGAGGCTAGAAGCAGTTTTGGGGTACATCATGGTATAAGACCTTGCAAACACCAGATCACCTCCTAGACAGCCCACATGCCTAGTGAGCTCCCTGAACAGGGCGGCTCTTGGCACTAATTCTTAAGGTTATTTAAAGTATGTTATCATATCTTTTCCAAGTAGGGATCCTTTGACTTCTTCCCTTTCAATTTGTATCCCCTTGGTATCCTTTTGTTGTCTTCTTATTCTAGCTAAGACTTCAAGTACTATATTGAGTAGGGGGAGAGAGAGAGAGAGAGAGAGAGAGAGAGAGAGAGAGAGAGAGAGAGAGAGAGAGAGAGAGAGAGAGACAGAGAGACAGAGAGAGACAGAGAGAGAGAGAGAGAGAGAGAGACAAAGAGAGAGAGAGAGAGAGAGAGAGAGAGAGAGAGAGAGAGAGAGCGAGCACAACCTTGTCTTGCCCTGATTTTAGCAGAATTCTTTGAGTTTTTCTCCATCTAATTTGAAGTTGGCTATAGACTTGCTGTAAATTGTCTTCGTTATGTTTATATATGTATCACTTATATTCCAAATTTCTTTCTATGAACACAATATTAACGCAATATTAAAGCTGGGTGAGCACACAGCAGAAATCACAACAGTTTCACAGATATCCTCCCTGTCCTCTGGCTCTTACAATCTTTCTGCTCTTTCTTCTGCAATGTTCCCTGAATCTTGGAGGGAAGGGATAAGATAGAGGTGTGACAAAAGTGATATCTCATTTAAAGATCAGCACTCCACAGTCACTTATTCTCTCACCTTGATACATTTGTCTCTGTGAGTCTTTAAAATGGCCTCCATCTACTGCAACTATAATCTACAAGTATGTTATTTTGAATATATTTTTCAACATGGATGGAAGTTAAGATGATTATGTTAAAAAAATAAGCAAGACTCAGTAAAACAAACATCATATTTTCTTTTGTTTGTGAACTTTATATTAAACATATATATTTGCACACATATATACATGCATACAATATATGTGTGTGCATATAGAACATATAAATGTATATATGCACACATACAATATATATGAGACATTAAAGATGCCATATTTGGGGAATGGAAGATGACCAGTGGAAGGGAGAAAAAGAACCACACGAGTTAATGGGAATGAATACATCAATGCACATTACATAGATGCATAAAAATGTCATAAATATAGCCATGTATAATGATTATATACTACTAATAAGTGTCTTAAGCTCTGTATGCCCACTACATGAATTGACTTTTCATGAAGAGTAGCGAGGGTTATCATCTTTTAGTATAATTACTGTCTATTTATATATTTTTTTCAGAAAAGAGTCTATTAAAATGAATGTCTAATAACATAAAATAGGTTTGTTGTTGTTGTTGAGAAGTACAATAACTTAGTGTAGTCTAAATATTAAACCCTTATTTGATATGTGACTTCACAAATATTTTCTCCTATTCCATATGCCATCTTCTCAATTGTTGCTTTTGTTGTATAGAAGTTTTTATGTTTGATGAAATCAGTTTGCCTATTTTTCTGTTCTTTTGATTTCAATAAAAATATATTTCCAGGTACAATGTATGCTTCTTTCTGTAAAATTTACAGTATTCAGTTTATGTTTTCAGTAATTGAGTTAATACAATATAATGGTCCAAAGTAATTATGAACAATAATATTGAATGTTTTTAAATGTTTTCTTTATACAATTTTTTCATTTTTAATTTTTTCACTTTACATCCCAATTGTAGTCACTTCCCTCATCACCTCCCGATCCCACCCTAGTCCTCAGAAAAAGGAGCACCCCTCCCTGACATCTGAGCTTAGCCTATCAAGTCTCATGTGGACTGTCTGTATACTCTTTCTCTGTGGCCTTGCAAGGCCACCCCCTACCACAAGGAAGTGATCGATTGGGGGCCCAGAGCCTATGTCAGAGGTATTCCCTACTCTCCATATTATGTGGTCCACAAGGAAACTGTGCTGTCTATCTACTCCTTCTGAGCAGAGGGTCTAAGTCGACATTATGCATGGTCCTTAGTGGTTGCATCAATCTCTACAGCAGTACTCCTTCCTCTCTATAGATTTGTTGGCTCCAGTGGTCTCCTTGTGGAGCTCCTGACCCTTCCAGGTCCCTCTACTCCCCAACTTTTCCATAAGACTCCACCCCAGGGTTTGGCATTGTGTCTTAGCATCTGCTTGAATCTTTTGAATTTTCTGCTGAGTGGAGTCTTTCAGAAGACATCTATGGTAGGCTCCCTTTCTGCTCCTCTCTTCACCTGCTTCCAGTGTCTACTCTATATGTCCTTCTGAATGAGAATTATGCATTCTCCTTGGGGTCCTCCTTGTTATTTAGTTTCTTTAAGTCTGTGTATTATAGTGAGGTTATCCTGTGTTATTTGGCTAATATTTGCTTATAAGTGAGTATATACCATGTGTGTCTTTCGGGGTCTGGGTTACCTCACTCAGCATGGTCTTTTATAGTTCCATTCATTTGCCTGAAAATTTCAAGATCAAAGAAATGCTCAACAGCCCTAGTCATCAGGGAAATGCAAATCAAAATGATTCTGGGTCCATCTTATACTTTTCAGAATGGCTAAGATCAAAACTCAAGTGACAGAACATGCTGGTGAGGATGTAAAGAAAGGGGAATAGCCCTCCCATGATGGTGGGACTGCAAACTTGCACAAGCACTTTGGAAATCAATCTGGCACTTTCTTAGAAAATTGGGAATAGTTTTACCTCAAGACCCAGTTATTCCTGGACAGATACCCAAAAGATGCTCCACCGTACATCAAGGACATTTGCTCAACAATGTTTGTAGCAGACTTATTTGTAATAGAATCTGCAAACAACCTAGATGTCCCTCAACTGAAGGATAGATAAAGAAACTGTGGTACATTTACTCAATGGAATACTACTCAGCTATTAAAAACAAGGACATCTTGAATTTTTCAGGAAGCGTTTTCAACACCATCTATTGAATACTGAAAAGAAAAAGAACTCGGTGGGGGTTTTTTTTTTTGTTGTTGTTATTTTGCTAGTTTGTTCAGTTTTTATTCTTAACCTTATGGTGTCACTTTAGAACCTTTGCTGAGGATTGTTCAGCCCAGTTCTGGTAGGCTACTTTTCTGGCTCTTTTTCCTGTCACAGCGGTCTACATTTCTGTTTATACCACACCATATGGCTTTGGTTAGTGACAGTGCTAAGGAATGTATATTTTTATCTTTCCAGGATCATGTGTTAAAGTCCATATCCCTCGTGTGACTGTGTGATGCAGGGCCTGTGAGGAGGCTATAACCGCGGAAGGAGATATCAAGGATGGCAAACTACCAGACATGGGTGGCACTCCTGTTAAACATATGTGTTTTTTTTTTTCTCTCTCAAACATGACAATGAAGAAATCATGGAAGCACATGAGAAGATTATGGCTGGCTTCAGGCCAGGGCTTTGACTAGGACATGAGTGGCTGGCATCTTGGTTTTAGGTGTCCCAACCACTTGTACTGTAATAAAATCAATGTCTGTTGAGTGATGCCACCTATTTTGTGGCGTTTTGTTCTACCAATTCAAGAACTGTAGAATCACGGCTAGAAGTCAGGGAAAGTGGGGCCTTCAGCTTTATTTACCTGTCTTAAAATGCTTTGCAACTCAGTGTCCTTTGAGATTCTAGGGAATGTTAATTTGATTCTTACATCTCTGCTCTAAGCCAAAAGTTTATTTTGTTAGAAATGGCACTGAATCTGTTGCTCTTTGGGTATGATGGGGATTTCAACAGTATTCAGTCTTCCAGTCTTAGAATCTAGGATACTTTGCCATTCATTAATGTTTACTGCAATTTATTTCAGCAATATTTTGTAGTTTTCAAGGTATAAGCCTGTTACAGTTTTAAGCTAATTATTCAGGCCTTTTTGTTTTTGATACTAAATCAGATTTTTTTTTGTGATTTCTTTTGAAAATTTTAATTAATTTTTGAAATACAATTGATTTTTATATGTTAATTCTATATTTTACAATGTTGATAAATGTATTGTTAGTTAAAATATTACAGTAGTTATGAAACTTTGAGGTTCTTCTATGCATGAGACCATGCTATCTGTGAACAGAGAACATTTTACTTTTATCTCTTTCAATGTGAACATAGATTTTTTTTTTCTTGCTAAGTGTCTCATTTAGAATGTTCAGCACAATGTTGACTTGAAATGGTAGTTGTCAGCATCTTTGCATTGTTTATGATCTTAGGCTCTCAGGTCATTATCATACTGCCTTTATTTCTTCTGTTTTTGAGTGGTTTTGTTAGCAAAGCTGCTGCTTTTGAAAATGGAGGAAAGGTTCTGTAATGAAGGAACATAGGTGGCTTCTAGAACAGTACAGGCAGGGAGAGGATTCTATCTGAGATTTTTTTTTCAGAATGTGACCAGGCCTTGACCAAAACACTGATGAAATATAATGAGAATGTGATGAACTTCTACTCACAGAACTGTGTAATGATAACTTGTATTGTTATAAAAGTTTGGTGTAAATTATTGTGTAAGTTAAGAAAATAAATACAATTTTGCCTGTCTCCATATTGGTAGATTTTCTCCAAATGAGCAGACTTGGGTAAAAAAGAATCCTATGTCATGGTTCTCCACAGTTTTCAGAATACCATGTATACCCTTATATCCACTACCCACTTGGATGAGGAGTGTTTAATCCCATCTCCTCTAACTTTTCACTAAGCCCCAGGGAAGTAAGATGATTGAAACGTTAATTCCTTAGACACTGAAAAGAATGAGATTCTGGTAAATTTAGTGACTTGCCCAAGGTAACATGAATAACCTTTTCATTTCAAACTCCTGGCTATTTCCAATAATAAGTTCTTAGAAAAAAAAATAGCAGACTTAGTTGGATATCAGTTTTGATGTAATTCAAAATTCCATTATCACTTTCCATTTGTGACATAACTGTGAATAAACCACTTTGATTTTTAAAGTCTATGTTTTCTGCAAAGTGAAAAACAAATGAATAACTTGATGATGAAAGCTTGAGTGAGACACAAGAAAAACTCTCTGACATGTGTTGGGAAATGTTTATAAGCAAATTCATGACTTTATCTATTATTTTAGAGACAGGGATTTCTGGCCTATAGGCATGTTACTTTTAATGAGCATGGTACTTAGTAAATAATTACTATGCCATGGTATCAGAGCCATTGAGTACATATAACAGTTAATAGTAGCATGCAGGCTCTGGTTAAGAGAATGCTGACCTAAAGTATCATATGCTCATTATCTCATTTACTGAAAAGTTATTCTGCCTCACTACAATTCCACAGATGTTTCACAGATGTCTTTAATGACAGATTTCTATAGCCTGTTATTAAGCAAACTTCTTTGCTCTATGGCATTTTATCATAGCATATTAATAAGAACATTATAGAATTGTAAATAAATATGTTTGTGGCAATCAAGATGAAGAGCAGATCTATAAAAATGGTTATAAAAATCTAATTAACATTCTAACAATAAAAAGCTTGCTGTCTTGGTACCACATGTCTCAGTTAGTAGATAAAACGAAGAATTCCCAACTGGGTTGAAGAGCGAATGAAACTCTGTCATCAATATTTAATGGGATGTGTCAGATTTTACCACATTTGAAAAGAAGCAAATAAGGGTTACCATAGAAATCACCTTGACAGGAAAGTGCACAAGATGCTGCACAAGCTATCCTTCAGACAGTCTTGCAGGGGTTAGTGAGATGTCCAACTATTGTTTCAATGTAATCTTCTGACAGTGGAGGAAAATTACAGTGCATTTATGTAGGTGTAGCCATGTATGCCTAATACAACCTGAAAATTATAAGAATGGCATAGAAATTCTGAGGGCAAGTATAGTCTTATTGCTTTATATCATAATTGCTTTTTGATAAAGCCATAAATTCTAATGTTATTTATAACTTTAACAAAGCATCATCACATCCCTGCTATGCAAAGGCATGGCAACCTCAGTGATGCTTTTACTATTTAAATTTAATATGCTATTTTGCATTTCAGTGACAATGCTCTTTTGTGTCTTGGCTCTGGCATATTTAAACACTGCATTTCAGTGACCTGATCTTGCACAAATTAGAATGGTTTCATCCCCAGACATAATTTTCCATTATTGCTACAAAAATATATTTTTAATCTTGAAAAAAAATCACTCATACATAGTCATCTTTATTCCACAGCCAGAACACAAGCACAGAGCTGCATGGGGCTCACACTTATTCCATGGACTCTTTCAATAAGAGGAGGTAGTGGTGTAGATTTTCTTGTCCATTAACATAGGGAGAATTGTAACATGGGGTTTCAAAGAATTTTGAAAAATCATTATTTGTCGACCTAAAGAGAAAAAAGGAAATAGCTTTAGACATGTAAGTGTAAAAAATTACAATAATATCTGAGAAAGTAAAAAAAAAATTCTGGCACAATTTTTATTACCTAAAACAATTTGACAGTGTTTAAATAGAATACCAGTATTTTGGTCATAAGTATAAACTCAATGTTAGTCCTCAAATTCCACTTCATGACCAGGTAGTAAAGAAGGAGGAAAAGAAAACCAGAAATAAAAGAAGAAAAGAGAGAAGTGAACCACAAGAGAGATTAACAAAGGTCAGGAAGACACTGGCAGTGAGAAACGAGGAAGGAGGGTTGGCTTGTCCCCTTAGACTATGTTCTGAACTTAAAATAAGGTAGTCACATCCTTCAGAGATTACCAAAATAAAATAAAACAAACAGACAAATACATTCCAATAACTTAAAAAGAGAGTGAGAGAAAGAAGCGGTCCTGCCTCTTGACAGACCAGAACACCATGGGTCTCATGCCATTGCACCAGGTCTTGGTTTTTATGATTGTAACCATCCCTTCAGGTCTTTTCAGTGTTGTATAAAATACTATCTCACTTTTTTAATCTTTGCAGTTCAAAGAGCCTAATCACAAAGAATTGAAATACCTAAAGAAAAGACTATAAAGAGAAATGGACAAACTTGCAGACACAGAAGGAGTTTTAGTACACCCCTCATTGAAATCCATAGCAAACAGTCAGAAAAACGGAAGGCAGGAAATTTGAATAAGCCACAGAGAGCATATTTTAATAAATACAGATAGAATATTGCATGCAGCATAGACACGGACATTGTTTCAGGGTACAGACGAGTTATTTTCCAAATATTCTCTTATGCAGGGCTATGGTGGAAATAACACATTGCAAATATTTGAGAAATTAGAGAAATGGAAATATCCTCTTCTTTCCCATGATACAGGATGATTTGTTTTGAGGAGATACTTATAAACTTGTGGTATTTTAAGTAGAAAATTAATTAGAAATAAAGAAGCATTGATAAGTCAATAATTTCAATTATAATATACAAAGCCTTAGGGGATACAATTAAGACAGATCTCAAAGAAGAGCAATGGCTTAGGCTTCCATATTATGACAATATTAATATTTAAATGTAATTTAGTTATTAAATTATAATTATATTAAGTCATAATTTAATTTTAATTATGTAAAACTGTACTATCTAATTATATTTATAACCACAATTATAATTCAATAGTATATAAGTATATATTATATACTATATTTTCTAAGTAATAAAACATATAATTATATATTATATTTCATATATATGTATATATATTGAAAACTACCAAACAATACATCGCTTGACATTGCAATGGTTGGCTTACAGAAAAAGAACTAATTCCTCTATTATATACCACACAGTTCAGATGCACATATTTGAAGAACGAAGGAATTGAGCTGGCACTGGCATGGAAGTCTCCTGGCTCAGAACTAGTCCTCACAACAGTGGAGAGAACCATGGAGATGGAAGGAGCTCCTTCCAAGGCAGGAAAGCCATCAGTACACAGCTTGATGCCTTATCCAAATCTACCTTTGAATTAATAAACATGATCAGGATGGCGAGCTATTCCTAAAAGTGTAGCCGTGATAATTACCCTGGGAATAACCAATAGCCATCTACTTGGAGTTAAGGCCCACATAATGGGAGGGAATTCGTGGCTGGCACTGTAAACCTAGGCTGTGGCTAGTGAGACCATGGAACTTACCCAGAACCTACTGTTGAAGTTTGGTTCTCTGAGGTTATTTCTTAAGCCGGCTGTCACACAAATAATTGAAACTCTTTTATAAAACAAGACTTCACAACACAATCTGAACAATTATAGTCTGTTCTTAGCCCTTTATGCTGTTTTGTCTTACTCCCAACAAACATCCTCGTGACACTTGCACTTTGTAGCTTTCCACACCTCTAGCTCCTTCCTCCTCCTCTTCCTAGGACCGCCATTCACAGCTGAATCACTTGACTCAATCCTCTACTTCCTCTTCCTCTGCCTGGAAGGAAGTCCAGCCCTATTCTCTCACCTGCTCATCCATTGGCTGTAAGCTGCTTTATTGACATATCACAGGGACAATCGGGGAGCAGAGTTTATACAACATTTAGACAGTAAATTTTAGAACTGACCTTACAACCAGACATGGGGTGGGGTATAGAAATTAGCATTTAAACTACACATTAACCTTATGCCTACAACCTTTTGCTGCCACTTTTCAGACCAATATAATTTCTAACTGCATTCTAAACAGAGATATGTGTAGCTCCCACGCATCATCAGAGAAGCTTTTCTCTTTATTGGTCCCCCCCTTTTTTGTTCATCTGGAGACTATTATAGAAAGCCACGGCAGAAAAATTACTGTGGGGAGTCCACTCCCATTTTATACATCTAAAGCAGGATCTATATACCTAAACCTCAGCTGTGGCAGGGAACTGTGAAAACTAACGGACCAGAGTGAGGTGCATGCCAAGAGAGAGCACCTTCTCAAAAAATAGGACTTAAGAGTCAGGGAAGGTGTGCATGTGATAAAAAATATATTGCCTGCGATTTTAAATAATAAAACTATTATATTAAAAAGCTACCAAATGCATTTTCTTATGTTAATGTTATGTGGGCATTGCAACTGAAAGAGCGAACTAGCAAAAGCAGTAATTCCTTACAGGTAAGAAACAAGATGAGCCCACTCAAAATTAAATTTTACTTTAGTAGCAAGAATTAAGTAATATATCAAAAACAATGTATCATGATTTTATAGGCTTCCTTTCTGGAAAGTAAGGATAGGTAATATTTTAAAGGCCGGAAAGGAACATCAGTTATAAATGTATACAAACATTTGTCTCTACAAACTCCAACATTCCTATATGAAAATGCCACTGAAATGGAAATAAACACATAGAACCATGTTGCCACCGTTGACAAGAAAGTGCCTGAGTAAGACATCAGTGAAACTTTTAGAAGCACAAAAATAAATGAATGAGTGGTTCCTGAATTCTGTAAGATGTGGCAGAAATGTATACCTGGGGGGCTGGTGTGGGGAGGGAAAAGCGTGCTAATCCAAGGAGGTGCTCTTTTAAAATCTCAGGAATTGGGCTTATTCATTATTGGCAAAGTCAAGAAAATTGGTTCAAGGATAACTCTGGAAGGAAAGCGCGTGCGCGCACACACACACACACACACACACACACACCCTACCCCTGTTGTTTGACATAGCTTGCACATCTGTCTTACTGCAGAGAGAATAGCACACAGGGAAAGGGCATGGCTTCAGAGTGGCTGAAGCAGAGCTGCTTTTTTTTTTTTTTTTTTTTTTTTATCACAGATGCCCACAAGGAGTACCTGAAAGGTAAGGGTTAGTTAAACATGGCCTCCAAGTGTGAGACACTTAATTCTCTCTTCCCTCATTGCTTAAGAAATACTGTCAGCAGGATTACCTCCCTCAGACTGAAAGATCATGAAAATTATTCATGTAGAAATTGTCAACTATGTGTGCATGTGTGTGTTTTCCTGTGCATGTGTATCTCTGTGTTGTGAAGGTGTGTGTTGCACATTCAGGCATGTATGCACATGCATGTGTATTTTGTGCTTATCACATTCAGCACCATAAATATTATGTTTATTTAACAATAGAATAAGGTGAAAAAGTATGAAGCAATAGTCAGCAATAGTCATCAAATTAATAACTTTTTGTTATTAAATATATTAAGTAAGTAAAGTGATTTTTAATATGGTTATTTATTTATTCCTGAAATAGACAAATACTGAAACTGTACTAAATGCAAATTTGTTATACTCTGCTTGCTGTTGCTTTTTAAAGAGTGATTAACACAGTACTAGAGGGAGGGAAAACTGGGAAACTCAGGATTACATATTATAATGTTATATAGCATAGCATAAAGGAAACAAATTGCAAATTTTTATAGTCAAATGCTTTTTAGAAACAAGTTTGAAGTGCAAATTTATTTATTCCTATGTAACTAATTGAATCAAAATAATTGCAATTTTTAATCACAGTAGTAATACTTATGGTCAACTGACATTGCTTCCAACTGAAATTAATGTCAAAAATGACCCCATTGGCTTCTTACAGGCATTGAAGAGAATTTCCATGTGTACATTACTACATCCTGTGTTGTGGGGCCTGGAACCCTCACTAGGGATGCAGAGGGAATGAAAGGACAGATACACAGACATGCATTTCAAAACTGTTTTCTGTATCATATAGATTCCTGTGCATGGCACCTATATTAGTTAGTTAAATATTGCTGTGGAATCTGTTGCTAAGGGAAGCCATCCTTTCCTTCATATTTCCCTCTATCCATTGAAGTGTTTGTCTGTTTCCATGATAACCTTCTTTATACCTACAAAATATTGGCTCTTCCTGTTAAGATCAAGGTTTCTTTCCCCATCATACTAATTACTGAATACTAAATTTACCAGTGACACTGGTACCTCCATCCTCCTGGTTGGTTATTGCAAAATCTTAGACATCTTCTTTTTACTTCTGCCTTAGCTTGGGTTTGTATTGCTGCAACAAAAACCATGGTCTAAAAGTAAGTTGGGAAAAAAGTTTAGACAGCTTACACTTCTGCTTTGCTGATCATCACCAAAGGAAGTCAAGACAAGAACTCAATCAGGGCAGAAACCTGGAGGCAGGACCTGGTGCAGAAGCCATGAGGGGTGCTCCTTACAGGCTTGCTTCCATTGGCTTTCTCAAGCTGCTTTCTTATAGAACTCGGGAACTCCAGCTCAGGAATGGCAGCACTCACCATGGGTTAGGCCCTCCCTCATTGATCACCTTTTGAGAAAATGACTTACAGACAGATCTGTAACATGGAGGCATTTTCTCAACTGAGGCTTCTTCCTGTTTGATGACTTTAGCTTGTGTCAAGTTGACATGAAACCAGCCATTTTTGGTGTAGCTCCCAACAAATTGGTTTAACTTAAACTTGAACTATTTGATTACCTCACATCAGTGGATCTACTTCCCTTTTAGCTCAGGTCCTACAGCCCTTACTACTAGTGAGGCTGACCAGACTCAGACTAAAATGCATTATCTTCAGACTGTCTCTAGCTTCATTATGTTAATGTCAGTCATTTATTTTTATACTTCTATATGATTTACTGTAATGGCTCAATTTACTGTTTTTAAATACTTATTGCCAGGATTTCTTTTAGAATTTTTGTTGTGAAAACTGTTAAATCTACATGTTCTGCCTCTATCCCTGTTCAATAGACACTGGAATTCAGTTGTCAACCATATACTAGATATTTCTAGATTAAACACAATCATCTCCTGCCTTTTCTTGTGAGAATCCCAGGCTAGCCCTACCTCATTTAGCACACATATTCTTTTCCTTAAATCTCATCACCACTGTTGTCCCTCCCTTGACTAAATTAATGGATATCTCTTTAGTCTTTCTTTTCATTCTCTTGAGGTCTTCTTGCTCATGGATGCTAATGATCTTAATTTTCCTCCTCCTCACCCCCGACCCTGACTTCTTCTCTCTTTTAGTAAAACATGCCACAAATCATATTTTCTCATTGATTGTTTTGGTCATATAGTGCATCTCTATAATCTTTGCTGGTACCTTGCAGGAATTTTGGTACTCTTGCTAAAAAAAAAGTAAATTTTGTTGAGCTTCTCCTTTGCTTACAAAACTTGAATTATTCCCTATTGCTTCTAAGAATAACATCTTAATTTAATATGTAACTAATTTCTTTTATTATTTGATACCTTTTAGCCTTTATAGGCTCACTTCCTTGCTCATGTCTTCTCTTCTTTCCCACATGTAATGTGTAGGCATCTAGCTATGCCCTGGACTGTCATGGTTTCTTGGATTTTTGCTTGGCTGCTCTGTAGTTATTGCTCATTTTTGCAAGTGAGATGCCGTGTATTCCAAGGAAGCTCTGTCATCTGTCTCTTCTATTCTCAGAGTTGATTCATGGTTGCTCTCATGTGTTCTCATTGTACTTCTGAGGTGTCTGTAATAGCATTGCTGAAATTCATTGTGGTTGCCAGGTTACCTACTGAAAATTTCCATATCCCTTGTTTATTCAGCATTTAGAAGGATTTCTGGCACATGAATATTAGCTGCATAGAGGACTGAATGAGATGTCTGCAGAATAGTGTCTTTTCTGTTCATTGTCAACCAGCATAGGTGATAATAAGATAATGAGGATAAAAGCTTATTATTGCACATGTTGCTCATTCAGATGCTGGTCTAGCTTCAGTGTATTACCAATGGTGATTATAATATTTACAATCAAATTATGGTTGCTATTTTATAGAACTCAAATTTTGTGTAATATTTATAGATACATTAAAGACAGAACTATACAAGATGACAAAATTCGTGAAACTAATGACAAAATTTATGAAAAGAAGGAAAGGGACTGAAGAATAGTAGAAAGCAGTACATTCAAGTGGTGTATGGCTGATTTCTGTGAACTGAAATGGCCTACCAGGAGGAACTAAGGAGCCTCTGGAGACCCAGGAAGCAAACAAAGTTTACACAGGAAAAGCTGAAACTTGCAAAAAATTTCAAAGTCCGTTCTCAGTTTTTAAAAGCAGTAAAGGCTTACTTTGAGCTGGAGATAGGGCATTCCTGAACCTGTGAAGCTGCTCTTGAGGTAAGCAGAGGGCTTTAAGCAGAGTTGGGTCACACTACTTAAGGGTGAGAAAGGACCTCCCACCACTCTCCCACAGGCAGTGCTCAGATCTCTGCTGAGGAGCAACTTGTAGTTCAGCTCTGACCTCCCACTGGCTATACCATTCCATACAACCAAAGTCTCCAAGGAAATCAGACTTAATCTTAGAAGCTTTTTGGTGTCTACTTGTTTCTTTTCAAGCCTGTATCTATTATAACTCTCAAATCATACAACGCCATTGATGGGGCAGGTTTTTGGTGATGCAGCTGCTTTTGAGTCATTCCTTGTTCTGCATGTAACCCCTCACCCATACTCCTGTTAGTAACCTCAATAAAAATTTATGAAAAGTCTGTCATGTAACATCAATGACACACACATAATAATTTATGAACAGAATGTTTGACTCCAGCCCTCCTGTGATCTTGGTTAAACATTTGTGACAGTACTAACTCCACATAATCTATAATCCACTGACAAGGGAATCTCATTGAAGGGCTATCTAAATTAAGTTGGCATATGGGCATAGATAGAGAGATTGTTGTAATTACATTATTTGATGTAGAGCAACACTGGGAAGGGGATTCTGGACTGTATAAGAATGGAGACAAGAACATAGCAATAGTATGAATGCATTTACAATTCCTTTCTTTTGACTGTAGACATAACATACGCAGCTGCATAATATCACCATGTACATAATGTAACTGTGTTACTGTCATGTGTTTTCTGCTTGTAAAATAGGCCTGCAAGACAAATAAAACCCTTCTCATTCTCTTAAATCGCTTTTGTCAGGTATTTTATCATAGCAACAGAAAGAAACTAAGGCAACATCGTACAAACTACGCTATGGTGCTCTCATTCAATTGCCTCTATTCACTGTGCTTTAAAAAAATCAGCATCTTAGGGACTGGACAGATGGCTCAGCAGCTAAGTACACTGGCTGCTCTTCCAGAGGACCCGGGCTCAATTCCCAGCACCCACTTGGTGGCTCACAACCATCTGTACTTCCAGTTCTAGAAAATATGACCCCTTCTTCTGGTCTCCATGGATACCAGGCACACACATAGACACAGATACGCATGCAGGCAAAGCACCAATACACAAAAATAAAAATAAGCATGAATAGGATGTTAAAAAGTCAGCCTCTTTCTTTTATATACTCCTCAGTAATATAGAGTCAATATTTCAGAGTGTCAGAAGAAAGAAATTAATATTACTTTCATATATTGATTTTTTTCAGTTAGAAGATGATGGAAGAAAAGGATAAAATATAAGAACAGAAACCGACAGTGTAGAAAGAAAATTATTTTAGCTATCAGTATAAATGTTCAGTCTATGAAGAGTTAAACTGCAAATGCAAAATTGTTCCTTTTTTGTTTTTTGTTTTATTGTTTTTTGTTTTTGTTTTTTTGAGACAGTGTTTCTCTTTGTAGCCTTAACTGTCCTGGACTCTCTTTGTAGACCAGGCTGGCCTCGAACTCATAGCAATCCACCTGCCTCTGCCTCCTGAGCGCTGGGATTAAAGGCGTGCGCCACCACGCCCAACCCCTCCACAACATTGTTCTTAGTGGACACCTGTGAGATTTAAAATTTCCTCGTTTGTTCCCATATTTGCACTTTGCCGTTTCTTATCATCACTGGATGGAACATTCAGTTGTTGTTGACTGTGCTGGGATTTTAGAACAGTGATAAATTGTACCACAGAAACCACATATCTTATTAGATATCTTTTAGAAGGATATTATATTTTAGTTCTGAAGTTTATACGAATCTCACAGCTGAGAAAACATTCAAACTTCTGTTGCGTTTGTAGCTGCTCAAAGGTTAAATAAACATTTTGCATTATCTCTATGCGGTTTGTTTCATTTTGCTTCTGGCCCCTAGGACCCAATTTCACCCACAAGATAAGGCAAAGAGCTCATGACCACTGCCTCAATCAATGTTAATTAATCTCTTTAGCGTGTTATAAATTGCACCTGGTCATTTCTCAGGAGTCTTAAATCCTTAGGATATAACACTAACTAACATCTCTCGGCACACAGCCCATGATTATTTAACCCTGCTTCTGGGCACTGTACGTTAAAACAAACTCACATTTCAGAACAAATCTCCAACTGACATTTTCTGTGAGTTTGGAGGTTTTTTAATATATAAGATATAATATATTGGAAGAAATGAGCAACGAGTCAGTAAGCGTTAGGTGTAAGTACAAACAGTGAAATAAGTGATGGAGAGATTGTTCTTTGATATACTCAAAATGCAAACTGCTGATTACAAACTGATGCTATGGGTAACTGACTTTCAGAGTGCCTAATAACTAAAGTGGTGGTGCAATTTTATAATGTAGAGATTTTATTTTTGATTATTGACAAATAGTTATCATCAAGATTAATATGGATTTATGAAATTATCCACATTAGAGTGATGTTTCAATAATCTCTGACATGAAAAAATATATCTTTAATGGTCTTCTACTAAGAGAGTAGGCTTTTATTTAATGGTCAGATCAATGTTTAGCTAAGGAGTATAATTCATGTTACTGGTTAATCAAGTCCCATAGTTCTTTCTATCATATTCTTCTAGTAATTGCTGTTCATTTATTCAGCATTAGAAATAATTGTACAAAATTTCTAGGAGATGTATGCCAATCTGGAAGATCATTTACAAGGAAAATTTCCCTAAGATTAAGTTTTATTTGTTTTTATTTTAGTTT